>NC_092338.1:134377500-134734500 GCF_046630445.1 Rutidosis leptorrhynchoides | reverse complement strand
ATGTATATATATATATATATACATATATACCTTCATATGGTGTCTTCTGAACTCCACGAAAGTAAATGTTGCACACTTCATGGCATCAAGAATGCAACATGCAAGTCAACATTCCCATGTGTCACTTCCGTATGGTCTCCATCTGACCAAGCTTTTTGCATATGTTGGAATGACATCTCTGTTTCATCATTCCATTCAAGTCTCTTCATATCCAATATGCAAAGCTTCAACCAAGAATATTCGAGAACCTCCTCTTGAAAATCCACCCAACTTTTGTTCTCTCTCGACACAGGGACAAAACAGTGTAATTCATGGAAACATTCTAAAACTTGGTCGAAGATTATCACGACTAGGTCAAGGACAAGGGTCACTCTTCTCATCATGAAAATTGAACTTATTTTGACTGTCATGTATTATCTATGTATGAATTATCTGTGCTTAGTACGTGCTATGAATAAAATGTGTGCTTGTTATGTTTTATTATATGTTTTCCAACGTGCACAATTTAAGAGGGAGTTTTGCTCTAAGGGCGAGCTTAGTTCTAGGGGGAGCTAACCTTTTTGCTTCGACAAAAGGGGGGGAAAGATGGATACAAGTGATTGTTAACACTTGCGTATTTATAGCAAAATGTCCCTTATCACTTGTATGTTTGTCGTCATCAAAAAGGGGGAGAATGTTGGTTGAATGTGGGTTAATGCACTAAACGATAAACTTAAGTATGATTAACCAAAAGAATATGTTTTGATGATGACACATACATATGCATACGTGATGACTGACATCTTAACATAAAACACGCAAGATCACTAATCCATACTTTATCTTGCAAAAGACTAAGTTAAACATAGGTAAAAGAATGAAACTAAAAGTTCAGCTAAACACACGGTCGAGGTACGGTCGACCGCATAGTCAACCGTGAAACCTCAAACTGAATTGTAACGCAGTTTTGTGAAAACAAGTTTCACGGTCGCCACCACGGTCAACCGCAGTGCGACCGCAGTTTTCTATGTTACCATTTTCGACCAAATAAAGTTTGGCTAGTTCCCGACATCTATAATTCATGAGACCTTTCTCAACATGCTTAGAATAGATACCTTCTCCATACTCAATTGAGTTTTGGTCCTAAAAACACTAATTGTGATTAATTACGCCTAATGACATCATAATGACAAATTAACCAAGATTAGGCATAACACATAAATGTTAATCAACAACTTGAGATCTTAATTCTTATCTAGATATCCTTAGTATGATCATGAAGTACCAACACACTTAAGCCAATGTCACTAGAACAATAATTGATATTAGAAATGACTTAGTGATTAATTAAGGCTAAATGAGGAACAATGCTTTCAAGGTTAACTAGTAATGACTTGTAATCTTAAAACGCACTTAGATACATTTAGGATGGTCACCAAGTTCCAACTAGAGATTGCTCTTCCCTTGTGCATGTGTTGGACATTAATGTGTGCTTACACATTAATCAAGCAATATGTTATATTGTAATTAAACTAGTTAAGAACTTAAATTATAAGTTGTGCAAGTATCTATATGATTGATCCTAGAATAACTATCTCTTGCTATGTGAGTATTACTTGCTACTTGCCAATATGCTTAATACTCATAAACTTGTCAACTTGATTAATATGTTTGACATGTGCTCACTAGTTAGGATTCAAGAAACTAACCTACTCCAATAGATTAAGTGTAAGATGGTTCACAATGAAAGTATAGTCAATTGTCTATTTGGTCTAATCTAAGTAACTAAGGGTGATTGCTTATGACTTAACCTTGATGTCTCTACATACTTCATGATTATCTTATAGAGACATTATTCAATTAATCTCTAACCAAACTCAAAAAGAACATGACTTGTGATTAATTGAAACTAGAAAGTTAATGACATAGTGACTAGTCTTTAGAATTGAACCAAGGGCATTAAAGTGACTAACTAAGTCTTGACCAAACTGAGATTTTCCAAAATATCAATCAAGACACTTCTCCAAAAATGTTGGGTTTGCCACTTTTGGAATGATTAGTCACTTTCATGCATTAAGACCAAATCTCACACACTTCATGCATATAGTACTTGTATAGGATGTTTGGTTTCTTTTGCAGATGCTAGAAGGAGTAAAGGTGCCAAAATGTGGTGTACAAATTTGAGTCAAACGGCTATACAACGGATACTAAATTTGGACTGGAGCACGCACGGTCGCACCACGGTCGACTGTGAAGGCAACCGTGTGTCAACGGCTACTTTTTGAATCCCACTATAAAAGACAAACATTTAAGAGCATTTGAAGCTGACCCTCTTGCATATTTCAAAGGCTTATTTTCAGTGATCACAAGTGCATCAATTACTACTCAAATGTGATCAAGCAAGAGAAGATTCTATGATCTTATAGATATAGAATTGGGTTATTGTAAACTTACTAATCAAAATCATTTATCTTGTGAGTTTACTTAATGTAATGTATATCCTAGTATTATCTTAGGATCATCATTGCAAAGTGTATAAGTCTTGTAACTTCAATTAGTAGAAGCATAGGCTAGCTTAGTGATCTACTTCCTTAAAGGGACTTAAGAAGTTGATTAATCTTATTTGAAGATTAATACTTGTCCAAGGTGAAGACAAGTTGATCTAGGTTGGAGTTGATCTTTCAAAGGGATAGAAAGATTAGGTTTGTTGTCTACCAAAGAAGTTGAAGACTTGTAAATCGGATCTCCACCGGGTTTGGAGAAAAGTGCTTAGTGAAGCAACAAATCCCGATTAGTGTAATCGGGGAGTGAATTAAGGTGGATTAGTTAACATCCACCCGAACCACTATAAATCCTTGTGTCTATGTTCTTTACATTACTTCATTTATCATTTTGAACATATACACTACACACATCAAGTTTGAGTTGAGTTGATTGATCAAAGTTAATCGAATTTGGTGATCAATCGAAAAAGTGTTAAAAACGTATCAAGTAACTATTCCCTCTAGTTACTTACAATTATTAAAAATATAAATACTCAATTTTTAAGCAAACTTTATTATTATTATTATTAATTATTATTATTATTATTATTATTATTATTATAATTATAATTATAATAATTATTATTATAATATTAATATTCAAATATGAATTCTCTTTACGGGATTAATTACGTTACATATGTATACGAAAATACATGTCTCTATATGTATGTAAAAATAACTACAAGTTTGTTAGTCAGAATACGTGGTTTTACGAGTCATTAAACTAAAAGACTTTAGCATTTACATTCACTTAATTCCTAAAACATATCATTAAATTGTTTCGTTTAACCAAACCCGTAATTTCACGGGTCATTTCACTAGTTTCATGTTATTAGTGTATTTTGTATATATTTTTTGTAAAGATTTTATAATCAAAACATTTCTCTTTTTTAAAAATGGTTTAATTTTAGTTTAATTAATAAAATAATAAAATTAATTGAGAAATTGAAGAATGAGAATTGAGATTGAGATGATGAAAGAGGTGAGAGAGAAGATGAAGGGAAGTAGGCTACTTTTTTATGTTGCACGCATCATCCCATCCATGACACACAAACACAAAACCACATCATATCTCACAACATCAACAACACCAACACACCAAACAAAACATCATCTTTCTTTGTTCTTCAAAACCTATTACGGAGTAATTCACTCACTATTTTCATCTCCAACACGTACATGTATTTTCCCTACTATTTTTACATGCTTTTCCTAACCTTTTAATCCTAAAAAACCTAATTTACTTCCATTTTTTCGAAGTGTTTTTGTTTCACAATTTCTTTGTTTTTTAAAAAACTAGAAAAATAAGGGGATGCCCTTACCCTTTGAATTCGAGGGGAAGGGGTTGATACTGTTGGAAGACCATAACCAACAACAAGTATCTGAGTTTGTTGTACCTTATGCAAATCCACTTTTACATTTTCAAGATTTTGTAAACAAAAAGAAGAAAAATTACATCATCAACAACAAAGAACCAACTTCTGTCCTGGATAACATTACAACAAGTCCAAGTCCACCTGCTTCAACTTCAACACTGTCTTCTTCTCACGGCGGTGCTGACACTGCCGCCGGCGTGGCAACGCCGCCGGCTCATTCTTCAAAATGGCAACCGCCGGAAAATCAAGAAACTAGTTTGGACCTCCATCACTTTCAGCAACAAATCACTACCGGAAATGACAAATGTGCCGGAAAGGAAGACTGGGAAACTGGGGATTCCGGCCAGGACCAAGCCATGCTCCGGTGGATCATGGGTGAAGTGGAAGACCCATCTATTGGTTTTAACAAATTGCTTCATTCTACTGCCGGCGCTACTGTCTCCGGCGGTGGTCCGGCTGACTATGAGTTCAACGGTGGGTTTGGTGTTGTAGATCAAGGTTTCATATCTCTTGATTCAGCCAACCCAATTGGAAACTTATCATCTCCTTCGCCGGCGCCGGCGCCGGTGCCGCCGATGTATCATCAAAATCAAATCTTTCCATCATTAAGTGATACCCAAATGCTCCCATTTGATATAAAACCAAATCTTTTTAACCCCCCATTTGAACACCAACTTCTTATGCCACCACAACCCAAAAGGTACAGCCCGGATAGCTTAGAGTACAACCCCTCAATGCACAAAAGCCCGTTTCTTGATTCGGGCTCGAACCCACTTCAATTGCTACAAATATCACAATCCATGAAAAAAACCAGACAACCCATTAACCCTCATCAGCAGCATCAGCAACAGATCATTGATCAGTTGTATAAAGCAGCTGACTTGATCCAATCAGGAAACGGTTCAAACCCGGATCCGATACTCGCTCAAGGGATATTGGCGCGGCTCAATCATCAGCTTTCACCAATTGGTAAGCCTTTCGAAAGGGCTGCTTTTTATTTCAAAGAAGCCCTTAATTTACTCACACATTCAATTCTTAATAATAATGTTAACCCCCAAATTAGTACCACTAATGGGTCACCATTTAGTCTAATTTTCAAGATTGGTGCTTACAAGTCATTTTCAGAGACTTCACCTTTAATTCAATTTGCTAATTTCACTTGTAATCAAGCATTACTTGAATCCCTTAATGGATTTGATCAAATTCATATTATCGATTTCGATATTGGTTATGGTGGTCAATGGGCTTCACTTATGCAAGAACTTGCTTTAAGAAACAATGGTGTTTCTTCATTAAAGATCACTGCTTTTGCTTCACCTTCAACTCATGATCAACTTGAATTGGGTTTGACCCGAGAGAATTTGATCCATTTTGCAAATGAAATTAACGTTGTGTTTGACTTTGAGATAGTCAACATTGATGTTCTTGCTTCTTCATCGTGGTTATTACCCTTTACTCTATCTGATAATCAAGCCATTGCAGTAAATTTACCAACTCATGTGTTTTCCAATCACCAAACTCAAATCCCGAATGTGCTTCGATTCGTTAAGAGTTTATCTCCTAAAATCATGGTTTCGGTTGACCGAGGGTGTGATAGAACAGATTTGACTTATTCAAACCATCTCATCCATGCTCTTGAATCGTATTCGAACTTACTTGAGTCACTAGATGCTGTCAACATGAACCTTGATTCATTGCAAAAGATCGAGCGGTTCTTGATTCAACCCGCTATTGAAAAGATTGTTTTGGGTCGGTTTATGCACCCTGAAAAGACTCAGCATTGGCGAAATCTTTTCTTATCAGCTGGATTTTCGCCATTGTTGTTTAGTAACTTTACCGAAAGTCAAGCAGAATGTTTGGTTAAAAGGACCCCTGTTCGTGAATTTCATGTCGAAAAGAGACAATCTTTACTCGTGCTTTGTTGGCAACGCAAAGAGCTCGTGTCTGCTTCTGCTTGGAGGTGTTAAACGATTCCGATCGATATTGACTTATGTTGTACTTGTTAGTATGTTGAATACACTTATGAATGTGTATTACTTGATATTTTTGAGCTTGCTCAAAACGTTAATGACTATTCATATTATGTTTAGGTTATGTGTTTTTGGTTTTTGTAGCAGTTTATTGTTCTACACTGATGCAAAACCGAAATTAATTTGGATTTTGTGTATAAGAACATATTTGTGTCGTCTTATATTTGCTCCATTAAGATTTGTAAAAATTTTAACTTTACACGGATACCCCAGTTTCTAGAATTTTATGATGTAGACAATGAATGATTTTGTGTAAGACCACTTGTACTGGTTGGGGGTGTAGATTGGGGGCGTGAGTTGCTTTTTGATGACTAGGACATGTGAGTTGTTTTTGTGGAGTAGTGGTTGTGTGGCTTTTTGGTGTTGGTTGAAAGTATTGTGATGATGTGTTAAAATATAATTGGGTTAAGTATTAAAAATGAATATAAAATAATATTTTAAATTAATGAAAAATTAATTTAAATTGAACCACGGTGTGGGTTGTTGCGTTGCAGGGTCACGTCCAAGCCCATTTTTACCACGAGCCACGCATTGATACTTCAAAAGGGGTGGCGTTTCCCTTGCCACGTCATCCTCACGCCGTCCCAATATGACCGATACAACAAGTCTAAAAGAAAACTTAGTGTTCATCAAGTCATTTGAAATTATATTTTCTATTTTTTCTAAAAAAAAAATGTTTAATTCAGCCTTAATTAATCAGTTCAATAGGAGTACGAGTCAATATTTACTTCTTTTATTATTTGAAGCAAGTCTTATTCACCTTATAAGTTAGATCTGTTTTTAATTTAATTTTAATTGCTAGCCAAAAAATATAATAGGAGCATGAATCACTCAAGAACTATAAAAAAACCGATTATTTAGGGTTTGGTTCAAAGACATGTTGAATATGTTTATCTGGAGGCGAGTCTGTTCTCGTAATATGTAAACTTCTTTCTCAGTTAGTTCGTTGGATCGTCATCCCCCGCGCCTCCTACAAAAAACACAGCTCGTTTAACGAGGGTCTCCTCTCACTCTGTTCACCTCACCCTGGTATAGGGGGAGAGGACAAATTCTTGTTCCTGCTCCTCTTTCTTCGTTTCGGGGCCGGAGGTCCTACGGTAGGTACAATTTAAAGAGTGTAAAAACAGAATTACTACATTCCCTTTTAGAAAAAGGTGTCTAATGAATATGTTTACCTAGAGGCGAAATCACATCACTTCAGTATATTTAGAATATGTGTTTCGATAAACTTTTACTAAAGACGTTGAACTACATTATATTTAGAAGATGTGTTTCGATAAACTTTTACTAAAGAGGTTGAACATGTACATGCCCAACTATATATTTAACGACATATCCTTTCTAATTGTACATTATCTTGATTGATTTTATAAACTTCTTCGTACAAATCTAGTTTAAAATTAAAATTTTATGTTCAAGAGATGAGGAAAACGTGAGTTTTGTTTGATATTATAGAATTAGGTAAGTTTTTATCGGTTTGGTCATACATCCATTATATAAACTTCGATTTAATTGATCGAAAGTCAAAACATTCACAATTCAAATTGCTACTAATTTTGTTTGTATTGGACTAAAAACCTAACTTCCTTGTTTTGGTAATCTTTTATTTCAGGCTGGCCCATATTATACAAACGAAGGCCAACTCAGTAAAATTTTTCATTTTGTACTCGAGCTTTTTATTACTAGTACTTGTAAGCGGGATTGAAAATTGTTATTTATTACCTCTCCGTCTCATTATAAAGTTCACTTAACTTTTGTACACATTTGTATAATCTCACTAACTTTATTCTCTACCAAAAGGAAATTTTATATTTTTGAAAAACCTGTCTTTTATCGATTGATATAGAAAGTAAACACTTGACATCTCAAAATGTTAATGTGGTCACTTGTGATTGGACGGAGATTAGTACGGAGTACTATTTTGTGCTTAATCTGTACTCGCACCAGTTATTGAATCGAAGCATGTAAAGCTTGACAAACTACATCCAATATACTGGTCACTTTAAGGTATTTGGGAGTCTCAATGTTCTTGGTCGGATGTTAGCCCCAAAACACTACGCTTGACAAAGTACATCCATACTTTATTATTAAATTATTTTTATTTATGATTTATGATGATATATGATATATTTTCGCTGGCATGTGTGAAATTGCACAATTTTATGTTGGATATTATGCATTGAATTTGGTACTTTTTAAACTCTAATTAGTTTATTAATTAAGCACTAATTTTAATGACACTACTACTAATCATATCACATGCAACTTTTCTTATTGGACCTCAGAAATAGTTGTTTATTCTCTCCCTTTTCTCAAAAATAAAAAAGTTTCATAAGTAGTAAATACTCCCTCGGTCCCAATTTATCGGTCCCAATTTAATAGTTCACAGACAAAAAACACACATTTTAAGAAAAAGTGAATACCATGTGTACTTTTTGTCTATTTTTTCCCTCCTTTCCACTTTTATCCATTACTTTTTACCTATACTTTTGTCTTACTTAAATAAAGCAAGGGTATAAAAGTACTTTAACTAATTATTCTTTTCCATTTATGAAAGCGGACTATCAATTTGGGACGGACGAAAAAGAAAAGACGGACTATTGATATGGAACGGAGGGAGTAATTAAGATTAGATTGGAGATAATCGTATTAAAAATACTCCATGAGTTAAAAAAGTTCATAAGTTTTTTAGGAGTAGAAAAGGCTTATTAACAAGCTAGCAAGGAGTTAGATAAATTATAAAAAGTCTAATGGATTTTGCAACCACAAAGATCAATTAATCCTATATTTTTTACATTTAGAGAAAAAAAGCGAATTAAAAGACGAAACTGTTATAAAAGTTAAATTGGTTGTTAATTTTATTATTATTATAGATATTGTATAGTAGATTTTTTGAGTATAAACATGTGTGTTATGAGTTTATAAAACATACACTAAATATATTCTCTCATATTCTCTCATATTCTCTCTATATACTTATTAGTAGTCGACAGTCAAGAACTAGGCCACTAAAGGTAGTTATAAGCCTACAAAATTATAACACGTTATCAGCACGAAGTGCTCCGTATAATCAAGGTTTATCTAAGCAAGCACACGTCACTAATCAAGGTAAGAAATTATCTAACTTTTATTAACTTCACTAACATTTATATTTATGTTATTTAAGTTATATATGGTGGGTTATACCGCCTGAATTATATTTTCTGTAATCTAACTCTTATTAACTTCACTAACATTTATATTTATGTTAATAAGACCTCATGATTGTACGCAACACGTCATTTGACAACACGGTACTTTATGTACGCAACACGTCATTTGACAACACGGTACCATGGGTCGAGATTAATTCCGATAAATACGAATACGATGGGGTCTTTATATGTTATCTAACATTTATGATTACTTATGCAATTAATCATTATTTATTTCATGCATACTAATGTTTATTCTTAAATTTATAATCTTAAAAGTTAAAATAAGAAAAGGTAGTTTGTATTTTTATTAAAAGTAAATCTTAAAAGTTAAAATAAGAAAAAGTAGTTTGTATTTTTATTAAAAGTAAATCTTAAAAGTTAAAATAAAAAAAGTAGTTTGTATTTTTATTAAAAGTAAATCTTAAAAGTTAAAAAAAAAAGTAGTTTGTATTTTATTAAAAGTAAATCTTAAAAGTTAAAATAGAAAAACTAGTTTGTATTTTTATTAAAAGTAAATCTTAAAAGTTAAAATAAGAAAGGAACATAAGTTCCGAATATATTTCTTTTTTTTTTTGTTAACTGAATATGTAAACGATTAGTCAGCCTATAAAATTGGTATAATATGATTTATATTTTATTTGATAATATGAAGCAGGTTATGAAATCAAAAGTTGTGTATACCAAAACTCTACCTAAGTTGTTGAATATATTTTATTATTATAATATATATGTAGTCGTAAACTGGATATTTCTCGTTTGAGTTATTAACACATTAGATCTATGAAGTAATTAAATAGTTGTGAATATTATTTTATTCCAAAAAGAAGAATATATATATATATATATATATATATATATATATATATATATATATATATATATATATATATATATATATATATATATTGCAATACTATGATCTGCTACTCTCATGTTATCATATTGTGGTATACTGTTTTAACTTGTATGATTGTATAAACCGACTACATATGAGCATGTTATAGAACATATTTGTGTCTAGTTATCTTCGGATAGAATAACTATTTTTGAGTCTTATGCATGATGAATATAATCATTGATTTACGTTTTGTATTGACTAGGAATATTCTATTTATGGAATGAATATTGATGAATCATAATCATGATTTTTTAAGACAAAGTATACTTGGTGTATTTGATGTATGCATCTAGTAATTTTATACTTATATATGTATATATGTATATATTGTGATTATATATGCTACATGGTTATGGTTGGTACCTTGTAAGTTTTTAATTGGTCTAACATGAAACTTGGAAAAAGTGGTTATATTAATTTGTTATATCATGACCTATGCTATTATTAATCTAATTGATTAATAAGTTAGTGGATTAGATTGGCATATTATTTTGTGATCGGTGTACTCATTTAAACTCTCGCCATATACATGATTATATGTGCTATACACTGATGCAATTTGTTTTTTTTTAAATCACGATAAATTGCATGTTGGATTATTTTAATATTTAATGCATAATTGATAATCATCATGATCTTTTAAGATTAGAAATATATTTGATCTGTACATAAATTAGTTGTATACTTAATATGCATATCTTTCAAGTGAATATAATTCACAGACCTTTGATATATTAGATCGATTTACATGGTAATTTAATATTTGAAATGTTACCTTATATTTGATATATATTATTTTATGCAAAAAAAAAATAATAAAATAAATAAATTATGTGGAGTCCAGTTTTATGATGATTAATTGGGCTTATCATGACTATTGCTACTAGGTTACTAGTACGATTGTTGAGTCGCTTTCTAATGCGGTTCTTTCTCAGATTGTAACTTGTTTGCAGATAATGGTAACATACACACTATGATCAAATCTAAGAAATATTTCATTGATTTAAATCAAATGAAGGAATTATAAATACTATATCAGGTCTTGCAAACTTGATATAAGGAACAGAAAAGGCAAAAATTCATATTACCAAATGGTAAAAATTTTCTGATAAACAATGCCTTGTTTTCTCAAAATCAAAGAGAAATTAATTGAGTTTCTCTGATATATATATATATATCATAATGGATATGATTATCAGTAAATGATAACAGATAAGGAGAAATATCTATGTAGCACCGAAAAGCGCATATGATGAAAAGCGCGTATGATAAAAAGCGCATATGATGAAAAGCGCATATGATGAAAAGCGCAGCGCATATGATTAAAAGTGCATATGGTGATTAATGAAAAGCACATTGAGAAAGAATCACCAATATTTCTTGAAAGAATTCAAGGGAATATATATGGACCAATTCATCCATCATGTGGACCATTTTGATATTTCATGATTCTAATAGACGCATCTAGCGGATGGTCTCATGTTTGTGTGTTATCAAGCCGTAATATGGCATTTGCAAAGTTTCTTGCACAAATTATTAAATTGAGAACACATTATTCTGATTACATCATTAAAAGGATGAGACTTGATAATGCTGGTGAGTTAACATCTCAAGTATTGAATGATTATTATATGTCTACAGGGATTGTTGTTGAACATCCAGTTACTCATGTGCATACACAAAATTGGTTTAGCTAAATCAATAGATAAACGCTTGCAGCTAATAACTAGACAATTGAAAATGAGTACAAAACTCTCAATATTTATATGGGGACATGTAAAATTACATGATGCGACATTAATTCGCATTAAACCAAATGCAAGTCATAAATATTCTCCATTACCAACTTAATTTTGGTCGAGAGCCAAATATTTTCCATCTTAGAACATTTGGTTGTGCAGTGTATTTTTAATTGCACCACCACAATAAATGATTCCTCAAAGAAGGATGGAAATATGTGTTGGATATGAAACATCTTCAATCATAAGATATATTGAACCCATGACGGGTGATGTTTTACAGCACATTTTGCTGATTGTCACTTTAATGAAACATTGTTCCCTATATTAGGGGGAGAAATGAAAAATAAATAAAAAGATGCTTCATTATGTGAACATCAATTAAGGTATATAGAACTCGCACAAAAGAATGCGAAACGAAAGTTCAAAAATAATGCATATGCAAGAACTTGCAAATTAATTACTTTATGCATTTAAAGATACAAAAAAAGTGACTAAATCATATATACCAGCAGTAAATGCTTAAGCTAGAATTGAAATTCCAAAAGCTGGCAATAATGTCACTCATGAGTCTTCGCCACGTCTGAAACGTGGAAGACAAATTGGTTCAAAAGATAAAAATCCTAGAAAAGAAAAATCAGCTGATAATGAGGTAAAAAAAAAGTGTTCAAGAAGAACCACAAATCAATATTCCTTCTGCAGAGGATATTGATAAATGTAAATACATAAATTGCAATAAATTATGCAATATTATGGAACCGAAATGAAATGAAAAATCTTGATGAGATATTTTCATATAATGTTACAATGACATCATGAATAAAGATGATGATCTGGAACCAAAATCTGTCATTGAATATCAAAATAGACATGATTGAGCTCAACAGAAAGGAGCAATACGAGCTGAATTAGAATCACTCAATAAAAGAAAAGTTTTCGGATCAATCGTTATCACTTTTAAAGATGTGAAACGTATGGGATATAAATGAATTTTTATCTAAAAAAGAAATGTGCAAATGAAGATACAAGGCAAAACTAGACTTGTAACTCAAGGTTTCCCACAAAGACCAGAAATGAATTATGAGGAAAACTTATCCTTATGTAATGGATACAATTACTTATTAGATACTTAATCAACCTGGTAGTTACTTAAATGCATCTCATGGATGTTGTTACTACTTATCTATATGGATCACTTGATAGTGATATATATGAATATACCTGAAGGGTTTAAGGTATCAGAAACATCTAACGCAAAACCTAAAGAAATGTATTCCATTGAATCACAAAGATTTTTATATGGGTTGATACAATAGTATAACGGATTACGTGATTACTTGATAAAAAAAGTGTATACATATAAACTTATTTGCACATGTGTTTTAATTATGAAAACAATGACCAGATATATATCGTAGTTATTTATGTCAATGGTCTTAATATCATAGGTACAAATAAAGAGATCCATGAAGCCATTCAACTTCTAAAGAAAGAATTTGAAATGAAAGATCTCGGAAAAACCAAGTATTGCCTTGGTTTACAAATTGAACATATGCCTAATGGTTTACTTGTACATCAAACAACATATACTGAAAAGATTTTAAAACGTTTTAATATGGACAAGGCAAAACCATTAAGTACTCCTATGGTTGTTAGATCACTTAATGTTGACACTGATCCATTTCGTCCCTGTGAAGATCATGAAGATATCCTAGGACCAGAAGTACCATATCTTAGTGCAATTGGAGCTCTTATGTATCTTACAAATTGTACAAGACCTGACATTTCTTTTGCAGTTAATTTTTTGGCAAGGTTCAGCTCAGCTCCTACCAAAAGACACTGGAATGGAATCAAACACATATTTCGATACCTTCGAGGAACTACTGATTTAGGATTATTTTATTCTAACGAATCGAAACAAGATTTGGTTGGTTATGCAGATGCAGGTTATTTATCTGATCCACATAAAGCTAAATCTCAAAATGGATATGTATTCCTAAATGGAGGTACCGCAATATCATGGCGTTCTCAAAAACAAACACTTGTTGCAACATCATCAAATCATGCCGAAGTGATTGCATTACATGAAGCTACTCGGGAATGTTTTTGTTTGAGATCAATGACACAACTCATTACTGATTCTTGTGGACTAGAACGCGATAAAAGTCCAACAACTATCTATGAAGATAATGTAGCTTGCATAACACAGATGAAAGAAGGGTATATCAAAAGTGACCGAACAAAACACATACCTCCTAGATTCTTCTCATACACTCAAAATCTCATTAAGGACAACCAGATTGAAATGAGATATGTTCAGTCCAGCAAAAACTCTGCTGACCTTTTCACCAAAGCACTTCCAACTGCTATTTTCAGAACACACATTCATAATATTGGCATGAGGCATGTTCAGAAGATGTAACAATTCAGGCGTTGTCTACTTGAGGGGGAGTCAACTCTATGCTGCACTCTTTTTCCCTTAGCTATAGTTTTATCCCAATGGGTTTTCTTTAGCAAGGTTTTTAACGAGGCAGTACTAGTTATTCTCTAATAAAATTGTCATCCAAGGGGGAGTGTTATAAAAGTTAAATTGGTTGTTAATTTTATTATTATTATAGATATTGTATAGTAGATATTTTGAGTATAAATATGTGTGTTATGAGTTTATAAAACATACACTAAATATATTCTCTCATATTCTCTCTATATACTTATTAGTAGTCTACAGTCAAGAACTAGGCCACTAAAGGTAGTTATAAGCCTACAAAATTATAACAGAAACTATAATGTTGTCCATAATATGATGAATTCTGAACTTAGGATCGTTGAAGACATAACTATTTCGAAGTCTCCATACGTTCCATAAGGTTGCAATAATGATGATCAGCACAATCGCTCTATGCTTTCAGGACAGTGGCACCGGATAAAGTCCAATACCAAAGATCGTCAACCGATTTCCAAGAAGAGAGATTAATGCCTATCCATCTCCCATTACGTCGAAACCTACTTGCTCAAGGAACATTCCAAAAAGATGTGTGCCTCTGTTTAATCAGTTAAATTGCACCAAACACAACCAAGATTGCAGATGGTAATGTTTTTACGAGCCAAGTTGTATTTTGTAGCTAAACGATGCAATAGTAAACGTCAAATAAATACTATAATCTTGTTAGAAATAAGATTAGACCATAAAATGTATAAAGCCGATGGAGCCATAAAATGAGAATTAATGATCAACCTAGATGAAGCGACTGAATTAGATAAAGTGTCATCTCCATTCCAACTCCAAGAATCACTACATGTAGAAAATGGAAACGAAGCAAGAAGTAGACTTACGGATTGAAAAGAAGACTGCTCTAAATTTTCACGTAACTCCCTACACCACATCCATACCAAATTACCATCAATGAGATGGTCCACCACCGTACTAGCGTGATTAGTGTCGAGAGCTAAAAGCTTAGGAAGTTAGGAAAACGATAAGTGAGAGATGAATCTTCTAACCACGGGTCGAACCAAAAGTTAATAAGAACACCATTTCCTAACATAATGTTCTAACAATAATTCATAGAGGAGATTATTTTCGTAAATCACACCAACATCTTTACAAATAGCAGCCCAAACTCTCGAATAACCTAAGGTAGACAATGGATGATTGCCTCCAAAGCTCGATCCATGTATAGCACAAATAATTTTTGCCCCGAAGAGCACCTTTGTTGTTCAGGAATCTCCATCTCCATTTATATAACATGTTAAATTATCAAGCTTATTTTCTCTATTTCTCATGTCTAACTTAATGTGTTTCTGTTGGTTATGTAAGGTTTGGTGGTGCTGTTTTTCCTATGCTTGAGGGCTCTTTTGCTCATGTGCTAAAGTTTAAGGGGGCTGCTGTTCGTTTGCCTTTTATGGAGGGGGACTTTCTGCATTTTCGAGACTTTATTTATATGGCTGTATGTGTAGGGTTAGAAAATTACACACACATTCAGCAATTACAGTCGCTGGTCATCTTCACCTACTCAATCCCTAAAATCCAAATCTCTTTTATCAATTGTTTGAACCTGCTATTAGTATTGTTCTTTTACGATTGTAATCTTGGTTCTTAATTTTGGCACACATATTTGTTTCTGCTGGTACTCCGATTGTATGTTGATGTTTTCATGGTGACTGATTTTGATTCATAAGTTTGAGTTGTTGTTGCTTTATCCGTTCTTTTCATGGTATTAGAGCTTAGGCTCGTGATCTGCTGCTGGTGAATCGACTGTTTGAAAGAAACCCTAATTTTAAAATTTGGGTTAGGGCTCGATTGGTTATTGATCCGATTTTCTGCACCAGTTTGTTGATTGGTTATTAATCGTGCTCTGCTGCTAATCGTCTTCCGCTGATCTGTGTTACTGTGATAGAGTATTATTGCTCTATAGGGGAGTACACTTCCTTTTCCTCTTTTATTTTATCTGTATCACCCCTTATTGACCGAATCCCAGTGCCCAACTCTTGATCTACGTTCTTGAAACGTGTGAATACCTGATCAAGCACTTGGTTGATTCGTGACCTCTCTTGCTTATTATCTGTTTTGTCTCTTTATCCTTACAGGTATTCTTGGTCTGTTATTTTGGGATTTTGTCTGTGTGTTATGTGTTAATTTTCTTATTGTGTGTGGTTCTGTTCTACTGTCTTTTTTTGTGTTTTGTTTGCTCTTGCTGCCCTCATGGGGGATACTGAAGCTTCTGCTGTTACTTTGATTACCAAACTGGACTTTGGGGATCCACTTTACCTTCACCCTAGTGACACCTCCACTACACCTTTAATCTCTTTAAAACTTAAAGGGACTGAAAACTATAAAATATGGAGTAGATCTGTGTTACTTGCTCTTGAAACTAAAAACAAAGTTGGCTTTATTGATGGCACTTGCATTAAAAATACCACTGATGAAGTTTTGTCTAAACAATGGGATAGGTGCAACTCTGTTGTCCTGTCCTGGTTACTTGGGTCAATAGCTGATGAACTTTACTCTGGTCTCATTTTTTCAAAGAATGCTTCAACTATCTGGACTGAACTAAAGGAAACATATGACAAGGTTGATGGGTCTGTTATTTTTAATGTTCACCATAAAATCAACTCTTTAAAACAAAATGGATCCTCTTTGTCTGAATATTATCATAGTTTGAATGCCTTGTGGAAACAATATGAAACCTTAGTTGTCATACCCACCTGTAACTGTGTTGCTGCAACTCACATTGCTGATCACAACAAGACCCTCAAACTTATGCAATTCCTCATGGGATTGGATGATTGCTATATGTCTGTTAGGAGTAACCTCCTTTTAAGAGACCCTCTTCCCGATGTCAAGACTGCCTATGCTGTGGTATCAAGGGAAGAATCCCACAGGGGTTTCTCCAACAAAGATATCACAACTAAACCCCAAACTTCTGCTCTCATTGCCCAAACCTCTAATCACAGATTTCAAAATAATAATGGTAATAATAATAGAGGTCCTAACACCAGTCTTAAGTGCAAAAAGTGTAGCAAGGTAGGTCATACAATTGAAAGATGTTATGAAATTATTGGATACCCGCCTGGATACAAAAGAAATGGACCTAGTTCTGGCAGTTGGAGACCCACTGCCCCTAGACCTTCTGCCAATAACAGTGTTTCCAACCCTCCTGATGAGGGTAACCCTCCTAGTACACCCATGTCCTTCTCAAATGAACAAATGCTCAAGCTTCTCAGTCTTATCAATGATAAGCCTGCTGCCACATCCAGTCATGCTAATGCTTCAGGTATCCTATTCAATAATAGCAAAAAATTTAATTCCAACTTTGATAAATTTTTCAACTTTAATTGCTCTCAAAACAAAGTTATATATCCTAGTTGGATCATTGACTCTGGTGCAAACCAGCACATGACCATGTCTGAAAAACTTCTTTGTGATGTCATTGATGTGTCAAAACTTAATCTTTCTGTTGGTCACCCAAATGGAACTAAGGCCAAAATCAAGTGGGTTGGGAATTTAAAGTTGACAAATGATTTGACTCTGTTTGATGTTCTTGTGGTTCCTGAATACTGTGTCAGTCTCTTATCTGTGCACAAACTTTCAAAAGATAGCAATCTAATGGTTAGATTTAATGACTCTAAATGTTATATTCAGGACTTGAAAAAGGGGACTATAAAGGGGACTGGTAGCCAACATGATGGCCTGTACTTGTTTGATTCTGTTCCTTATGTGAGTAATTGTTATGTGTCTTCTAAACTTTGGCATTCTAGACTTGGACACCCATCCAATCAGGTTCTAAATGTTTTAAAACAAAAATTAAACTTAAAAGATACTCTTGAAAATGAACCTTGTGATATTTGTCATCAGGCAAAACAAACAAGGGACCCTTTCCCTTTGAGTAATCATAAATCTAACTCTCTTGGTGACTTAATTCACCTTGATTTATGGGGTCCCTTTAGAATCCAAAGTAGAGAGGGCTTTAAGTATTTCTTGACTATTGTTGATGACTATTCCAGAGCTGTGTGGCTATATATGCTAAAATCTAAAGATGAAGTTTATGATAATGTTAATATCTTTGTAAATCTCATTGAAAATCAATTTTTTGCTAAAATCAAAATCTTTAGAAGTGATAATGGAACTGAGTTCTTGAACTTTAAATTTCACAATCTTGTGTCAAACAAAGGAATTATTCATCAAACTACATGTGCCTACACACCACAACAGAATGGAATAGTTGAAAGGAAACACAGGCACCTGCTAAATGTAGCTAGGGCCCTTATGTTTCAAGGGGGTTTGCCCCTAAATATGTGGAGTGAATGTGTTCTAACTGCTTGCTATTTGATCAATAGGACTCCCACTGCTGTGCTTTCTGGAAAGACCCCCTATGAAATGATTTTTAAAAGTGAACCCAATCTCTCCCATTTAAAGTGTTTTAGATGTTTATGTTTTGCTGCTGTTTTAAATCCTTGTGACAAATTTCAAAGTAGGTCCTTAAAATGTGTTCTCATTGGTTTTTCAAATGAAAAAAAAGGTTATAAACTTTATGATATTGAGTCAAAAAATATTTTGTTTTCTAGGGATGTCAAGTTTTATGAAACTGTGTTTCCTTTAAAATCAAAAGAGTCTACAACTGATGCAAATGCTTTAAACCACAAAAACTTTTTTAATAGTGAAAACTTTACCTTTTTTGAAACTGACACTGAAAGTCCCAATGATGAAGGGAGAGATGTAAGTGATAATGATGGCAGTAGTGATAATGATCATGGTGCTAGTCATTGTAACAATGACCATGAACCTGATTGTAGTCCTACAGCAACTTTAAATGATCACTCTACTTCTCCTGAGGGCAATACTGATAACAATAATGATGGGTCACAACGACCCGAGGTTCATAATGAACCTGAAGTCCTAAGGAGATCTTCCAGAAACACTGCAATGCCTAGAAAATTTGATGACTATGTGATAGAGGGTAAAGTTAAGTATGGGATAGAAAAGGTTGTTAACTATTCTTTGCTAAGTTCTGATAATTTATGCTTTGTGTCCAATCTGAATAAATCTATTGAACCTAAATCTTATGAGGAAGCCTGCCTTGATCCCAATTGGGTTGAGGCTATGAACCTAGAAATGGAAGCTCTCATTAGAAACAACACATGGGTTATCACTGACCTTCCTGATGATAGGACTCCTGTTGGGAATAAATGGATCTATAAAATTAAATATAAGTCAAATGGAGAGATTGAGAGGTACAAGGCCAGACTTGTAGCTAAAGGCTACAGTCAAAAGGAGGGCATAGACTATGATGAGACCTTCTCTCCTGTGATAAAACATGTTACTGTCAGATGTTTTATTACCATTGCTGTTCAAAATGGGTGGCCCTTATATCAACTTGATGTTAACAATGCTTTTCTCTATGGTGACCTTCATGAGGATGTTTACATGACCTTGCCTAAAGGATACTATAGTGACTCTGATAAAACCAAAGTGTGCAAACTGTCCAAATCTTTATATGGGCTTAAACAAGCACCAAGGCAATGGAATGAGAAGTTGAACTCTGCCTTGGTTGAAAATGGTTTTACTCAAAGTGAATCTGACTACTCTTTGTATGTGAAGAATAATGATAATGTGTTTATTGCCCTGCTTGTTTATGTGAATGATATTGTGATCACTGGGAACAACCCTGATGAAACTGACCAAGTCAAAAAAAAATTAAAATCCAAATTTATGATTAAGGACTTGGGAAAACTGAAATATTTCCTTGGTATTGAAATTCTGGAAAATAATGATGGTATATGCATGTCTCAAAGAAAGTATTGCCTTGATCTTCTAAATGACTATGGGTTGCTTGGGTGTAAACCTGTGTCAACCCCCATTGAACAAAACTTATGTGTGGCATGTGAACCTAGTGACAAGGATAAACCCATTACCAATCTCACTGAGTATCAAAAGCTTGTTGGGAGATTAATCTACTTATCTCTCACTAGGCCTGATATTTCCTTTGCTGTCCAGGTGCTCAGTCAATACATGCATGCCCCTCTGCAATCTCACTTTGACCTTGCCATTAGGGTTCTAAGGTACCTAAAGGGTGCTCCTGGCAAGGGTATTCAAATGATGAAAGGCAAGGGGTACTCCCTGCATGCCTACTGTGACTCTGACTGGGCAAAGTGCAAGCTTAATAGGAAATCTGTTACTGGATATCTTGTGTTCTTTTGTGGGTCACTTGTCTCTTGGAAAAGCAAAAAACAAGCTACCATCTCCAGGTCCTCAGCTGAAGCTGAATATAGGGCCATGGGGTCCACTGCTTGTGAAATTGTGTGGTTAAAAAACCTTCTACTTGACTTTAATATTAAAGTCAATCTTCCCATTACCCTGTTATGTGACAATAGCTCTGCAATTCAAATTGCAGCCAACCCTGTCTTTCATGATAGAACCAAACACTTTGACATTGACCTACATTTTATAAGACATAAAGTTACTTCTGGTTTAATCAGAACCGAAAAAATTGAGTCTGCAAATCAACTTGCAGACATTCTAACTAAAGGGTTGGGTACTGCTCAGCATAATCTCCTTTCAAAAGGGTTGGGACTTGTTGACATGTTCCAAAATAAGCTTGAGGGGGGATGTTAAATTATCAAGCTTATTTTCTCTATTTCTCATGTCTAACTTAACGTGTTTCTGTTGGTTATGTAAGGTTTGGTGGTGCTGTTTTTCCTATGCTTGAGGGCTCTTTTGCTCATGTGCTAAAGTTTAAGGGGGGCTGCTGTTCGTTTGCCTTTTATGGAGGGGGACTTTCTGCATTTTCGAGACTTTATTTATATGGCTGTATGTGTAGGGTTAGAAAATTACACACACATTCAGCAATTACAGTCGCTGGTCATCTTCACCTACTCAATCCCTAAAATCCAAATCTCTTTTATCAATTGTTTGAACCTGCTATTAGTATTGTTCTTTTACGATTGTAATCTTGGTTCTTAATTTTGGCACACATATTTGTTTCTGCTGGTACTCCGATTGTATGTTGATGTTTTCATGGTGACTGATTTTGATTCATAAGTTTGAGTTGCTGTTGCTTTATCCGTTCTTTTCATAACAAAGTCTGGTTTAACGAAGAAATAGATTCTACCCTTAACCCACCATGATTGAATGGATTAAGAACGAGTCTCCATTTGGTCCAATGAATCTTAATGTCGTTAAATGAGTCTCCATTTGGTCCAATGAATCTCAATGTCGTTATCTTTCCCGCCCCAAAAGAAAGAAGATCAGATTAAATGGGGAAGTTTTGCAAAGAAACACAATTTGACTGTATATCATTAAAGTTCATTCTAGTAAGTCAACTATGTATTAGCATTTTCTAACAGTGCCCGATCAATCTCTGGATTTTTCTTATAAATCGTGGATGGGGAACCGGGTAACATATAAACAAATTGAAGGCAAATTTCAAAGGCCGATAATAGAATCTCAAAAAGGAACTCGGTTGGTGTATAAGCATGATGTCTTATGACGGGTTCTTTCTTATTTTGTTTATTCTTTTGTGCTCTCGTATGTGATTTGTTTTGATACCATGTTAGTTCGAATGAATAGTTTATCGTTTGATTCGTGGTTGTGTATTTTGCATTTCTTGTTAGTTTCGGCGAGCCTCAGTTTAGGTATCGGTTTAGGTTGTTAGTTTTCTACGTTTCTAGTCTCGAGGCTTGTAGGTATTCCATTGTAATCTTTTAGTGTTTGGGGCGCTTTTATTTTTCGTGAAAGTGTCGTCATTATAAAGTCTTCGTTATTTTTGCAAAAAAAAATTATTAGCAAAGAAACACAATATGTTAGTTCATAATGTCATGTCAACTATTCAAATGTTAAATGCACGTATTTTTTTTATGACAAGAATAAATCCTTATACGTATAACTATGATAAATAACACAATTTCATAAATCTCTACTTTTTCTAGCAAACGACCAACATTTTTAACCGTATAGAAACAAGTCAAAAATATTAAAGTCGTTTGTTAAACAAGTCTTCAATGGCCAATGTCAAACTAATACTTATGTTTGCCGTACCGAAGAGTCGGCAGAAAAGCCTTGCTGCCTTAACGGAGAGACGACACTAAGTTGTCTTGATACTATAGAAGACACACTAGACAGTTGTGTTGAACAAAGAAGGGATAACACTTAAATTGTGTTGATCCAATGAAGAGGCAACATGAAAGCTCTTTTGACTCAACAAAGACTCAGCAAGAATGTTTTGTTGACTCAACGAAGACTCAGCGGAAAAAGCTCTGCTGGCCACTAAGTAGCAGCAAGAAAGCTCCGATGGTTTTACATAGCATAACTTATGTTAATTTCAGTTACCTTAACAAACGAAGGTCTTAAATATAAGTATTTCAAAACATACTTTATAAATGTTGTTTGTAAGACATATGAAAACATTTGAAATTACAATTTTATATCTTATGGATTATGATAACTCAATATATTTAAAATTTATTTTCAAGTGTTAACTAAATAATCATATCCCGACATAATGTTCGAGTCTTTGTCTTGAACTCAAGTAATTACCAAAATAGTCTTATAAGTCCCAGTAAGAATTGCTCTCTCCCATTTTAGGATAAAATACTAAAGATGTATGTGCTTAGTACAAATTATGTACTTTTAATTACTCGTATGCTTTGGTTACTTGAACCTACACACGTTCCAAGATATTTACCAAGGTCTGAAATTACCTGAACATGTAAGTTGAACTTATGAAATGAATAAATCAAGAACGAGATGCTTGCTTGTTTGGTAAGGCCTTATCAACATCAAAAATTGCGGTTCAAGATAAAGTAAAGATATATAAAAAAAAACTAACCATACAGTTATATGCAACAAGCTCTTGTAGGTGCTCTAGTTATGAAAACAAACAAGCAAACTGCTATGTCCGAATTAGAACGTTTATCATTGTGTAAAATGGTTATATTCGAATTCAAACGACTACATTTTGTGGAGATCTCAGCACGATCAGCTTGAAAACAAATCCAAACATCGATCATGTATAGTCTTCCAAGCATCTCTCTCCATCTTCAAAAAGGAAGATACCTTCAAAGCTTGAAGAGTGAACCTCTCAAATCTATTATTCAGATATCAAAGTGATACACCGGTTCTTCATTTAAATATTCAAGAAGGTGATCAAAGGAGAGAGATTCTATTTGATAAATAGAATTATTTGTAAACTCAAGAGCTCAAATTATATCTTTGTGAGTTATATTTTGTAAACTACTTTCTTTGGAGTAATCAAAGAAGTAGTATAATTCTCATTGAAGTAGTGACCGTGTATAAGGATATCATCGTACTTAGTGATAAAGGATCTAGGAGGTTGATCATATTTTCATTGAATAATTGATGCTTGTCCAAGGTGAAAACAAGTATGATCTAAGTAGTCTTTGGAGTGATCAAAGATAATGGTGGTGTAGCTTATTTAAGGTCACTTGCTATAAACTGACATCCATCGTAGTTTGGAGAAGAGCTTAGTGGAGATAACTCTCGACAAGTGTGTTGAGCAGTGAAAGGAACATTAGTTAACATCCTTTCCAATCACTATAAACCCTTGTGTTTGTGTTCTTTACATTTGCTTTATATTAACAAACAAACAAATACAATCGCGTTTGCACGTTAAAATTTACACGTAGATTTTAAAATCTCAACAAAATCAAAAAAGCTTTAACGACAGTTAAGTAAAAACTAATCAAACCACCCCCTCCTCTCTACAACAACAACAACAACAAAACCCAATCCCATATGTGTGGGGTATGGGGGAGGTGAGACGTAGACAATCCTTCATCTATCCTTAAATAAAGAGAAGTCATTTCTCCACCCCGAGTGAAACACTCACAAGAGTGAAGAGAGTCCTCCCTCTCCTGATTCGACGAATAAAGAGATTGCTTCCAAGCGGACCTCCGGCCAAAAAATAGGAAGAAAAAAAAATAAAATAAAATAAAATAAAATAAAATAAATGAATAAATAAATAAATAATAATAGAAAAAATAATATATATATATATATATATATATATATATATATATATATATATATATATATATATATATATATATATATATATATGTATATGTATGTATGTATATATATATGTATGTATGTATATATTCGTTACAATTTTGTTTATAATTAAATGGAGAAGTTTTGAAATATTCACTCGTTACAATTAGATGGCTATATGTTCATTATAACTTGTTTTGAAACAGATATTTCCATTAAAAATAAGTAGTTAACTCTACATTTTTACTTTTACCAACGAAGCAGTGCTTCAGTGGTACCCGTCGCTTATGATCCCTGGGCTCGCAGGAGGGCCTTATTGAATACTGAAAGGTGCAGGTTCGAATCTCGGTTTGCAACTTCCTGTTGGGTATTAGGGGGAGGTGTCTTACACGGCTTACTTAGCCCTTGCGGGGTGGGCGGTATGGGTGACATAGTCACACGGAGTCAGGGTTTCTCCGCCAGAATAAACCTTTTGAATACATTTTTACTTTTACATTTTGTTTGTTTAGAAACTTTTGAATAAGTAAAAGATATATATATATATATATATATATATATATATATATATATATATATATATATATATATATATATATATATATATATATATAGTGTTTTAATCAAGAGGAATCATTTATTTAAAGGGAAGTAATTTTTTTCGTTTTTTTGGAAAAAAAAATTCAAACATTAAGATCACATGAAAATATGAATATCTAAAAAAGATAATTGTGATAAATGTTATTATCTTGGCGGGAAAACACTCGAAAAAATAAATGATAACATTAATTGCAATGAAAGTTTTGCTTCTGAGTTTTTTTTAAGGGGTTAGAAATTAGGGTTTAGAATTTAAGGGGTTAAAAATTAGGGTTTAGCTATTAGGGTTTAGAAATTAGAGTTTTGGATTTAGAAATTAGGTTTGAGTTTAGAAATTAGGGTTTAGATTGAATTTTTAACACGAAATGTTTAGAAGTTAGTGTTTAGGGTCTAGGGTTTTAGGTTAGGGACTAAACCCAAAACACTACACCTTAAACCGTAAACTCTAAATCGGGCTAACTTTCAAAAAAAAAAATACTCCACACAAGATGGAAACAAAACGATGCAAATAAACTATAAATAAAACATTACTCATAATGAATGTTATCATTTATTTCTTCGAGCGATTTCCCGCCAAAATAATAACATTCGTCACAAAGTGTCTATTTTAAATGTTCATATTTGCATGTGATCTTAATGTTTGAAAAAAAATTCAAAAAAAAAAAATTACTTCCCCTCATTTCTCCCCAAAAAAGTGATTCCTCTTGATGATGACCATATATATATATATATATATATATATATATGTGTGTGTGTGTGTGTAACTTATATAATAACTAATTTATGCAATTTACTACTTAAAAAAAAGAAAATTTATGTAAGTTACTTAAAATACTGTAACATACATAACTAAAATGTTCATATTGAGATAGAGAAGTATTAAAAATATTTCGAGTATATTAGAGTTTAATGTATATATTCTTATAACTATCTTTATAGAATATAGATTATTTGATTGCATTAAATAATGTTTGAACTTTATGGAGTCTAAATATATAATTAATTAGTCTAAGAAAAATTACTATGGCAGTTACAATAACTTACTCTAAGGGTGTGTTTGGACGAAAGTAGCTGGAGCTGGAGCTTATAGTTGGAGCTGGAGCTTATGAGCAGGAGCTGGAGCTGGAGCTGGAGCTTATTTTTAAAGCTGGTAGCTGGAGTTTATTATTTTTTATAAATGTTTGATAAACTACCTGGAGCTTATTTTTCAGTTCATAAGCTCTACTTTTTTTCATAAGCTACTACAAGTAGCTTATTTTTTCAGAGCTTATGATTTTCATAAGCTCTACTTTTTTTATCTACCAAACGAAGCTTATGACTTGAAGCTTATTAAAATCATAAGCTCAAGCTCCCATAAACTTCCATAAACTTCAATAAGCTACGCGCCAAACACACCCTAAGACTAAGTTCAGGATCGATAGTCCAACAACATGTCCTACAATATAAGTTCAAGAGTCCCTTAGTACTCTAAAAATCAAATAGTGGTAGGGGAGTTCCCCTTAGTCTTATATGCAAACATTTGTTTTGTCTCATGACCAATGTGAGCCTTTGTTCCGCACCCAATAAACAACCTTCCCTCAAACCTAAGTCCCTTCTAGGCCTCCCGTTGAACGATAGCTGGGTCCACTCATCGTTATGTTTGACCAAGGGGTGCGCCACGTCGCTGCGTGCGCTCAGCGATGCGCTCAGTATGTTGTCCACTACATTTAGGCTATAGCCTGGCCCTGATACCACTGATAGAATCGATAGCCAAATAATATGTCCTACAATATAAGCCCAAGAGTCCTTAGTACTCTAAAACTAACTGGTAGCAAAAGGAGTTCCTCTTATACTTATATGCATATATTTCTTATGCCCCATGAACAATGTGGGGCTTTGATTTGCACTCTTCCTAACAATCACCCATTAACTGGTTATTGCAGGAATCATCAGTTTCAATTTCCTATGTGAGACACCCATTAATCAATTATCTCCAAAAATCACCCTCTTAACCGGTTTATCCGCACCACACTTGTAACATTTACCTCTGCTCTCCCATACACGTTCAACACCATCTCGACTCTTTCGAACCCCCGACCTCTTCGCTGGTCACGTCAAAAGTCATCTCATTTGAACATCCATATCCACAATGATTACACCACATGTGTCTTCCCCTATTTAGGGTATTCCGCTCTGTTTTGTCCACACATCTGGACTACAACTGTAGCTTTGATACCATTTGTAATATCTCTTTAGGCCCAAACAACATGCTCTATAACCAATTGGTTGGTAGTAGATGGATGTTCCCCAAAACTTATATGTTTATTTCTTTCAATTTTATTATGTGGAACACCAAATAACCGATTATCACCAATAATAGAAAATCACCCAAACTAACGATTCCCTCATTAGCAAAAAATCCAACCCAACCCACACAAGACTCGTGTAATTGAATTATGTAAGTAACTAGATGGGATGGTGAATAGTTACTTGATACGTATTTATCACTTTTTCGATTGATCACCAAATTCGATTTAACTTTGATCAACCAACTCAACTCAAACTTGATGTGTGTAGTGTATATGTTCAAAATGATAAATGAAGTAATGTAAAGGACATATACACAAGGATTTATAGTGGTTCGGGTGGATGTTAACTAATCCACCTTAATCCACTCCCCAATTACACTAATCGGGATTTGCTGCTTCACTGAGCACTTTTCTTCAAACCCGGTGGAGATCCGATTTACAAGTCTTCAACTTCTTTGGTAGACAACAAACCTAATATTTCTATCCATTTGAAAGATCAACTCCAACCTAGATCAACATTTCTTCACCTTGGACAAGTATTAATCTCCAAACAAGATTAATCAACTTTCTAAGTCCCTTTAAGGAAGTAGATCACTAAGCTAGCCTATGCTTCTACTAATTGAAGTTACAAGACTTATACACTTTGCAATGATGATCCTAAGACAATACTAGGACATACATTACATTAAGTAATCTCACAAGATAAATGATTTTGATTAGTAAGTTTACAACAACCCAATTCTATATCTATAAGATCATAGAATCTTCTCTTGCTTGATCACATTTGATTAGTAATTGATGCACTTGTGATCATTGGAAATAAGCCTTTGAAATATGCAAGAGGGTCAGCTTCAAATGCTCTTAAATGTTTGCCTTTTATAGTAGGATTCAAAAAGTAGCCGTTGACACACGGTTGCCTGCACGGTCGACCGTGGTGAGACCGTGCGTGCTCCAGTCCAAAATTGATATCCGTTGTATAGCCGTTTGAATCAAATTTGAACACCACATTTTGGCACCTTTACTCCTTATAGAACCTGCAAAAGAAACCAAACATCCTATACAAGTACTATATGCATTAAGTGTGTGAGATTTGGTCTTAATGCATGAAAGTAACTAATCATTCCAAAAGTGGCAAACCCAACATTCTTGGAGAAGTGTCTGGATTGATATTTAGGGAAATCTCAGTTTGGTCAAGACTTAGTTAGTCACATTAATGTCTTTGGTTCAATTCTAAAGACTAGTCACTATGTCATTAACTTCCTAGTTTCAATTAATCACAAGTCATGTTCTTTTTGAGTTTGGTTAGAGATTAATTGAATAATGTCTCTATAAGATAATCATGAAATATGTAGAGACATCAAAGTTAAGTCTTAAGTAATCACCCTTAGTTACTTAGACTAGACCACATAGACAATTGACTATATTTTCATTGTGAATCATTTTACACTTAATCTATTGGAGTAGGTTAGTTACTTGAATCCTAACTAGTGAGCACATAGCAAACATATTAATCAAGCTAACAAGTTTATGAGTATTAATCATATTGGCAAGTAGCAAGTAATACTCAAATAGCAAGAGATAGTTATTCTAGAATCAATCATATAGATACTTGCACAACTTATAATTCAAGCTTTAACAAGTTTAAGTGCAATATAACATATTGCTTGATTAATGTGTAAGCACACATTAATGTCCAACACATGCACAAGGGAAGAGCAATCTCTAGTTGGGACTTGGTGACCATCCTAAATGTATCTAAGTGTGTTTTAGGATTACAAGTCATTACTAATTAACATTGAGAGCATTGTTCCTCATTTAGCCTTAATTAATCACTAAGTCATTTCTAATAGCAATTATTGTTCTAGTCATATTGGCTTAAGTGCGTTGGTACTTGATGATCATATAAGCACACACACACACACACACACACACACACACACAATCCATGTAATCTAATATGCATGAATCAATGATGCAAAATAATCGTCGATCCCCATCGAATAAATCTAGATTGTTTGGTACCAAACGCGTAAATACCAAACTTTCAGACTCATGATTGTCATCAAACTTTCAAAAGAATCACACTTATGCAATTGATATAAGTACATTAAGTGTTACATTTTCATCATTTTTACCAAACATGTAAATATAAAACATGGAAATAAATCATACCACGTCACTCGTATTATCTACATCATTGTCAAAAAATTGCGGTACCAAGTGGGTAAAAAATCGAAATATACCGGTCCCGTACCGGTACCAAATATATATATATATATATATATATATATATATATATATATATATATATATATATATATATATATATATATATATATATATATATATATATATATATATATATATATATATATATATATATCATACTAAGAATATCTAGATAAGAATTAAGATCACAAGTTGTTGATTAACACTTATGTGTTATGCCTAATCTTGGTTAATTTGTCATTAAAATGTCATTAGGTGTAATTAATCACAATTAGTGTTTTTATGACCAAAAATCATTGAGTATGGAAAAGGCATCTATTCTAAGCATGTTGAGAAAGGTTTCATGAATTATAGATGTCGGGAACTAGTCAAACTTTATTTGGTCGAAAATGGTAACAGAGAAAACTGCGGTCGCACTGCGGTTGACCGTGGTGGCGACTGTGCAACTTGTTTTCACAAAACTTTGTTGCAATTCAGTTTAGGGTTTCACGGTTGACTATGCGGTCAACCGTACCTCGACCGTGTGTTTAGCTGAACTTTTAATTTCATTCTTTAACCTATGTTTGACTTGGTCGTTTGCAAGATAAAGTATGGATTAGTGACCTTGCATGTTTTATGTTAAGATGTCAGTCATCACTTATGCATATGTGTGTGTCATCATCCAAATATATTCTTTGGTTAATCATACTTAAGTTTATCGTTTAGTACATTAACCAACATTCAACCAACATTCTACCCCTTTTTGATGATGACAAACATACAAGTGATGAGGGACATTTTGCTATAAATACGCAAGTGTTAACAATCACTTGTATCCATCTTTCTCCCCCTTTTGTCGAAACAAAAAGGTTAGCCCCCTAGAACTAAGCTCGCCCTTAGAGCAAAACTTCCCCTTAAATTGTGCACGTTTGAAAACATATATTAAAACATAACAAGCACCACATTTTATTCAAAGTAAGCAAGAAACATAGTAATGCATATATGAAAATATGCATGAAAGGTACAATAGATCAATCCTAAGTTTGTTCTACATGGGACGAGATGCGCTTGGGTGAGATGAGTATTTTTCACAAACAAGATTGTTCAGAAAGCGTCGCAGGATCTTGTGAGTTCGACAATTCTGACGATGAAGGATGGACATTTGAGTGGAGGATAATAGTGCAATGAACTGGTCATCTTCAACACTATCATCAGATCCCGTAACACTCCAGGCAGGTATGTTCTCACCTTCTGTTTCTTTGTTAAAAGGTCGAACCAAATTGTAATTGATTGGGAGGGAGGTTACACCAACATGATGTACGTCACGAACGCACAGTTGTGTGAAGAGCTTCGTTAAGTGTGCCCCATAGGGAAGGGAGAGAGATTCATTGTACACCAATCCATTCATCCTCTTTGCCATGAATAGTGCCATGTTGACTTGAATTCGGTATTGGAGACACCAGAGTAGTGAGGCTTCACAAGTATGAACATTTGTGGATAGTGTTTCCCCCTTGCAGTAGATGTTTTGACTTATGACTTTGAGCCAAAGGTCAAACTTAGGTGCAAGATGATTTGCCTTAATACCATCACTTTGGATTTCAATGTGATTGATGGGCCTTTGACAAAAAGTGTTGATGATGTAACATTTTGTTTCAAATTCGGGAAGACGGAAGAGATATGGACTATAGGAGAAACATTCCACGCCTTCATCGGGAACATGCATGAATTTTTCAAAGTCTTTGAGAGACATGGAAAACCTTTTATCAAACAACCGGAATTTGATGTTATTTGGGGGAGTGAATTCATAGTTAGCGTAGAATTTATGAACAAGAGTGGCGTGAATGGGACCTTTCAGAGTCAGGAATGAATCCCATTTTATGTAAGCAAAGTTTTCGAGAAGCTCTTTTGAAAAGTGCTCAATATTAACCATACAACCTTTGACAATTGGTCTAGTGCTAACCATTTGTCGGTTGCGATTGATCACATCTCGATCTTCTTGAGAGTTAGGAAAGAGATTGTCAAAGGAGTTAGAAACTGAAGAAGACAAGTCAATCACAAAAGGATTGTTGGGAGAGTTGTTTGCTTGACTCATTTTGAGTGAGATGGTGTAGTGAGTTTTGCATCATAATCTTCTCAATTTAAAGGGAAAAAGATGAACCTTCATTTAATCTTTCATTCCCTTTTGGAGTAATTGAATCTTTTGAGAATTTTGATCATATTCAAGTATGCTAGTTTCTGAATGATACTTTGAAAACAGATCCAATTAGATTTGAGAGGTTCAATGTGCATTTATTTTTCAAGGAGAGAGAGGAAGAAGTGTAATATGCCCGAATCGGACGGTTTATTTATGTGGTGTCGTTAGGTCACAAAACGTCAATTCAGGATATCAATAGAAGAAGTTGATTGTTTAATTTATATATGCTGGGCCTAAATATATTATTCCTTTCTATGGGTTAGCAAGGGCAAATATGACCTAGGGTCGTTCCTTGAGCGGTCGAATTTGAAACGGAGCTTATTCAGATAATTTAGTAATTAAGATTGAGTTTATACACAATTTAGTATCCAAAAATAGTGGCCAGGTACACCTTGTGTGGAGAGGCAGGATCCTTTTGGTCCCAATAAATTGGCGATTGTTCAGAAAATCCAACAACCAAGTCCAACCGGTTTATTCTAGACACCACTTTTATCCTGAATATCAAATTGTGTAAAGGCAATAGTTGAGTTGATTTGATTTATAATTGTATTTAAAATATTAAAGCAATATAATTAAAATAAGCTAGCTAGCATGCAATAGCTAAGGACAGAGAAGACGTGGTTCACCATGATTTAAGATAACGTAGTGTCGGGATGATTGCGAGATACTCATTCAATATATATACCTTGGTATGAACACTAGATTCCCTACTAAGCGATTTCCCGATTAGCATGTCACGAAGAACTAGGCTTTGAAGATTCTGATCGGATAGACTATGCTCAACTCCCGACGCTTTATCTGGTTTAAGGATATAAGCGGCCCACCTTGGATGCAATGCATACCTTGGACGCACGAATAAAGTAGCATAGCCATATATATAGAATATCCAACCTTTCTTAACACCTTAGTGTATCACCCAAGTGAGTGGTTATGATTGTGTTTCGAATCCCTTTCTGTCAATGGTTTGGTAAAATCTAAGGGTTTGTAGACAAATTAGAACATCTGATAGTTTTCAGTCATCCTTGAAGATTCATAAGCTTAGTTTGTATTGTAGTGCGTTAAACTCCCATTTATGACTTAAACCAGCTCTTACTTAAATCTACCCAATAAATCTCTTAGTTATCCACCATGTACTAGACTTAAAGTGGTTCCATAGCTTCTAACCTTGACCATACCCAAGTGGTCCTATAGTACAGCAACACTGTACTCTACTGTTGCAACAGTATTTCCTCGAGTCTTATACTCTTGACCAATGTCTTGATCTGGTCCTACAGTAATTCCCCATGTACTTTATAGGATTTCCGATGGTTTCATACCTTGACCAATGTATAAGCACAGATAATTAATTGCCTTTATAGTGTCGACTTTATAAATGGTTTTAATCACGTTTATTGGTGGAAGGACGATAATAACGAGGTTAAAATCATAGACCTAGAGCGAGTACGAAACGATAATCATCCTTAACTAACATTATTAAATCATGGCAAACAATCAAACAATTACTCATACATCATGGCAACAAGCATTTCTAATATTAATAAATCACAAACATCCAACAAGAATATTATAATAATAAATTAATAAAAGAAAGGATAGATGTTACCGAATAATGTCGGCATAATAACACTTGTATTTCTTCATAATATCCATAGCGTTACAATGCTCGATAGCTTCTACTACTAACTACATACTAATCTCCTATTGATCACTAGAGAGCTACAATAGAGAGATAATTACATTTCATAATCTCTGTACTTTTCTCTCTCTAGAATCTAGAGAGAGAAAGTAGAGAGAGAACTAATCTCCTACTGATTACTAGAGAGCGACAATAGAGAGATATTTAGAGAGAGAAGTGAAGAATTGGTGTGTGTTGAAATGAATGCAAATATCTCTAAAAATAGGCAAAATTTTCCTGGCAAACGGCAGGCAGGCCGTTTGACAAGGTAAGCCATTTTTTATGCCCGTTTGGCAAGTCGTTTTCCCTTATGGTAGGCCGTTTGGCAAGCCAGGCAAGTCGTTTGGCAAGGGGTTTGGCAAGCCGTTTGCTGGATCGAACTTGTCTTTCACCGTTTTCGCTCTAGAATCTTCGTTTTAGCTCTGTTTTTGACGATTCTTGCGCCCACGCGTTCGTAATTGAATATCCTACAACATGACATTAAGTAATTAAACTTTTCTAAAAATTATGAAATAAGTTATTTAAACGCGAGTTAATCGTCTTAGCTGGTTTTGCTCGTTTTTCTTGTTTTTCATCCGTTTTTAGTGATTCTTCAAACATAGCCTTCGTAATGACATAATCTACTAAATGAAGCAAATAAATGCTTATTTAGATGATAAAGTCAATTACTTTATCATAAATGGGGATAATATTCGGGGTAAAAATGTGACTTTTTAGCCGATATCAAATATCCCACACTTTGACTTTGCTTGTCCTCAAGTAAACCTCTCTTTTATTTTGAGTTCTAGGGTGCTTCTGAGGTTTCCATTCTATTATTCAAGTGGCTTGTTATTTATTATAAGAGCAAGATCAGATAAACCGTCTTTTAAAAGGGTAGAAACTATCTCTGCAAGCATGAGGGGAGGTTACATGACTTTGGCTTCCTTACACGGGTCACTCAAATCACTCAAGTGTTTGGGGTTCCCTATCAATCTATGAAATGAATTCGCTCATAGCCAGTCATGTTGCAAGTATTGACATAGGCTTGACCAAGAATCAAATCTCCACCGGTTAGATAAGGACGGCACTGATCTTCTCCCTAATCATTCTTTCAAGAGGAAGAGCGGGTTTAAAGGTTGGTTTGCGGAGAAAAGTGAAGGTTTTGATATAGCGAAAAGGGTGATTTTCGAATCATTGAAATTTAGATAGATTCGATAGATTTCGGTTTCATGAGGATAATCTTTTTCTAGGAAAGTTGGTACTCTATTTTTGTTGAAGAGTTCCTTTAGAGGGTGCTGATTTTTAGCGAAGACTTTGCTTCTTTTATGCAATCCTGCTGGGTCACAATCTTCATTTTCTTGGAGATATATGCTTTTATTTTAAGACTTTTCTCTTCTTTATTTTTGAGATTTTGCTCAACAAATTTTTTTTTTTTTTGGGCATATCCCATCTTCATAACTTTGTCTATTTTTCTTCTTGTGCCCAGAGAGAAAGGTATTTCACCAGAAATAGGTCTTTTTGACCTATCAAAAACAGTCTAGAATTTCAGAATTTTTCGACAAGTGTTTGAAGTAAACTTGGTCGATCTATCTCTTTGAATTTATAGATTTTGGAATTGAGAAAGGAAAGAGGGTGGAAAGGGTAACGTATTTGATAGTGAATTTGGGGTGAGTATTTTCTGATTCATCAACTCTTTGGCGTGAGTTGGTCGGTTTAAATGCGTGGAGTGGAAACGAAAACGAATGGTTTTTGTCTTCTCTATTCAGAATAATTTCGGAAGGAGTATCGCACCTACACCACGTATGACGCTTACTAACCATTGGCCTTGAAATGTATGTCAAGGTCAAGTTCTAACTCTAAATGCTAACATCGACACTCTCAACAGAAAAGATAGTGAAGCATTAAAAATGAATGCTTATTGGGCCATTTTTGGGGTGCCTCACAACAATTATATTGGGTCGAAAACCCCTAGTCATGCAATGCTCTTTTAGAGAATTGGTTCATCCTTAAGAAGATTTCTGTCCTCATTTGTCTTAATTTTAGAACAAACACACTTGATTTTCGAAAGTACGTTTTCAGAAAGTATCATTTAGTCAAAAATTTTGAAAAATTTACATTGAGAACAAAGAATCTAAATAGTAGGTATACTCGAAAATCTTAGTAGAAATTTTAAGTTAAGAACATTTTCCGAGCATCCCATAGCTAATTACGGTGTACTACACCGCTATCCCACACTTAGAGGAACATTGTCGCTAATGTTCATTCTTAGATTTTAGGGAGCTAAAATCACACACTTAGAGTTTGAACATGTCAGAAAATGTATCTAAGCTCAATATTGGGTTGGAATCCCACACTTAGTGATAAGCTTAGGATAGGGTATAGTTTAAGGATATAACGAAGCAAAATAAATAAACGAAGAGAAAGAAATGAGTTACTCCCCTTGGGTGCGACTGTGAGCTGTGGATCTGAAGGTAGACTGAGTCGGAACCATCTTCTGCTGAATTCGAATTGGTCTTCTTGAAGTGTACTCGAGCTCATTAGGGTGCTCTCATCCTCCAAACAACATCCACCAATAACTTGCAATGAAATAATCAACCGGTTTCCTTGTTGTTTCATCATTATTCAAAGAGTCTCCACCACAGGCATCAATAACTGTCTATTACTTGTAAAAATGGAAAAAATCAAACCTATACAGGTGATTAAGCTTTAGGCCATAGGCTCACTGATTTGTGTTTTGATGAAAAAGTTATTTGAAAACTTGAGGGTTTCAAAATTAGGTATTGAAAATTCAACAAATCAGTATATGACTAAAAAGCTTAATCCCACACTTAAAGTGTTGATTGCCTTTAATTTTAAGAGTTTTGAAATAATGTAGCAATTAATTCACTTAAGTTCAAGACAAGTAGGAGAATTAAATTCATCCTAAGAAACATTGTAAATTTTATTCTAAGTTTTACTTTTCTCATTTATTCAATTACCCTAATTTATCCTAATCTAACTACTACTAAAGCTATATAAAAATAAATACACGGGTTGCCTCCCGAGAAGCGCTTGTTTTTGTTCGAGTCACGAGCCTGACTCTAGCCTTATTTCTCAGGAAATCTAGGCGGCTCCCTTGCATCGATCAGTGGACACAAGAGGTAATATTGGAACATACCGATGAGATTGAAGCAGACATAGAATAAGGTATGTCCAATGAAAGGAGAAGGTGGTTTGAAGTGAATGTTTTGTTTAACTTGAGGTATAACAAAACTATCAACTTCTTTTACCTCCTTGATTTGTGTGGGTTGGTCAAAGGGGTCCTCATCACTCAATGACGTGTATGTCATTATGTATTTGAGTGATGGTTTATAGGGTAGCCCTGACGCAAAACCCGTCTTTCTTCTTTGTGACTTCAGGTTGGTCGTAATGTTGTACTCTAAGGATGGAGGTGGGATGATGTCCATTGATGTCTCCAATACGGTAGCAACATTAGCAACTACTTCGATGCATGAAACCTCCATCTCTTTCTTCTCATCCGGGCTTTCCATTTCAATTTCTTCATCCACCTCCTCGTCACTTCGGTCGGGAGATTCAAGTATAATTGGCTCAGAGAGTTCTTCTAGAACGAAATCCTCCCCATTCATTAAAAGATCAAAATAAGGTGGGAGAGAAGATTGGGTTGGTGTGGAGTGGTTATTCTTCTTGTCTTCTATTTCCATCTTCTTCTCTTCATTCTCGGAATAGAAGGTGACTTTCCTAGTAGAGATGGTATTTACTTCAGCGTTCCCATCAGAAGGACATACATACTCGTCAATCGTGAAAGTAACCTCTTCTCCAAGGGCTCTCCAGGTGATAGTCTGTGAATAAACGTCAACGATCGCTTTGGCTGTATTCATGAAAGGCCTTCCTAAGATGATAGGGGTTTTCATGTCTTCTTTATAGTCCATAACCACAAAGTCGGTCGGAAAAAGGAATTTTTCAACCTTAACCATGAAGTTCTCAGCTATTCCCTTAGGATATCTAGTGGATTGGTCAGCTAGTTAGATGCTCATTTTGGTAGGGTTAAGGTTTCCAATTTTGAGTCTCTGGAATAGTGAGCAAGGCATGAGATTGATGCTGGCACTAAGGTCAGCTAGAGAATAGATAGTACCAGATTGGTAGATAGAACAAGGAAGGGTAAATCGTCCGGTGTCTCCTAGTTTTTCAGGAAGAGTATTTAAGAGAATGGCTGAACAATCCGCGTTCAGCGGGACATTGCGTACTTCGGGTACCTTATCCTTGGTTGATAACAGTTTCCTAAAATACTTCTTACTATGAGGATTTTTAGACACCGTGCCCAAAAATTTACCGTCAAGCTTGAAAGATTTCATCTTGTCGTGTCTTTGCTTGAGACGGCCCAGGAATGGAATGGGTGCTTTCCAATCTGGTTTTGGTGATGACTCAATGACTACTACTAAACGGGCATTAGTTAGTTTCTTTTCCTTAGAAGAAACTGAAGGTTGGCTATGTGCCACCTTTGAGTCATTTTTAGGATAACCTAGAGAATCGAGACGTTGATTTAGCTGGCTTATTTGATTTTCAAGACTACTCAGGTGATTAGTCATGACTAAGTCAGCTGCGTCTTGTCTTGCTGTGATCATTTTGATGATTCACAGTAGGACATCGTCTGGACTTGTCTCTGGTGGGGTAGTGGGTTTAGTGGGTGGGTTTTGTAGATGAGCTAGGATCTTATCGGAGTAGGCAACAGAGTCCTCACATTCAGCCTCGTATACCTTGGCCGGATGTGGTTCAGTACAATTCTGGCATAATTGCACTTGAGACACATGTTGCGGGAGTTTCTTTAGCTCTTCAACTTCTTTGGTGAGGTTTTCTATTTGTTCCGAGAGATATTTTATGGTTTTGATAGGATCGGAGGCGGAAAACAGTGTTGCTAATGAAATGTGCTCTTCTGTGTTCCAATCGTGATGGTGCATAGTCATCTCCTCGATCAATCTCCAGGCCTCATCAGCAGTGAAGTTCACGAAGTTACCTTGAGAAACAGCATCAAGAGTAGACTTGTTGTTCCGAATCAGACCTTTGTAGAAGGTCAAAATCTGATCAGAGCTCTCAAGACGGTGGTTTAGGCATCTTCGAAGCAAGTGTTTGAATCTTTCCCATGCAGTGTAGAGTGCTTCATCGCATACTTGTTAAAAGTTTACGATATCATTCCTAAGTCTGATTTGTTTTGATGGGGGAAAGTACTTGATTAAGAAAGTTGTTGCCATTTCCTCCCATGAGGTGATAGACTTGGGTTTTAACCCCTCGAGCCAGGATTTTGCATGAAGAGTTAAGGAATAGGGGAACAAATACAGACGAACTACATCTTGTTCGACCCCATTTTGCTTATATGAGTTGGATAAGGAGAGGAATCTATCTAAGTGAGACTTGGGGTCATCAATTGGCAAGCCATGGAATAGACAGCGATTCTAAATGAGTTGTAAGATGTTATGCTTAAGCACAAAAGATGCTCCGTTAACCTCTGGAAAAAGTATAGGTCCTCCTCGCCCTTCTAACGAGGGTTTGGTGATGTCAGCGAGAGTGATGCGTGCGGCCATCGTCGAACTATCGGCAGGTAAGTGTGGATCTCGTCGGATGGGTACAATGTATGATATCGGATAGAAGAAAGGATGTGTCGGAAGAATTCTTAGCGGTCTAAGTAGGTTACAGCATCCTAAAGGTTCACTAATAAGGAAGTCCATTTTAAACTTTAATTGATCTAAATTGAGCTAACATTATCTAACCTAACTACGATAAACTAGTAACTTCTGACAAAGCTAGTCTAAGTCAAAAGGGTCTCTTAAAAACTAACTAATCTAAACAGGCTCCAAATCGTACTACCGCTCCCCGGTAGCGGCGCCAAAAATTAACTACTCTCGTGATATGCCCGAATCAGACGGTTTATTTATGCGGTATCGTTAGGTCGCAAAACGTCAATTCAGGATATCAATAGAAGAAGTTGATTGTTTAATTTATATATGCTGGGCCTAAATCTATTATTCCTTCCTATGGGTTAGCAAGGGCAAATATGACCTAGGGTCGTTCCTTGAGCGGTCGAATTTGAAACGGAGCTTATTCAGATAATTTAGTAATTAAGATGGGTTTATACACAATTTAGTATCCAAGACTAGTGGCCAGGTACACCTTGTGTGGAGAGGCAGGATCCTTTTGGTCCCAATAAATTGGCGACTGTTCGGAAAATCCAACAACCAAGTCCAACCGGTTTATTCTAGACACCACTTTTATCCCGAATATCAAATTGTGTAAAGGCAATAGTTGGGTTGATTTGATTTATAATTGTATTTAAAATATTAAAGCAATATAATTAAAATAAGCTAGCTAGCATGAAATAGCTAAGGACAGAGAAGACGTGGTTCACCATGATTTAAGATAACGTAGTGTCAGGATGATTGCGAGATACTCATTGGATACATATACCTTGGTATGAACACTAGATTCCCTACTAAGCGGTTTCCCGATTAGCATGTCACGAAGAACTAGACTTTGAAGATTCTGATTGGATGGACTATGCTCAACTCCCGACGCTTTATCTGGTTTAAGGATATAAGCGGCCCACCTTGGATGCAATGCATACCTTGGACGCACGAATAAAGTAGCATAGCCATATATATAGAATATCTAACCTTTCTTAACACCTTAATGTATTACCCAAGTGAGTGGTTATGATTGTGTTTCGAAACCCTTTCTGTCAATGGTTTTGTAAAATCTAAGGGTTTGTAGACAAATTAGAACATCTGATAGTTCTCAGTCACCCTTGAAGATTCATAAGCTTAATTTGTATTGTAGTGCATTAAACTCCCATTTATGACTTAAACCAGCCCTTACTTAAATCTACCCAATAAATCCCTTAGTTATCCACCATGTACTAGACTTAAAGTGGTTCCATAGCTTCTAACCTTGACCATGCCCAAGTGGTCCTATAGTACATCAACACTGTACTCTACTGTTGCAATAGTATTTCCTCGAATCTTATACTCTTGACCAATGTCTTGATCTGGTCCTACAGTAATTCCCCATGTACTTTATAGTATTTCCGATGGGTTCATACCTTGACCAATGTATAAGCACAGATAATTAATTACCTTTATAGTGTCGACTTTATAAAAGGTTTTAATCACATTTATTGGTGGAAGGACGATAATAACGAGGTTTAATATAATAGACAGAAAGTGAGTACGAAACGATAATCATCCTTAACTAACATTATTAAATCATGGCAAACAATCAAGCAATTACTTATACATCATGGCAACAAGCATTTCTAATATTAATGAATCACAAACATCCAACAAGAATATTATAATAATAAATTAATAAAAGAAATGATAGATGTTACCGAATAATGACGGCAGAATAGCACTTGTATTTCTTCATAATATCCATAGCGTTACAATATTCGAGAGCTTCTACTACTAACTACATACTAATCTCCTATTGATCACTAGAGAGCGACAATAGAGAGATAATTACATTTCCTAATCTCTGTACTTTTCTCACTCTAGAATCCAGAGAGAGAAAGTAGAGAGAGAACTAATCTCCTACTGATCACTAGAGAGCGACAATAGAGAGATATTTAGAGAGAGAAGTGAAGAATTGGTGTGTGTTGAAATGAATGCAAAAATCTCTTTAAATAGGCAAAATTTTCCTGGCAAACGGCTGGCAGGCCATTTGGCAAGCCGTTTGCCAAGGCAATTTGCCAAGATAAGCCGTTTATGATGCCCGTTTGGCAAGTCGTTTGGCAAGCTATTTTCCCTTATGGCAGGCCATTTGGCAAGCCAGGCAAGCCGTTTGGCAAGGGGTTTGGCAAGCCGTTTGCTGGATCGAACTTGTCTTTCACCGTTTTCGCTCTAGAATCTTCGTTTTAGTTCCGTTTTTGACGATTCTTGCGCCCACGCGTTCGTAATTGAATATCCTACAACATGAGATTAAGTAATTAAACTTTTTTAAAAATTATGAAATAAGTTATTTAAACGCGAGTTAATCGTCTTAGCCGGTTTTGCTCGTTTTTCTTGTTTTTCATCCGTTTTTAGTGATTCTTCAAACATGGCCTTCGTAATGACATAATCTACCAAATGAAGCAAATAAATGCTTATTTAGATGATAAAGTCAATTACTTTATCATAAATTGGGCTAATATAGAGGGTAAAAATGTGACTTTTTAGCTGATATCAAAGTGTCAGACTGATACACGGTCGATTCTACAGTCGACCATGTAGTTGACCGTGTGAGTTCTGTTGAAAAAAATTAATCAACTCAATTTAAACAGATGCTAAAAACAAATTCAAATAGTCACACATTCAATTATTACAAAATAAGTTATTCAACCAACATTTTATCTTCTCTCACTTCCTTCACCTTCTACTTCTCACATCGCTACTACTTCGACATGAAAAAGCCTTTTTTGCTTTCTTCAGTAGTAGATGGATCTTGGATTGATACTTCTTTATCTTAGCTTGATTCATGTAGATTCGTTCAGCCTTTGAATCACGATCCAAGCCGTAAAAAGGATCATTAGCTTCATCCGGAAACTGTTCCTCATCACTGTCGGATATATCTTTCAAGTTGATTTGAGAGTTGGTCATGGCTTCATAGACTCTTTCAATCTCATGAGAGTCATCTTCATTATCCCACCCCATCAATGTTAATGTATGGCGATTAAATATTTGATTGGTTGGATTCATGCGAATGTCATCTGTTGTTCTTAGTCTTTCGAATAACTTTGTAAGATGCATTCCATAGAGAAGAGCTCTTGTTGAGTCGTTTGGTACATCACTCATTCGTATGGCCATAAAGTAAGCCATGTTCACTGGTTCTTGCATTTCTAGACACCAAAGGAGAGCCATCTGAACAGCATGGATATGTGAACGATTTCCTATTCTACAGTAAATATTGTAATCGATCACTGTGTTCCATGTTCGAAACTTCTTTCGCAGATGTTTGCTCAGTACTCCTCGACTAAGGATTTCTTCTCTTGGAGCATTGTCTTCACACAGTGTTCGAATGGCAGCATCTTTATTGATGAAATCTGGAAGATAGATCAGACTGTGTCCTGTGTGGAAGAACTTATGTCCACTTGCTGGAACTCCTAAAAGTTTTCCAAATTCTTGAAGTGATACAGTCGTTCTTGTTGTTTTTAGCCTAAAGGAAACTGATCCGTTGGCATAGACGAAGCTAGAGTAAAAGTCTCGAACGAGTGAAGGATAAATTGGTCCATTTAGATCAAGAAATACATCCCAGTTTAAGTCTGAGAAAGCTGCCACCATTTCAGGAAAATCTTCTGCTTCAATTCTTCTTCCTTCTGCTATTTTTTGATTTTTCACTTTTTCTCTATTAAGTGTCGATTGGTGCGGAAGAAATTTGGATGAGCTTTCTCCTCGATTGGCCATTTTCTGCGCATTGACACTTCAAATTAATTCAAAGTGTACAATTCAATTGTAGGCAACAAGTTTTGCAAACTTTAATTATCATCAATACTTAGATGTTTTGATGTTAATGTTCTTCACATTTTCACTCTTCATTAGTGTCAATGAATTTGCAACTAGATTAAGATTTTCACAAAGTTCATATGTGTTCTAGACTTTTGAGATCATCATCAACACATGTTTTGACATTCAACATTATTACACTCAATTAGCAACAATGTCATTCATATCATATGAATAATGCTTCTATGAAAATCTAACCTAGATGTATAATGAACCCTAGAATCATTCAATGTTAAATTAATGCATAGATAGGTACTACTACAATCGTTTTCAGGTTGTTCTTCAAGAACAATTTCGATTATTTGCATCAATTTAGGTTTTGATTCATTCTAGTTAGGGTTTCTTCATAACCCTAATTCATCATACAAACACAATTGAATGCTAGGAAAGCAAGGATTAATCATACCGAAAGTAGGAATTGAAATTGAAGGAATGAGTGTTCTTCTTTGTGCGGTCGATCTCCTCAACCGTGTGTAAGTGTGTGTGTTTTGAAGTGGGTTGAAAAGAAATAAAAGTGAGGGTTTAATTTAATTTAAAACAGAATCAGACCACGCACGGTCAAAGCACGGTCGACCGTGGTGTTAGCCGTGCATGAATTTGTACACGTACAAGGCAGGATTCTGTGGTCGAGTATACAGTCAGCCGTAGTGCTGCCGTGGATCCTTCTGATCACTTATTTCTTCACTTCTTCTTTCTTCGAGCGTGTTTTGACGATTCTTAGGTTCTATAGAATACTTGAGGACAAGTTTTCTTTACCTAACATTGAATGATTACATCCTCCCGATGTTTAATCATCAATGACACGTAATATACTATATCTATATGTGTGTGTGTGTGTGTGTGTGTATATATATATATATATATATATATATATATATATATATATATATATATATATATATATATATATATTCATATTCAATCATTCACATAGTATACACAAAATACATCAATATAGTATTTAGCATGCAATATATATTTTCACATAAACATACAATCCTAAGGCAAGTAAGCTTCCTACACTAATCTTTTAAAATCACTTTTCAAAAACAATTTTGCATTTGTAAGAAAAACCTTTCATTAATACAAAGTCTTTTTGAGAAGGTTATTCTCATTAGCATTTTGATCATTGATTTTGATTGATTTTAAGGTTACCCAATCCTTGACTTATCCCTACCATAGAATTGTTAGCTTGGTCCATTTTTTCCATATTTTCAATTTTCCTAATAATAGACAATGGACTTTGATTACAAGATTTGTGTTTGCTAGAGTCGTGACATATATTCATTTTATGTTTACCTCTTGATGAATCACAAATAGTTATCCTTTCAAGTTTTCTCTTCAAGGTGTTATTTTCATCAATTAAAACTTTTTTAATTTGACTAACTTTGTGTAATTCTTTCTCCAAAAGTTTTACTTTGTCACGACTACTATTAAAATGTCCCGTTCAAATTGATTATAAACGTTCCATATTAATTGATTTCGTCGCGAGGTTTTGACCTCTATATGAGACGTTTTTCAAAGACTGCATTCATTTTTAAAACAACCATAACCTTTATTTTATCTATAAAGGTTTAAAAAGCATTACGTAGATTATCAAATAATGATAATCTAAAATATACCGTTTACACACGATCATTACATAATGGTTTACAATAAGAATATATTACATCAAAAATAAGTTTCTTGAATGCAGTTTTTACATAATATCGTACAAGCATGGACTCCAAATCTTGTCCTTATTTTAGTATGCAACAGCGCAAGCTCTTAATAATCACCTGAGAATAAACATGCTTAAAACGTCAACAAAAATGTTGGTGAGTTATAGGTTTAACCTATATATTATCAAATCATAATAATAAACCACAAGATTTCATATTTCAATATACATCCCATACATAGAGATAAAATTCATTCATATGGTGAACACCTGGTAACCGACATTAACAAGATGCATATAAGAATATCCCCTATCATTCCGGGAAATCCTTCGGACATGATAAAAAAGAATTTGAAGTACTAAAGCATCCGGTACTTTAGATGTGGTTCGTTAGGCCCAATAGATCTATCTTTAGGATTCGCGTCAATTAGTAAATCGGTTTACTAATTCTTAGGCTACCAAGCAAAAGGGGCATATTCGGCTTCGATCATTCACCCATATAATGTAGTTTCATTTACTTGTGTCTATTTCGTAAAACATTTATAAAACTGCATGTATTCTCATCCCAAAATATTAGATTTTAAAAGTGGGACTATAACTCACTTTCACAGATTTTTACTTCGTCGGCCAAGATAGAACTTGTAGAATTTATGAAAGTGAGTTATAGTCCCACTTTTAAAATCTAATATTTGTAGGTGTTTTTGATCGTTGGTATATGGATTAGATATAAAGGATGTGTAATTTTGTTTACATGTAAATAAGTCATGAATGATTACTCATATTTTTATAATTTTATGAGATATTTCATGCTAGTTGCCAAATGATGGTTCCCACATGTGTTAGGTGACTCACATGGGCTACTAAGAGCTGATCATTGGAGTATATATACTAATAGTACATACATCTAAAAGCTGTGTATTATACGAGTACGAATACGGGTGTATACGAGTAGAATTGTTGATGAAACTGAACGAGGATGTAATTGTAAGCATTTTTGTTAAGTAAAAGTATTTTGATAAGTGTCTTGAAGTCTTTTAAAAGTGTATAAATATATATTAAAATACTACATGTATATACATTTTAACTGAGTCGTTAAGTCATCGTTAGTCGTTACATGTAAATGTTGATTTGAAACCTTTAAGTTAACGATCTTGTTAAATGTTGTTAACCCATTGTTTATTAAATAAAATGAGATGTTAAATTATTACATTATCATGATATCATGATGTATTAATATATCTTAATATGATATATATACATTAAATGTCGTTACAACGATAATCGTTATATATATGTCTCGTTTCAAAATCATTAAGTTAGTAGTCTTGTTTTTACATATGTATTTCATTGTTAATATACTTAATGATATGTTTACTTATCATAATATCATGTTAACTATATATATATCCATATATATGTCATCATATAGTTTTTACAAGTTTTAACGTTCGTGAATCACCGGTCAACTTGGATGATCAAATGTCTATATGAAACCTATTTCAATTAATCAAGTCTTAACAAGTTTGATTGCTTAACATGTTGGAAACACTTAATCATGTAAATAACAATTTCATTTAATATATATAAACATGGAAAAGTTCGGGTCACTACAATACCCACCCGTTAAATAAATTTCGTCCCGAAATTTTAAGCAGTTGGAGGTGTTGACGTATCTTCTGGAAATAAGTGTGGGTATTTCTTCTTCATCTGATCTTCTCGTTCCCAGGTGAACTCGGGTCCTCTACGAGCATTCCATCGAACCTTAACAATTGGTATCTTGTTTTGTTTAAGTCTTTTAACCTCACGATCCATTATTTCGACGGGTTCTTCGATGAATTGAAGTTTTTCGTTGATTTGGATTTCGTCTAACGGAATAGTGAGATCTTCTTTAACAAAAGATTTCTTCAAATTTGAGACATGGAAAGTGTTATGTATAGCCGCGAGTTGTTGAGGTAACTCAAGTCGGTAAGCTACTGGTCCGACACGATCAATAATCTTGAATGGTCCAATATACCTTGGATTTAATTTACCTCGTTTACCAAATCGAAAAACGCCTTTCCAAGGTGCAACCTTAAGCATGACCATCTCTTCAATTTCAAATTCTATATCTTTTCTTTTAATGTCGGCGTAGCTCTTTTGTCGACTTTGGGCGGTTTTCAACCGTTGTTGAATTTGGATGATCTTCTCGGTAGTTTCTTGTATTATCTCCGGATCCTTAATCTGTCTATCCCCCACTTCACTCCAACAAATTGGAGACCTGCACTTTCTACCATAAAGTGCTTCAAAAGGCGCCATCTCAATGCTTGAATGGTAGCTGTTGTTGTAGGAAAATTCTGCTAACGGTAGATGTTGATCCCAACTGTTTCTGAAATCAATAACACATGCTCGTAGCATGTCTTCAAGCGTTTGTATCGTCCTTTCGCTCTGCCCATCAGTTTGTGGATGATAGTCAGTACTCATGTCTAGACGAGTTCCTAATGCTTGCTGTAATGTCTGCCAGAATCTTGAAATAAATCTGCCATCCCTATCAGAGATAATAGAGATTGGTATTCCATGTCTGGAGATGACTTCCTTCAAATACAGTCGTGCTAACTTCTCCATCTTATCATGTTCTCTTATTGGCAGGAAGTGTGCTGATTTGGTGAGACGATCAACTATTACCCAAATAGTATCAAAACCACTTGCAGTCCTTGGCAATTTAGTGATGAAATCCATGGTAATGTTTTCCCATTTCTATTCCGGGATTTCGGGTTGTTTAAGTAGACCTGATGGTTTCTGATGCTCAGCTTTGACCTTAGAACACGTCAAACATTCTCCTAAGGATTTAGCAACATCGGCTTTCATACCCGGCCACCAAAAATGTTTCTTGAGATCCTTGTACATCTTCCCAGTTCCAGGATGTATTGAGTATCTGGTTTTATGATCTTCTCTAAGTACCATATCTCTCATATCTCCAAATTTTGGTACCCAAATCGTTTCAGCCCTATACCACGTTCCGTCTTCCCGAATATTAAGATGCTTCTCCGATCCTTTGGGTATTTCATCCTTTAAATTTCCCTCTTTTAAAACTCCTTGTTGCGCCTCCTTTATTTGAGTAGTAAGGTTATTGTGAATCATTATATTCATAGATTTTACTTGAATGGGTTCTCTGTCCTTCCTGCTCAAGGCGTCGGCTACCACATTTGCCTTCCCCGGGTGGTAACAAATCTCAAAGTCGTAATCATTCAACAATTCAATCCACCTACGCTGCCTCATATTCAGTTGTTTCTGATTAAATATATGTTGAAGACTTTTGTGGTCGGTATATATAATACTTTTGACCCCATATAAGTAGTGCCTCCAAGTCTTTAATGCAAAAACAACCGCGCCTAATTCCAAATCATGCGTCGTATAATTCTGTTCGTGAATCTTCAATTGTCTAGTCGCATAAGCAATTACTTTCGTTCATTGCATTAATACACAACCGAGACCTTGCTTTGAGGCGTCACAATATATCACAAAATCATCATTCCCTTCAGGTAATGACAATATAGGTGTCGTAGTTAACTTTTTCTTTAACAATTGAAACGCTTTCTCTTGTTCATCTTTCCATTCAAATTTCTTCCCTTTATGCGTTAATGCAGTCAAGGGTTTTGCTATTCTGGAAAAGTCTTGGATGAACCTTCTGTAGTAACCCGCTAGTCCTAAAAACTGGCATATGTGTTTCGGAGTTTTCGGTGTTTTCCACTTTTCAACGGTTTCGATCTTTGCTGGATCCACCTGAATACCTTCTTTGTTCACTATGTGACCGAGGAATTGAACTTCTTCCAACCAAAATGCACACTTTGAAAACTTAGTGTACAGTTTTTGTTTTCTCAGTAACTCTAGCACTTTTCTCAAATGTTCTTCTTGCTCTTGATCATTCTTCAAGTAAATAAGTATGTCATCGATGAAAACAATGACAAACTTGTTAAGAAATGGCCCACACACTCAGTTCATGAGGTCCATGAACACAGCTGGTGCGTTAGTCAATCCAAACGGCATAACCATAAACTCGTAATGACCGTAACGCGTCCTAAAAACAGTCTTTGGAATATCATCCTCCTTCACCCGCATTTGATGATATCCAGAATGTAAACCGATCTTCGAATAAACAGACGAGCCTTGTAGTTGATCAAATAAGTCGTCGATTCTCGGTAGTGGGTAGCGGTTCTTGATGGTAAGTTTGTTCAACTCTCGGTAGTCGATACACAACCTGAATGTACCATCTTTCTTCTTGACAAACAAAACAGGAGCTCCCCACGGTGATGTGCTTGGTCGAATGAAACTACGCTCTAAAAGTTCTTGTAATTGGCTCTGAAGTTCCTTCATTTCGCTAGGTGTGAGTCTGTATGGAGCACGAGCTATTGGTGCAGCTCCCGGTACAAAGTCTATTTGAAATTCAACGGATCGGTGTGGAGGTAGTCCCGGTAATTCTTTCGGAAATACATCGAGAAATTCTTTTGCGACGGGAATATCATTGATGTTCTTTTCTTCGGAATTGACTTTCTCGACGTGTGCTAGCACAGCATAGTAACCTTTTCTTATTAATTTTTGTGCCTTCAGGTTACTAATAAGATTTAACTTCGCGTTGCTCTTTTCTCCGTACACCATTAAGGGTTTTCCTTTTCTCGTATAATGCGAATTGCATTTTTGTAACAAACGATCTCTGCTTTCACTTCTTTCAACTAGTCCATACCGATCATCACATCAAAACTCCCTAACTCTACTGGTATCAAGTCAATCTTAAATGTTTCGCTAACCAGTTTAATTTCTCGATTCCGACATATATTATCTGCTGAAATTAATTTACCATTTGCTAATTCGAGTAAAAATTACTATCCAAAGGCGCCAATGGGCAACTTAATTTAGCACAAAATTCTCTACTCATATAGCTTCTATCCGCACCCGAATCAAATAAAACATAAGCAGATTTATCGTCAATAAGAAACGTACCCGTAACAAGCTCCGGGTCTTCCTGTGCTTCTGCCGCATTAATATTGAAAACTCTTCCACAGCCCTGCCCAATAGTATTCCCCTGATTCGGGCAATTTCTAATAATGTGGCCCAGTTTTCCACATTTATAACAAACAACATTGGTATTACTTGCTTCGACACTATTCATTTCGGCATTACTTGTTCCGGCATTATTTGTTCCTTTAGTTCTGTTAAACTTTGGTCCGTAGACCTCACACTTTGTCGCGCTATGACCATTTCTTTTACACCTGTTGCAAAATGTCGTGCAAAACCCCTGATGATTTTCTTCACACCTATGACATGGCTGTTTTTGGTTTTTATTGCCGTTGTTGTTATTGAGGTTGTTGTTGGGATTGTTATTGTTGTTGAAATGGTTGTTGTAGTTATTGTTGTTGTTGTTGGGATATTTGTTGTAGTTATTGTTAAGATTGCGGTTATTGTTGAGATTGTTGTTGCGGTTGTTGGGATAGTTGTTGCGATTGTGGTTGTAATTGTTGTTGTTGTTGTTGTTGTACTGGTGACTCTTATCTCCGTTTTCCTCCCACTTCCTCTTGAGTTGTTTCGTGTTGGCTTCTTCGGCCGCCTGGTCTTTAATTCTTCCCTCAATCTGATTTATGAGTTTATGAGCCATTCGACTTGCCTTTTGTATAGAAGCGGGCTCGTGTGAACTCACATCTTCTTGAATCCTTACTGGTAACCCTTTTACAAAAGCGTCGATCTTCTCTTCTTCATCTTCGAATGCTCCCGGACACAATAGGCACAACTCTGTGAATCGTCGTTCATATGTGGTAACGTCGAACCCTTGTGTTCGTAACTCTCTAAGTTCTGCCTTGAGTTTATTGATTTCGTTTCTAGGATGGTACTGCTCGTTCATCAATTGCTTGAATGCCGACCACGGTAGTGCGTAAGCAGCATTTTGTCCTACCTGTTCAAGATAGGTTTTCCACCACGTTGACGCTGTACCTGTGAAGGTATGCGTAGCGTACTTAACTTTGTCCTCTTCAGTACACTTACTTATGGCAAACACCGATTCGACTTTCTCGGTCCACCGTTTCAATCCAATTGGTCCTTCGGTTCCATCAAATTCCAAAGGTTTGCAGGCAGTGAATTCTTTGTAGGTGCATCCTACACGATTTCTTGCGCCGTTACCTGCATTGCTAGATTTAGCGTTATTGTTGGTATGTAGCGCAGCCTGTACTGCGGCTATGTTTGCAGCAAGAAATGTACGAAATTCCTCTTCGCCCATATTCATGGTGTGTCGAGTAGTCGGTGCCATTTCCTTCAAAATAGATAACTGAATCGAGTTAATCATACAGAATATTAAGAGTAGTCAATAGTATTTCGTAGCATAATATGAACTCATTTATAAAAGCTTTTTCTTCATATTAGAGTTTTATAAGTTTAAATTCGGATACTACCTACCCGTTAAGTTCATACTTAGTAGCTAATATACAATTCAACTACTACAATTCCATATGAAAAACTGATTATAATAATATATCACATATAAATATTCTTCAAACTTACAACTTCGCTATATTACATATAACATGAAATATAGTACACTTTGATACAGGACAGTTTTGAAGATAAATCTAGTTAATACGCAAGTTGTTCAGCAAAGGAAATAAAGACACGTAATTCATAAGTCCAGAAACAAGTCATGCATTCTGGTTTTACTAAGACGACTTCTCATCCTTGGTCTTGTGGAAAATAACCATTATGACCATTGGCTAGGCAGCATGTTGTAATGTCGTCAAAAGGACGAGGGTTTCGTAATGTCCAACAGCCCCGTAATAATCTAAAAACCTTGTTTCTCACCCCAACTACTGAATCTGTCACTTATGGGAAAGTTTTATTTAAAAGCTGCAATCCGATGTTCTTTTTCTCACTTTGGTAAGAAACGAACATCACTAACCCGTAAGCATAACATGCTTCTTTATGTTGCATGTTAGAAGCTCTTTCTAATTCACGAAATCCTATGTTGGGATATGTTGAGTCAAAATAGGTTCTTAACCCGTAGCATAAAATTGCATTTGGGTTCCCCGCATTTAACGCTTTAAAGAAAACACGGCGTAACTTAAAGTCTCCCCAATGTGATATACCCCACCTATCAAAGGAAAGCCTTTTATAAACTAAGGCATTTCTGGAAAGTCTTTCAAATGTTTGACAAGTTAATTTCGCCATAACTAAATGTGCTGATGAATTCTGACCGACTCTAGACAAGATTTCCTCAATCATATCCTCTGGTAGGTCTTCTAAAATACTCGGTTGTCTACCCTTAACGTCCATTTTGTTTTTATACTGTAAAATAGACAAGGATTAGATTCGTAATAACAAACAATACAAGCAATTTTTACATAGAACATAAAAGTACAAGTACACTACAATACATTTATTACACAACATGCTCACACCCCTCTAATCTGAATCACTGGTTTCTTCTTCTTCGGACTTAGTTCTTTTTCCTAATCTTCTAGGGATATACGATGTTCCTCTAATACAAGTCGTCATTTTTCACATTGGTTTAGAAAATCCTGGTGGTTTAGAGGTTCCCAGGTTATTGTCACGATATTGAAAATACGGGTGTTGACGGTACATATAAAGTTCATCGGGGTCGGAATCAGATTTCTCTATTTTGATGCCTTTTCCCTTATTATTTTCTTTTGCCTCATTAAATTGGGTCGGGGTAATTTCTGTAACATCATCGGAATCCTCATCGGGATCCGATTCATCGAAAAATTGGTAATCTTCCCAATATTTTGCTTCCTCGGCGGAAACACCATTGACCATTATTAACTTTGGTCCGTTGGTTGAGGATTTTCTTTTATTTAATTAATTTACTATAGGTATCAATATTTCTTCCTCCGGAACCTCTTCTTCTTCTGGTTCCTCCTCTTTCGATTCCTCATCTTTTGGTTCCTCTTCTTCCGGTTCCTCCTCTTTCGGTTCCTCCTCTTCCGGTTCCTCCTCTTCCGGTTCCTCTTCGGGAATTTGTGAATCTTCCCAAAATATATCCGACTCTTCATTATTATTAGGTGAATCAATGAGATTTGTACTAGAGGTAGACATCTATCGCACAATATCAAACACGTTAAGAGATTAATATATCACATAATATATACATGTTAATAATATATAGTTTCTAACAAAAAAAATGTTAAGCAATCGTTTTTGAAGAAAAACACGGTCGAAGTCCAGACTCACTAATGCATCCTAACAAACTCGGTAAGACACACTAATGCAATTTTCTGGTTCTCTAAGACCAACGCTCGGATACCAACTGAAATGTCCCGTTCATATTGATTATAAACGTTCCATATTAATTGATTTCGTCGCGAGGTTTTGACCTCTATATGAGACGTTTTTCAAAGACTGCATTCATTTTTAAAACAACCATAACCTTTATTTTATCTATAAAGGTTTAAAAGCATTACGTAGATTATCAAATAATGATAATCTAAAATATACCGTTTACACACGACCATTACATAATGGTTTATAATAAGAATATATTACATCAAAAATAAGTTTCTTGAATGCAGTTTTTACATAATATCATACAAGCATGGACTCCAAATCTTGTCCTTATTTTAGTATGCAACAGCGGAAGCTCTTAATAATCACCTGAGAATAAACATGCTTAAAACGTCAACAAAAATGTTAGTGAGTTATAGGTTTAACCTATATATTATCAAATCATAATAATAGACCACAAGATTTCATATTTCAATATACATCCCATACATAGAGATAAAATTCATTCATATGGTGAACACCTGGTAATCGACATTAACAAGATGCATATAAGAATATCCCCTATCATTCCGGGAAATCCTTCGGACATGATACAAATGAATTCGAAGTACTAAAGCATCCGGTACTTTGGATGGGGTTCGTTAGGCCCAATAGATCTATCTTTAGGATTCGCGTCAATTAGTAGATCGGTTTACTAATTCTTAGGCTACCAAGCAAAAGGGGCATATTCAGCTTCGATCATTCACACATATAATGTAGTTTCATTTACTTGTGTCTATTTCGTAAAACATTTATAAAACTGCATGTATTCTCATCCCAAAATATTAGATTTTAAAAGTGGGACTATAACTCACTTTCACAGATTTTTACTTCGTCGGGAAGTAAGACTTGGCCACTGGTCGATTCACGAACCTATAACAAATATGTACATATATATCAAAGTATGTTCAAAATATATTTACAACACTTTTAATACATTTTAATGTTTTAAGTTTATTAAGTCAGCTGTCCTCGTTAGTAACCTACAACTAGTTGTCCAAAGTTAGATGTACAGAAAAAAATTGATATATATTATCTTGAATCAATCTACGACCCAGTGTATACACATCTCAGGTTAGATCACAACTCAAAGTATATATATTTTTGGAATCAACCTCAACCCTATATAGCTAACTCCCACATTACTGCATATAGAGTGTCTATGGTTGTTCCAAATAATATATACACATGGGTCGATATGATATGTCAAAACATTTGCATACGTGTCTATGGTATCCCAAGATTACATAATATATTAGAATACATGTATAATACAATATAAGTTAGCTAGGATATGATTAATATAGATTTGTTACCAATTTTCACGTAGCTACAACAAGAAAAAATATCCAATCTTGTTTTACCCATAACTTATTCGTTTTAAATCCGTTTTGAGTGAATAAAATTGCTATGGTTTCATATTGAACTCTATTTTATGAATCTAGACAGAAAAAGTAATGGTTTATAGTCAGAAATATAAGTTACAAGTCATTTTTGTAAAGGTAGTCATTTCAGTCGAAAGAACGACGTTTAGATGACCATTTTGGAAAACATACTTCCACTTTGAGTTTAACCATAATTTTTGGATATAGTTTCATGTTCATAAGAAAAATCATTTTCCCAGAAGAACAACTTTTAAATCAAAGTTTATCATAGTTTTTAATTAACTAACCCAAAACAGCCCGCGGTGTTACTACGACGGCGTATATCCGGTTTTACGGTGTTTTTCGTGTTTTCAGGTTTTAAATCATTAAGTTAGCATATCATATAGATATAGAACATGTGTTAAGTTGATTTTAAAATTCAAGTTAGAAGGATTAACTTTTGTTTACGAACAAGTTTAGAATTAACTAAACTATGTTCTAGTGATTACATGTTCAAATCTTCGAATAAGATAGTTTTATATGTATGAATCGAATGATGTTATGAACATCATTACTACCTCAAGTTTAGTAGGTAAACCTACTGGAAGTGATAAGAAATGATCTAGCTTCAAAGAATCTTGGATGGCTTGAAAGTTCTTGAAGTAGAATCATGACACGAAAACAAGTTCAAGTAAGATTTCCACTCGAAATAAGATTGTTATAGTTATAGAAATTGAATGAAAGTTTGAATATGAGTATTACCTTGTATTAGAAAGATATCTTACTGTAAATAAGAAGGATTTCTTGAGGTTGGATGATCACTCTACAAGATTGGAAGTAAGCTAGCAAACTTGGAAGTATTCTTGATTTTATGAAACTAGAACTTGTAGAATTTATGAAGAACACTTAGAACTTGAAGATAGAACTTGAGAGAGATCAATTAGATGAATAAAATTGAAGAATGAAAGTTTTTGTAGGTATTTTTGGTCGTTGGTATATGGATTAGATATAAAGGATGTGTAATTTTGTTTACATGTAAATAAGTCATGAATGATTACTCATATTTTTGTAATTTTATGAGATATTTCATGCTAGTTGCCAAATGATGGTTCCCACATATGTTAGGTGACTCACATGGGCTGCTAAGAGCTGATCATTGGAGTGTATATACCAATAGTACATGCATCTAAAAGCTGTGTATTGTACGAGTACGAATACAGGTGTATACGAGTAGAATTGTTGATGAAACTGAACGAGGATGTAATTGTAAGCATCTTTGTTAAGTAGAAGTATTTTGATAAGTGTCTTGAAGTCTTTAAAAGGTGTATGAATACATATTAAAACACTACATGTATATACATTTTAACTGAGTCGTTAAGTCATCGTTAGTCGTTACATGTAAATGTTGATTTGAAACCTTTAAGTTAACGATCTTGTTAAATGTTGTTAACCCATTGTTTATTAAATCAAATGAGATGTTAAATTATTACATTATCATGATATCATGATGTATTAATATATCTTAATATGATATATATACATTAAATATCGTTACAACGATAATCGTTACATATATGTCTCGTTTCAAAATCATTAAGTTAGTAGTCTTGTTTTTACATATGTAGTTCATTGTTAATATACTTAATGATATGTTTACTTATCATAATATCATGTTAACTATATATATATCCATATATATATGTCATCATATAGTTTTTACAAGTTTTAACGTTCGTGAATCACCGGTCAACTTGGATGGTCAAATGTCTATATGAAACCTATTTCAATTAATCAAGTCTTAACAAGTTTGATTGCTTAACATGTTGGAAACACTTAATCATGTAAATAATAATTTCATTTAATATATATAAACATGGAAAAGTTCGGGTCACTACAACTATCATGCACAAATTTAATAATCTTGTAATCATCTAACAATTCTTCTTAATTAGAAGGATAGAATACATGTACCTCACTGCAATCCATGCTTGAGACATCATCTTCTTTGAATGGAGATTCAACCACTTCTTCACTTTGACCATCTTGATCCAAATTATTCCAAGAACTCATGAGGCAAACGTCTTCATTTCCATTCAACCCTTTTGCTTGAGAATTACCAACCTTTTCCAAATCCTTCTCTATTCCTTTACCCTTTAAACTCCTAGAGTTTAAATCTTCTTGAGAACATAGTGAATCCCAACATTCTTTTGCACTTTCACATGAGATTATCTTTAATCTTTCTTCACTAGGAAGAATTCCATGAAGTAGTGAAATTGCATTAAATTGTTTCAAAACATCATTGTTTTGAAATGTTGACTTCACTAGTCTTGAACTAGCTTGTGGTACAAAGTCTCCTACTTTGATTATTTTCGACAAGTAGTAATCCTTGGATTTGAGATAAGACTTAAATCTTAATTTTCACACATCAATATTCATCTTAAAAAAGATTGGTGCTTCTTTCACCAATTCTTCCAAGTATCCCATAGTTTGAGTTGATCCGAGAATCGTTGACTCAAGTTTTTGCACAAAACGAATTTTGACACTTTAAAAAACATTTATAGAGCAATCATTTGAGCAACCGCTCTGATATCAATTGTAAGTAACTAGAGGGGGTGAATAGTTACTTGATACGTTTTTAACACTTTTTCGATTGATCACCAAATTCAATTTAACTTTGATCAACCAACTCAACTCAAACTTGATGTGTGTAGTGTATATGTTCAAAATGATAAATGAAATAATGTAAAGAACATAGACACAATGATTTATAGTGGTTCGGGTGGATGTTAACTAATCCACCTTAATCCACTCCCCGATTACATTAATCGGGATTTGTTGCTTCACTAAGCACTTTTCTCCAAACCCGGTGGAGATCCGATTTACAAGTCTTCAACTTCTTTGGTAGACAACAAACCTAATCTTTCTATCCCTTTGAAAGATCAACTCCAACCTAGATCAACTTGTCTTCACCTTGGACAAGTATTAATCTCCAAACAAGATTAATCAACTTCCTAAGTCCCTTTAAGGAAGTAGATCACTAAGCTAGCCTATGCTTCTACTAATTAAAGTTACAAGACTTATACACTTTGCAATGATGATCCTAGGACAATACTAGGACATACATTACGTTAAGTAAACTCACAAGATAAATGATTTTGATTAGTAAGTTTACAACAACCCAATTCTATATCTATAAAATCATAGAATCTTCTCTTGATTGATCACATTTGAGTAGTAATTGATGCACTTATGATCACTGGAAATAAGCCTTTGAAATATGCAACATGGTCAGCTTCAAATGCTCTTAAATATTTACCTTTTATAGTGAGATTCAAAAAGTAGCCGTTGACACACGGTTGCCTACACGGTCGACCGTGGTGCGACCGTGCATGCTCCAGTCCAAAATTGGTATCCGTTGAATAGCAGTTTGACTCAAATTTGAACACCACATTTTGGCACCTTTACTCCTTCTGGCACCTGCAAAAGAAACCAAACATCCTATACAAGTACTATATGCATTAAGTGTGTGAGATTTGGTCTTAATGCATGAAAGTGACTAATCATTCCAAAAGTGGCAAACCCAACATTCTTGGAGAAGTGTCTTGATTGATATTTAGGGAAATCTCAGTTTGGTCAAGACTTAATTAATCACATTAATGCTTGTGGTTCAATTCTATAGACTAGTCACTATGTCATTAACTTCCTAGTTTCAATTAATCACAATTCATGTTCTTTTTGAGTTTGGTTAGAGATTAATTGAATAATGTCTCTATAAGATAATCATGAAATATGTAGAGACATCAAAGTTAAGTCTTAAGTAATCACCCTTAGTTACTTAGACTAGACCACAGAGACAATTGACTATACATTCATTGTGAACCATTTTGTCATAACCCGTCCTTAACCATAAGAACGTGTTAGATAACGTATGATTTCATTGCGAGGTATTGACCTCTATATGCGACATTTTTTTAAAAAGGAAAACTGCATATATTATACATTACAAACTAAACCATTATTTTTGTACAAGCTTTAGACAATAAAAAGATGATTATCGTTTAACGATAATCTTCGACTTACAAACTTTACAAGTGATAATAACAACACGATTTCTAGCATATTTTACAACACACGTCCTCGGATATGCAGTTTTATTTTTGACACAAATATGAGTACGCATGATCCTGCTTAGATTCAACATAATGCAGCGGAAGCTTTAATTATCACCTGAGAATAAACATGTTTAAAAACGTCAACATAAAGTTGGTGAGATATAGGTTTAGTGCGCAGCAATATATATATAGACCACAAGATTTCGTATATAAACATTTCAATAAAAATATTCTAAGTGGTTGAGCACTTGGTAACCATACTTAACATTTTCACGTCGCATATTCCCTTTAATATGAAATCTTACTACACCGTACCAAGTGTAGTCACAAAACGAAGTACTGTGCAACCGTTGAATACTGGTCGTCCAGTCCGATTGGGGTTGTCAGGCCCGATAGATCTATCAACAGGATTCGCGTTTACAATACCGCTGTAAATATTAGTTACCAAGCTACAGGGAAGTATGCTAGTGGTACAACTCAACGTAGAACATATTTTTCAGTTACTTGTGTCCATATCGTAAAACATAAAATACATGTATTCTCATCCCGAAATATTTAGAGTTTAAAAGTGGGACTATATACTCACTCTTGTCTTGATGATATATATATTTTGACTCGGTCTTCCGGTTGATATCACGAACCTATCCATATATAATATATCAATATGTTTTCATTTTAAAACAAACGTTATATATATATATACTTGTTATACTTTTAATATTTTGAATATTTCCTTAGTCCGTAGTTAGCAGTTCGTTGTTAGTAATTCAATTTTAATGGTTCATTTTTAGATGTTTAATATACCCGCAATGAAATAAATAAAACCCCCAACGAAATAAATAAAACCCCATCGTATATGTATTGGTCGAGATTAATCTTGACCCATGGTACCGGTGTTGTCAAATGACGTGTTGCGTACATAAAGTACCGGTGTTGTCAAATGACGTGTTGCGTACAATCATGGGATCTTATGATTAATCTTCTCGTATTGTTTACGGGTGATCCTGAACCATATAAAATTGAATTATAAGTACATATATATAAAATATCATGTTATCTTAGAAATATGTGATTTATATCATTTTTTTCCAATTGATCCCGTAGTTGAAATGATCTAGGATAACCAATTTTGTTTCGGTCATAGTTTCTTCGTTACAAATCCGTTTTCGTTGATTCAAATTGCCATCTTCTTGGATCGAGTTCTTCTTTAAGACTATGAACTGTAAATACCTTGGTTTGTATTCAAAATCATACGGTATAAGTGAAACATTAGTGAAACATATGAAGTTAAACATTTTTGTTACAACAAAATCATTTAATGACCATTTTTCCAAAAATACTTATACTTTGAAAAACCAAGTTTTACCTTGTTAAATTAACATATAAATAAGTTATGTTACATGTCTTGAAGTATTTTAAAAGTTAAGTTAGAAGGATCTATTTAGTTTGCAAACAAGTTTGAAAACATTCAAACTATGTTCTTGTTGTTAAACTTTTGTACCACAAAATAAGATAGCTATATATATATGAATTGAATAAGGTTATGAACATAGATTCTACCTCAAGTTCCTTGGATAAGTTTGCTGTAAAAGAGGAGTAAGAAGCTAGAATCAAAAGGGTGATAGAAGTGGATGAAAGATTGGAAGTAAGTTGGTGTTCTTGGAGGGTTTTCTTGAAGTGTTTTTGTATGGTTTTTGTATGGTGTTTTAGTATGGTTTTTGAAGCTAGATCTTTATGGAACTTTGCTGGATTGTTATGGAGTTTAGAGAGTAAGAAAGAGTGTGTGTTTTTAGTTAAGAGATTGAAGTAAAAATGAATCAAAAATGATGATACATATATACTCCTAAAAATGTGATCTTTAAGGATAACATGACAAAATTTTAGTTTGTATTTTTGTAATTAGTCAAGTAATCATCCAAAAGTAATTACCTAGCTCTAAGGGCATGAATAATGGCTGGTTAGGTGGTGATTTTGATGTGTATTTACTATTAGTAAATACGTATAGGAGCTAGGTATGATACGAGTACAAATACTCTAGGTATACGTATAGAAATTTTGTGAAAAATGAAATGAGGATTCAAATATAGCTATCTTTTGTGAATACACTTATATGATTTTATGTATTTAAGTTCTTAAAAGTGATTAAATACATTACTTATACAATATATGTATAAACATTATATGTCTTAAGTATTTATGTCAAATAACGTTACGTATAGTTATCGTTTTGAAAACTTAAGTTAGTAGTTTCAAAATACACATATAACTTGTTGTTATTAATATAAAATGAGGTATTAAAACATTCCTTAATCATGTTAAATATGTATATATACATATATATACACAAACGTATAATTATCATATATTGTATGGTTCGTGATATCATCGGTCAAACTAGACGGTCAAACGTTGTGTAAAACTCTTTTCGGAAATATCAGTCTCGACAATTTGGATTGCTTATCATGTTGGCAAGGTTTAATTTATGTAAATATTAATCTTATAAGTATAGAATGATCGAAAAAGTGCGGGTCGTTACATTACCTCCCCGTTAAATAAATTTCGTCCCGAAATTTTAAAATTGTACCTATTTTGCGTTATCGAGAAACAAGTGCGGATACTTTCGTTTCATCTGATCCTCTCGTTCCCAAGTAAACTCAGGACCTCTTCTAGCATTCCAACGAACCTTAACAATCGGTATATTGCTCTGTTTGAGTTGTTTAACTTCACGGTCCATGATTTCGATTGGTTCTTCGACGAATTGTAGTTTCTCGTCGACATGGATTTCTTCAAGAGGAATGGTGAGGTCTTCCTTTGCAAGACACTTCTTAAGGTTTGAGACGTGAAAGGTATTATGTACTCCGGCGAGTTGTTGCGGTAACTCGAGTCGATAAGCTACCGGTCCAATGCGTTCGATGATCTTGAACGGGCCTACGTACCTTGGGTTTAGTTTACCCCTTTTGCCGAAACGTATCACACCTTTCCAAGGTGACACCTTTAGCATAACCATGTCCCCGACCTGAAACTCTAATGGTTTCCTTCGGACATCGGCGTAGCTCTTTTGGCGACTACGGGCTGTTTTCAATCTCTCCTTGATTTGTACTATCTTCTCAGTCGTTTCATGTATGATCTCGGGACCAGTTAATTGTCGATCTCCTACTTCATTCCAACAGATAGGAGATCTACACTTCCTTCCGTACAATGCTTCGAATGGCGCAGCTCCAATGCTCGCATGATAACTATTATTATACGAGAATTCTGCTAACGGTAGATATTTATCCCATCCGTTTCCAAAATCGATCACACATGCCCTGAGCATGTCTTCAAGAGTCTGAATTGTTCTCTCACTCTGCCCGTCGGTCTGCGGATGATATGCGGTACTCATATCCAAACGAGTTCCTAGTGCCTCCTGTAGTGATTGCCAAAACTTTGAGGTAAATCTACTATCACGATCGGATATAATGGAAATAGGTATTCCATGCCTTGAAACAACTTCCTTTATATACAATCGTAATAGTTTCTCCATTCTATCTGTTTCCTTTATAGGCAAGAAATGTGCAGATTTGGTAAGACGATCAACAATTACCCAAATGGTGTCGTATCCCCAGGCAGTCTTTGGTAACTTCGTGATGAAATCCATGGTAATACCATCCCATTTCCATTCTGGGATTTCTGGTTGTTGAAGTAACCCTGACGGCTTTTGGTGTTCTGCTTTAACCTTGGAACAAGTTAAACACTCCCCAACATATGTTGCAACGTCTGTTTTTAAATTAGGCCACCAATAACGTGTCTTAAGATCTTGATACATCTTTCCAACTCCAGGATGTATCGAGTATCTTGTCTTATGTGCCTCGTTCAATATCAACTTCCTTAATCCACCCAACTTCGGTACCCAAATACGATTTGCAAAATATCGAATTCCATCTTCCCGCATAACGAGTTGCTTCTCATACTTCTTCATTATTTCATTTCCTATATTTTCTTTAGTAAGTGCTTCTCGTTGAACTTCTTTGATTTGTGAGTTGAGATTCATGCGAATTTTTATGTTCATCGCTCGTACTCGAATTGGTTCTCGTTCTTTTCTGCTTAAAGCATCAGCCACCACATTCGCCTTCCCGGGATGATAACGAATTTCACAATCATAGTCGTTTATTAACTCGACCCACCTACGTTGCCTCATGTTCAATTGTTTCTGATCAAAAATATGTTGAAGGCTTTTATGATCAGTAAACACAGTGAATTTAACCCCATACAAGTAGTGTCTCCACATCTTCAATGCAAACACGACTGCTCCCAATTCTAGATCATGCGTCGTATAATTTCGCTCGTGAATCTTCAATTGTCGGGATGCAAATGCAATTACTTTCATTCGTTGCATAAGAACACAACCAAAACCTTGTCGCGAAGCGTCACAATATATTTCAAAATCATCGTTCCCTTCAGGTAACGATAAAATAGGCGCCGTAGTTAACTTCTTCTTCAATAATTGAAATGCGTTCTCCTGCTCCGAGGTCCATTCGTATTTCTTCCCTTTTTGCGTTAATGCTGTCAATGGCTTAGCTATTCGAGAAAAATCTTGAATAAACCTTCTATAATAACCGGCTAAACCCAAAAATTGGCGTATCTGTGTTGGTGTCTTAGGAGTCTCCCATTTTTCAATAGCTTCAGTTTTTGCTGGATCAACCTGAATTCCTTCGCTATTAACAACATGGCCAAGAAATTGCACTTCTTTCAACCAAAAAGCACACTTGGAAAATTTAGCATATAGCTGTTCTTTTCTTAACAACTCCAATATCAACCTTAAATGCTCTTCATGCTCTTGCTCACTCTTGGAATAGATAAGAATATCATCAATGAAAACGATAACAAACTTATCTAAATACGGACTACAAACTCGATTCATGAGGTCCATGAATACAGCTGGCGCATTTGTCAATCCAAACGGCATAACCAAAAATTCGTAATGACCATAACGTGTCCGAAAAGCAGTTTTCGGAATGTCCTCTTCTTTGACGCGTAGTTGATGATAGCCCGATCTTAAGTCGATTTTTGAATAAACACATGATCCTTGCAATTGATCAAATAAGTCATCAATTCTCGGTAGTGGATACCGATTCTTGATAGTTAACTTATTTAATTCACGATAGTCTATACACATCCTAAAAGATCCATCTTTCTTCTTAACAAATAAAATTGGAGCTCCCCACGGTGAAGTACTCGGTCGTATGAATCCACGGTCCAGTAATTCTTTTAACTGACTTTGAAGTTCTTTTAACTCGGACGGTGCAAGTCTATATGGAGCACGAGCCACTGGTGCAGCTCCTGGTACTAAATCTATTTGAAATTCTACCGATCTAAATGGAGGTAATCCCGGCAATTCTTCCGGAAAAACTTCAGGAAAATCTCTTGCCACAGGCACGTCGTTGATGCACTTTTCTTTCTTTTCGACTTTATTAACATGTGCTAAAATAGCGTAACATCCCTTTTCTAAACACTTCTTGGCTTTCAAACAGCTAATGAGTTTTAGCTTTGAATTACCCTTCTCTCCATAAATCATCACCGGTATTTTATCCTTTCCAGGAATACGAATTGCCTTCTTGGCACAAACAACTTCCGCTCCTATTTTGGACATCCAGTCCATGCCGACTATTACATCAAAACCTCCTAATTCTACGGGTATTAAGTCGATTTTAAACGTTTCTCCGGCTAGATTTATTTCACAATCACGACAAATTTTATCGGCTTTAATTAGTTTACCATTAGCTAACTCAATCATGTACTTAGCATCTAGAGGTAATGATGAACAATTCAATTTAGTGTAAAAATTTATACACACGTAACTTCTATCGGCGCCAGTATCAAATAAAATAGATGCTGATAAGTTATTAATGGTAAACGTACCCGTAACAAGCTCCGGGTCTTCTCGTGCCTCTCTAGCATTAATAACAAACGCTCTTCCACGTGCAGGTCCGCCATTTTGATTCGGGCACTGGCTCTTATAGTGACCTTGTTTTCCACACCCAAAACAAGTAATGTTAGCCAAAGCAGTTCTATTTGCGTTGGTGGCAGGAGTCTTGTTACCATTTGCATTTGTAACGAGAGCCTTACAATCTTCAGCAAGATGTCCCTGTCGATTGCATTTGGTGCACAACACACTACAGTAACCAAAGTGATGTTTGTGACAACGGTTGCATAAAGGACTTTGTCCTTTGTAACCAAAGCCTGAACCGCTACCCGCACCTTTCGGGGTTTCTGGTTTCTTAAAAGATTGCTGTTGGTAACCTCGATCATAATTTCCGTTCCACTTCCTTTTGTTACTCGATACCTTCACCTCAGTAGTGAATGCTTTCTTATCCAGAATGACCTGATCCATTAGCTCGTTTGCCATGGTTATAGCTTCATGAATTGTCTTAGGTTTCGATGCTGTAACATTTGCCTTGACCTTTTTGGGCAAACCACCTTTGTACATTTCAATCTTCCGTGCTTCGGTTGGAACCAATTCAGGACATAGTAAAACCAATTCCATGAATCGCTGATTGTAGTTGGTGATTTCAGTACCAACCACCTTCAAACTTCGTAACTCATCTTCTAACTTAATAACCTCATTCCTTGGACAATACTCGGTGATTATCATTGCTTTGAATTCTTCCCATGGAGTATCATAAGCTACATCTCCTCCTACCGCCTTCACATAATTCTTCCACCATGTGAGTGCACTATCTTGTAAAGTGCACGATGCAAACTTGGTCACGTCTTTTTCATCACAACCACTGATTTTAAACACCGTCTCCATCTTTTCTATCCATCGGGTTAATCCGATCGGTCCTTCCGTTCCACTGAATGATGATGGCTTGCAAGCTTGGAACGTCTTGTAGGAGCATCCTACACGAGGATTTGGATTAACTGCAGCAGCTCTTGCAGCCTCAACCCATAACATTCTGTCGTTCACTCGCTGGTTGATGAGTTCCTCGAGTTCTTGTTCCGTCATTCGATTCAATCGCGCCATTTCCTAATGAAAGAAAATAATTATTCACATGGATTATTATAGATGTAGTGTGTATTTATAGTACATTATAGCTTATTAATAATATGAACTAGGTATTATTATAAAAGCCTTTTCTTCTTATTAGCGTTTTATAATTATATCTTGGGTAGTACCTACCCGTTAATGTTCATACTTAATAGCTTAGTACAGAATCAATTACTACAATCTAAATAATACTTAACCATGGAAAATTATTGCATTTCATACTTCAATATTTTACATATGCTTATCTTACATCGAACATTAAGCAAACCACACTATTAATATTATACAAAACATTATTCGGTTCCATGGTTTGACACAGCAGCGCATCGTTTGATCTATTTTCTAGGACGTTTAGACACAAAGATTTGCTTAACGCTTATCCTAACTGTCTGCCTATATTTTGGCTGTGGGACTGAAGAACTGGATGCCGGGACAGAACGAATAGGAATAGCGGGGATAGGGGTGGTAGCGTTGAGTGGAATTGGTGCCACATCATTCTCATTAAACTCGGGATTTGGATTTTCTAATTCATTAGCCTTTCGTTTCTTTCCTAGTTCGAACTCGTCTTTTGTAATTTCCTGTATTTCTTCCTCGGGTTCACTTTCCTCCTCGGGTTCACTTTCCTCCTCGGGTTCACTTTCCTCCTCGGGTTCACTTTCCTCCTCGGGTTCACTTTCCGATATTTCTATAGTTGGTTCATCCGGAAATTGTGAGTCTTCCCCAAGGATATCATTTTCGTCATCGGACAGGTTAATGACTGGAACGCCATCTGAAGATTCTGATTCGGAGTCGTTGATTGTGATAACAATTTTTGAGCTCGACATCTATCACACAACAACTAACCCATTAGTACTTATATAATATTTACATATAAATTTTAACCAACAGTGATAAGCAATGGTTTTTTTTTTTTTTTTTTAAATCAGACCCGGTCAAAGTCCAGACTTACTAATGTATCCTAACGGCTTCTCGGTTAGACACACTAATGCAGACCTGGTTCGCTAAGACCAACGCTCTGATACCACATGTCATAACCCGTCCTTAACCATAAGAACGTGTTAGATAACGTATGATTTCATTGCGAGGTATTGACCTCTATATGCGACATTTTTTAAAAAGGAAAACTGCATATATTATACATTACAAACCAAACCATTATTTTTGTACAAGCTTTAGACAATAAAAAGATGATTATCGTTTAACGATAATCTTCGACTTACAAACTTTACAAATGATAATAACAACACGATTTCTAGCATATTTTACAACACACGTCCTCGGATATGCAGTTTTATTTTTGACACAAATATGAGTACGCATGATCCTGCTTAGATTCAACATAATGCAGCGGAAGCTTTAATTATCACCTGAGAATAAACATGTTTAAAAACGTCAACATAAAGTTGGTGAGATATAGGTTTAGTGCGCAGCAATATATATATAGACCACAAGATTTCGTATATAAACATTTCAATAAAAATATTCTAAGTGGTTGAGCACTTGGTAACCATACTTAACATTTTCACGTCGCATATTCCCTTTAATATGAAATCTTACTACACCGTACCAAGTGTAGTCACAAAACGAAGTACTGTGCAACCGTTGAATACTGGTCGTCCAGTCCGATTGGGGTTGTCAGGCCCGATAGATCTATCAACAGGATTCGCGTTTACAATACCGCTGTAAATATTAGTTACCAAGCTACAGGGAAGTATGCCAGTGGTACAACTCAACGTAGAACATATTTTTCAGTTACTTGTGTCCATATCGTAAAACATAAAATACATGTATTCTCATCCCGAAATATTTAGAGTTTAAAAGTGGGACTATATACTCACTCTTGTCTTGATGATATATATATTTTGACTCGGTCTTCCGGTTGATATCACGAACCTATCCATATATAATATATCAATATGTTTTCATTTTAAAACAAACGTTATATATATATATACTTGTTATACTTTTAATATTTTGAATATTTCCTTAGTCCGTAGTTAGCAGTTCGTTGTTAGTAATTCAATTTTAATGGTTCATTTTTAGATGTTTAATATACCCGCAATGAAATAAATAAAACCCCCAACGAAATAAATAAAACCCCATCGTATATGTATTGGTCGAGATTAATCTTGACCCATGGTACCGGTGTTGTCAAATGACGTGTTGCGTACATAAAGTACCGGTGTTGTCAAATGACGTGTTGCGTACAATCATGGGATCTTATGATTAATCTTCTCGTATTGTTTACGGGTGATCCTGAACCATATAAAATTGAATTATAAGTACATATATATAAAATATCATGTTATCTTAGAAATATGTGATTTATATCATTTTTTTCCAATTGATCCCGTAGTTGAAATGATCTAGGATAACCAATTTTGTTTCGGTCATAGTTTCTTCGTTACAAATCCGTTTTCGTTGATTCAAATTGCCATCTTCTTGGATCGAGTTCTTCTTTAAGACTATGAACTGTAAATACCTTGGTTTGTATTCAAAATCATACGGTATAAGTGAAACATTAGTGAAACATATGAAGTTAAACATTTTTGTTACAACAAAATCATTTAATGACCATTTTTCCAAAAATACTTATACTTTGAAAAACCAAGTTTTACCTTGTTAAATTAACATATAAATAAGTTATGTTACATGTCTTGAAGTATTTTAAAAGTTAAGTTAGAAGGATCTATTTAGTTTGCAAACAAGTTTGAAAACATTCAAACTATGTTCTTGTTGTTAAACTTTTGTACCACAAAATAAGATAGCTATATATATATGAATCGAATAAGGTTATGAACATAGATTCTACCTCAAGTTCCTTGGATAAGTTTGCTGTAAAAGAGGAGTAAGAAGCTAGAATCAAAAGGGTGATAGAAGTGGATGAAAGATTGGAAGTAAGTTGGTGTTCTTGGAGGGTTTTCTTGAAGTGTTTTTGTATGGTTTTTGTATGGTGTTTTAGTATGGTTTTTGAAGCTAGATCTTTATGGAACTTTGCTGGATTGTTATGGAGTTTAGAGAGTAAGAAAGAGTGTGTGTTTTTAGTTAAGAGATTGAAGTAAAAATGAATCAAAAATGATGATACATATATACTCCTAAAAATGTGATCTTTAAGGATAACATGACAAAATTTTAGTTTGTATTTTTGTAATTAGTCAAGTAATCATCCAAAAGTAATTACCTAGCTCTAAGGGCATGAATAATGGCTGGTTAGGTGGTGATTTTGATGTGTATTTACTATTAGTAAATACGTATAGGAGCTAGGTATGATACGAGTACAAATACTCTAGGTATACGTATAGAAATTTTGTGAAAAATGAAATGAGGATTCAAATATAGCTATCTTTTGTGAATACACTTATATGATTTTATGTATTTAAGTTCTTAAAAGTGATTAAATACATTACTTATACAATATATGTATAAACATTATATGTCTTAAGTATTTATGTCAAATAACGTTACGTATAGTTATCGTTTTGAAAACTTAAGTTAGTAGTTTCAAAATACACATATAACTTGTTGTTATTAATATAAAATGAGGTATTAAAACATTCCTTAATCATGTTAAATATGTATATATACATATATATACACAAACGTATAATTATCATATATTGTATGGTTCGTGATATCATCGGTCAAACTAGACGGTCAAACGTTGTGTAAAACTCTTTTCGGAAATATCAGTCTCGACAATTTGGATTGCTTATCATGTTGGCAAGGTTTAATTTATGTAAATATTAATCTTATAAGTATAGAATGATCGAAAAAGTGCGGGTCGTTACACATTTTACACTTAATCTATTGGAGTAGGTTAGTTACTTGAATCCTAACTAGTGAGCACATAGCAAACATATTAATCAAGTTGACAAGTTTATGAGTATTAATCATATTGGCAAGTAGCAATTAATACTCACATAGCAAGAGATAGTTATTCTAGAATCAATCATATAGATACTTGCACAACTTATAATTCAAGCTTTAACAAGTTTAAGTGCAATATAACATATTGCTTGATTAATGTGTAAGCACACATTAATGTCCAACACATGCACAAGGGAAGAGCAATCTCTAGTTGGGACTTGGTGACCATCCTAAATGTATCTAAGTGTGTTTTAGGATTACAAGTCATTACTAGTTAACCTTGAGAGTATTGTTCCTCATTTAGCATTAATTAATCACTAAGTCATTTCTAATAGCAATTACTGTTCTAGTGATATTGGCTTAAGTGTGTTGGTACTTGATGATCATACTAAGAATATCTAGATAAGAATTAAGATCATAAGTTGTTGATTAACACTTATGTGTTATGCCTAATCTTGGTTAATTTGTCATTAAAATGTCATTGGGTGTAATTAATCACAATTAGTGTTTTTATGACCAAAATGAGACGACCCGTCCTAATCCATAAGGAGGAATACAATAACATATGATTATATTGCGAGGTATTTGACCTCTATATGATACATTTTACAAATATTGCATTCATTTTTAAAGACAAACTTTCATTACATCGAAAGTTGATAGGTATTTATACCATTTCATAATATCCAACTAAAAATGACCTAATCTGTCATTTGCTTAATCAATCTTTAATGAACTTAACGACTTGAATGCAACGTCTTTTGAAATATGCCATGAATGACTCCAAGTAATATCTTTAAATTGAGCAAATGCACAACGGAAGATTTCTTTCAATCGTGAGAATATACATGCTTTAAAGTGTCAACCAAAATGTTGGTGAGTTCATTAGTTTATCATCAATATTCATTTTCATCATTTTTAATAGACCACAAGATTTCATTATTTCATTTCTCATAAACATCATGCATGCATATAGCCATCTGCATAAAAATCATCCATATAGATTGAACACCTGGTAACCGACATTAACCATAATGCATAGAATATCTCCACAAACATCGACGTCTGTATAATAATAATCTCAAAGTACTAAATCCATCCATAAATATGAATGGGGGTTGTTAGGCCCAATAGATCTATCTTTAGGATTCGCGTCAATTAGGGGCCATTTCCCTAATTTTAGGTTACCAGACTTGAAGGGCGATATTCAATTTCGATAATCCAATCATAGAATGTAATTTTCGAGTACTTGTGTCTATTTCGTCAAACATTTATAAAATAGTGCATGTATTCTCAGTCCCAAAAATATATATTGCAAAAGCATTTAAAAAGGGAGCAAATGAAACTCACGATACTGTATTTCGTAGTAAAAATACATATGACGGCATTGAACAAATGCAAGGTTGGCCATGGATTCACGAACCTATATTAATTATATATTTATATGTTGGTCAATATATGTCTAACAATGTAGGTCAAGTCATAGTGTATCACAATCCTAATGCTCGAGCTTATCATGCAAAAGTCAACAAAAGTCAACTTGACTCAAAATGATTTCTAAAATCTATACGTGTTTATTATATAACCTAAATATAGTCGTTTTATTTATTTAAATATATTTATCAGATTTTATTAAAGTAGATAATAAAAGTCATTTATTAATAAAATTTTATATTAAAATATATATATATGATAAAAATATACTTTTATATATCTTAAGTAATATAATTTATAAAGTTCACTTAATATCATAAAAATATAGTGGTCTGTATTATTAATGTAATTTTGTTACGCGTGGTAATAAAATATCTTTGTTTTACATATTTATTTGATAAAATAATATTGATAATAATAACAAAAGTTGTATTATTTTGTAATAATAATAATAATAATAATTATTATTCTACTAATAATAATAATGACAATATTTATACTTACTAATGATGATATTAATTATAATAAAATGATTATTCTAATCATGATAATTTTAATAATAACGATATTTTTTATTATTAACTGTAATAATAATCATATTTTATAAAAATAATAATTTTATTCAAAATGATAATTTTTAATAATAATAATACTAAAATGATAATAATAATAATGATATTTTATAATAACAATGATATTTCTATTAAAATGATAATTTGAATAAAAATGATAGTTTTAATATTAATGATACTTTTAATAATAATAATAACGATCAAACTAATAAAATGATAGTTTTGATAAAAATATTAATTATTTTAGTTGTAATAATAATAATAATAATCATAATAATAATAATAATAATAATAATAATAATAATAATAATAATAATAATAATAATAATAATAATAATAATAATAATGATAATATTAATAATAACCTTAATGATAATAATGATAGTAATAACAATAACAAATTTTAATGAAAATACTTATATTAATAACGATAATGATAATAATAATAATATTAATTATTAAATAATAATAATAATGACGATAATAACGACGATAACGATAATGATAAACACTAGATTGACTTCACGAGCATTCCCCAGAATAATACCCATCACCTCCATAGCTATAACCCATAATTTCCTTAGCTCTATCCCGTTCAAAAAACCCGTTTTGAAATAACCCGCTCATGACCTCGTCGTAATATTTTATGTATAATATTAATAATAACGCTACTTATACTTAATACTAATAATAAGATTAATATTAATAATCTTAATATTAATAATAATATTAATATTAATAATATATATATCTATATCTCTGCGAAGATGAGTGATGAAATGAATTAGAAACTGAATTCGTTCGATATTTAAGGGAGTGTGGCAGCCACCTACTACCCATGCGATCGCATGGGTTTATGGGTATCCAGCCATGCGATCGCATGGCTCATGGATCCAGCTCACATCGCATTTTAAATCTTGCCGACACCTGATTTAATATTATTTATATAAATATATTTAATCTATATGATTAATTAAATATTATATTATATTTACATGCATAGTTAACTTGAAATTTTAACACCGATGATTTGTACGTTGTTACTCAACTTATGGTCCGGTTCCGGTTTCTCGAACACATTTTCGTACGCTAAGAAAACTAGTACCTTACATTCCGCGACGTATACCATTATAAATAAATAGACTTAAATTGCCAATAAACTATATCACTCTATGTGTAATTTGAACGTTCGAGTGTTTTGGTCATTTGCTTCTAAAAATCGACGTCTCGTTACTTACTAATATATATATATATATATATATATATATATATATATATATATATATATATATATATATATATATATAATATATATATATATATATATAATTTTAAATCAACGCGTTATATAACTAAGTTAACATTATATTTTATCACTTTATAAAATATATATTTTTTATTTAGAATTATATATATATATATATATATATATATATATATATATATATATATATATATTATTTTAAATCAACGCGTTATATAACTAAGTTAACATTATATTTTATCACTTTGTAAAATATATATTTTTTATTTAGAATTATAAATTTATATATATTAAAAATAATAAAATATTTAGTTTCTCAAACTAATTATATTTCGAAGTTTATTATTTAGTTTAAAATCATTTTCATAAAATAACATAAATTGGTAAGAATCGTTTATTAAATATTTCAAAATATATATAAACACGTTTTTAATTACACGTTATTTATATATTTATATTTAATTAAATCACGGATCGTTATCATTTGTAATTTGTCAAAAGGTTTCTAGAAAGATTCTAATTTTTAAGATAACGTTAAAACCTTTATCCTTATTAAAATGGCTCGATAACAATTTGCCAAAAGTGGTTCCAGATATTTATAAGGTTATATTCCTGTTTAAAGAAGTTGTGACACTCAAATCATTTTATATAATTTCTAAAATTTATAACAACAAAAGATAATGATAATAACATTAATAAATTTACTTTTTGACATGTTGTAAAATGTACAAATCTTTCAAAATATATCGTAGTACATTTTATATCTTTGAAACAAAACTTATATGTACTTTATAGCATAAAACTTTTAATTAGGTTTTATATACATAATCAACTTATATTATAAAACGTTTTAATAATAGACTTCTTTTAAACTGAAAATGTTTTCATACTTTCGAAATTAAATCAAATATCTATTATAAAGTTTATTTTTCAAAAACTAATTATATTTAGATCACATAATCCATTACTAGAACTTATGTTTATTTTAAATCCTTATAGGTTTGTATTAACTTGTTTAATAAATCAAGGGTTACTATATCTATTAATTGTATTCGAAACCACCTATATATAAGCTTAATATACTTTGTCTATATATATATAACCACCTATATATAAGCTTAATATACTTTGTCTATATATATATATATATATATATATATATATATATATATATATATACACACACACACACACATACACACGTTTCAAATAACATGTTTTATTACGTAGACGTTTATCTATAACGAATAAGTATAACGTTATGCGTTTAATATTTTTCTAACGTTTACAAGTCATAAAATAGATTTCCTAATATATTTACATGTCAATCAAACCGTTTAATGTTTTGTTAATATTTCTCAATTTAATAATCACATATATGTATATATTCATACATATCTATTTACACATAATTGTTTGTGAATCGTCGAGAGCAGTCGATGGGTAAATGAATACATGAACACAGTTCAAAGTTTTTGAGATTTCAACATTACAGACTTTGCTTTTTGTGTCGAAAACATATAAAGATCAAGTTTAAATTTGGTTTTTCGGGTTGTCACACAAAAATCAATTGAGTATGGAGAAGGCATCTATTCTAAGCATGTTAAGAAAGGTTTCATGAATTATAGATGTCGAGAACTAGTCAAACTTTATTTGGTCGAAAATGGTAACAGAGAAAACTGCGGTCACACTGCGGTTGACCGTGGTGGTGACCGTGCAACTTGTTTTCACAAAATTGCATTGCAATTCAGTTTGGGGTTTCACGGTTGACTATACGGTAGACCGTACCTCGACCGTGTGTTTAGCTTAACTTTTAATTTTATTCTTTAACCTATGTTTGACTTGGTCATTTGCAAGATAAAGTATGGATTGATGACCTTGCGTGTTTTATGTTAAGATGTCAGTCATCACTAATGCATAAGTGTGTGTCATCATCAAAACATATTCTTTGGTTAATCATACTTAAGTTTATCGTTTAGTGCATTAACCAACATTCAACCAATAAATTACACCTACATACAACAAACAACGATAAATATGTAAAACGAAACAAGGATTTAACGTGGTTATATCTCAACTCCAATATGGAGAAAGGTATAGTCCACGGGCGCAAATCAGAGAATTTTCACTATTATTTTCGAGCACACCATTACATGAGGTTACGGTTACATTATATAGGGTGAAAAGATATCGTTTCCTAAACTGGATTGACTTTTCAGTGCAAGGCAGCCTCACGGTCCGCGAGTGATTTCTGACGATCCGCGAGTGATGTAAATTAGGCCTCGCGACCTGCGAGCCTTGCCTCGTGACTTGCGAGAGGATTTAGCCACCAAACCTTTAATCCTCGCGCATGTGAGCTTATGCTCGTGATCTGCGAGTATTCCAGCAAATTTTTTCTTATTTTTTTTTTCAAAAAACTTCACAAGACTTAACAAGATTATCCGTGACGCCTACATATGCGACATTTTAAATGATTATCTAAAAATAATAATAATTCTTTACAATCCAGAACACAATATTTATACTACAACCACATATATCAAACAAACTTATTTTTATTAATATAATGCTTTTCTTTTTTGGGTAAGCGAGGAAACCCTCCTATGAACGAGCACATTGGCTCCCCCATTGAAGGTAAAACCTCTGGTAATCAAGCCCCCCGAGCGCGAGACCTGGTACCGGGTGAATTGCGCATTATGCGCACCCTCTAGTCACACTCCCTTTTTGAACAATTTGGCATAGCCAGAAATTGAACCCGGGTGGTGTGCTTCATTGGGCAACTCGGTGGTCACTCAGACAAGCCTGATATAATGCTTTAATAATATCTTTTTTATTTTAATTCTAATTTTTCAAGTGTTTTAATAAAACTTCTGTTTTGTAAATATAAAATGTTTTGATTTAAAGGAATGAATTTTCTAATAAATAATAATGTGACGTTAAAAAGTTAATAAGTGTACCTATAATTAAAACCCATTACTTAGTTATCTATAGTTTCTATTAAAATACTATAATGATGATGTCATTATTAGGTTAATTAATTTGTTAAAAAAAATAAAAAATAAAAGAAAAAATCTAAGCATGATGGGTGATGTCATTAATCTAAATAATTTTGAATTAAAATTAAATCTTATTAATTAATTATTATTATTAAATCTTATTAATAATTATTTTAATTATTAAAATTAAATAATTTTGAATTATCTTAATTAAATATTTTGATTTAAGTACGAGAATGTATAAAAGTTAGGTAGAAGGAAACAGATTCAACATTTATATTTTAATTTACACTTTTAAAATAAAATGACAATCAATATTATCTCTTATGATTGGATGTGGATTGTTTAATATACATTTTAGGTATTAGATGAAATGTTCAGCTGACGAGTTTCTTAGTCAGACTCTGTGGTTCCACGGATCATTAAACTAAATTACTTTAACATTTACGTTCACTTAATACCTACAACATATCATTAAACTGTTTTGTTTAAACAAACCCGTGATTCCACAGGTCATTTCACTAGTAAGCTAGTTATTACGCTGAAATGCTAATGCGAGAGTTTAAAATTTCCATTTATAATGGTGGATGGGATACCTATAACATTGAGGCAGAGAACCATTGTTAGATAATCATTACCGCAATTTTATGAACATATGGTTCCTTTGCAACAGCTATGTCTTCAAAGATTCGAAATTTAAAGAATCTCATGTTTTTGATGGCATAGTTGTATCGACTTTTAATTGACTTTACTCGCGTTTTAGTAAAAGTAACATTAATTGGACGGCGGTGTGGTTACAAGACACTATGAACGCTTTGTAATTTTATTGCTATATATATACATACACACACACACACACACATACACACACACACACACACACACACATATATATATATATATATATATGTGCGCGCGCGTGTGTGTGTGTGTGCGCGCGCGCGTGTGTGTGTGTATATATATATATATATATATATATATATATATATATATATATATATATACACACCCCACACCCGAGTCACAAGCACAATCTCTCTTTTGTTTGAATTATATTCCCTATTCTTTATGGTAATGCTATGCAAGAGGTCGGAAATCAGATTATTTCTGATGATAAAAAGATATTTTTTTTATCTGAATCAATTTGAAAACCCAAGATTTTTCGGATTGCCCCGGGATTTCCGTTAGATCGCCGGATTTTCTCCCACATCTACGAAAATTCAGAGCAACGCGATTGACAAAGTTTAACTGTCTCCGTAGGAACGATTAAACGGTATTAACCGATCTAATCTTTAATATTGAGTGCGGAATAACTCGATATTGGGTTTGTATATCAAAACACTTAACAAAACTATGATCTTATAATGTAAATAGACTTGTAGATGTTATAGACCGTACAAACTGAGTGCTAGAACCTCTGGAGATCGAAAACACGGCTTAGGGTTGTTTGGAATTCGTAACCCTAACAATCAACCCGAAATCGACTATTAATACTGTCTGCACTCATAACTGTACGTTGCAGGATGCAACCGTGCGGTTGCACTCTGTACCCGTACGGATGCATGCTGCATCCCGTGCGGTTGCACCAACAGTGAGTAAATTAACTTTTGTTGCACACGAACACTTATTCTATTACTCACCGCATCTCATCCTATACGAATAAGTTATAAGGAACTTGGGACTAACGTTTATGCAAAAACAGTCTCTGGTACCTTTTTCCAGTTAAACAAGGAATCAAGGACCATCGCTATAATATACTCTATATTAGAATTAATATAGTGATAAAATTAAATTTACCAAACTAATTAATATATTTTTTGTATATATACTAATTATAAGAGCTAAATGAATAGTAGCATAACATTATACGTGGTAGTAATTACATGCAAAGCTATTGTATATATACTAATTATAAGAGCTAAATGAATAGTAGCATAACATTAAACGTGGTAGTAATTACATGCAAAGCTAGCGTAAAAGTTTGATGAATAGCTGTACCCCATTATGGTAATTACATGCAAAACTAAGGGTAAATTGTTACTAATATTTAGTCTATTTACTTTAAAGTCAACAAGCATTTATGAGATTTAGAAATAGTAGAAGTTAATATACATTTTAGAGATTTACAAATAGATATTCAAGTAATATACTTAGGACCGGTCCTGAAGATTTAGGAGCCTAGAACGAGGTGGAAAAAGAGGTCCCTAAACCCTAACGAATAAAATAAACTATTTGAAAAATGACAACTAACGTCATAATATTAATACGTTTAAGGGGCAAGGTTTGAATTAAAAAATAATTATAACATTATAATCTTTCGATAAAGAATCATCATGTTGATTTGTTTTAAGTTTTAGCATTATTTCGAAAAATGATTATAAAAAGAGTGAAAGCATGATATATACTTTTTTCAAAGCTATGATTTTATTAAAACACCACATAGTCACGAAGACTTGAGATTAGAGAGTGGGCAAAGGTGCATGCTAAGTTACAACAAACTCCTCAACTCGTATTGATCCATTTATGAGAAAATAAGGAAAGCATGATATACTTCTTATGATACAATGAGAAAATGCATCCCACATCGACGCTTGTCTATTCTACTTTTCTATTTTTCTAATTAAATTAACTAGGACTAAAGAAAATAGTCAATTACTCCATGTTGCAAGGCAAATCATTTGGCCAGCACTATATTTTAGATCAGAGACCATGGGCACCGGAAATTTTATCAGCCCGTTGCTAACCATTTGTAATACCATTAAATAAATGGGCCCTTGAAAATATGAGCCCCGAGTAGTTGAGCAGGTTGCCTCACCCTCGGGCCGTGCATGCATGTACTAATTAACAAAGCTGAATGAATAGTAGTGTAACATTATACGTAGCAGTAATCACATGCAAATTATACGTAGTAGTAATCACATGCAAAGCTAAGCGTAAAAGCTTGATAAATAGAAGCATGCCATTAGAGTAATTACATGCAAAGCTAAGGGTTAAAGTCAATAAGCATTTACATGAAAAGGTAAGTTGTTTTTTTTTTGAAAGGCAAATTTTTTTTTATATTAAAACAAGGGAGATACAAGACCAAGCGTATAGGGGATATGCTTACAACAACAGCATCTAAACAAAATTTACAGAGCCCTTCAACTAAGAACCTATTTTCCAAGAACAGGAAATCAAACACGAGGATTTGATGAAATTATCTGCTACCACCATATTAACCATGATCATCATAAACACTTGGATTGAGGAGCCATTGATTCCAATAGAGCTTTAACTTCTTTGACCGATTGACTAACCATTGATAACTTTTTACTTGGACCTCGTTTAATGCCATCGGGATAGACCAATTTCCTTTGCCAAAAGTCTTCAAGTTACGATTTTTTCAAATGATGTATCCGCCAACCCACTTGATCACTTGCCAAACCTTACTCACATGATCCGAGTTAGGGAGTTCATACTTACCTAGTAACTTCTTTTCTAGGCTGGAAAACTGCACGTTGATTAGGCCCCACCATCTTAGGATGCGACTCCATAAATCACGCGCAAAAGGGCACTCTCGAATGACGTGATCAACTGTTTCCACTTCGTTGTTACAGACATGACAGAGAACCGAGTCTAAGTCAAGACCTCTTTTGTCCAATTCCCATCGAACCGGAAGTCTCCCTAATTTAACCCTCCAAATAAATATCCCCACTTCTTGAGGTAGCCAATTATTCCTCATAGTGTGAGCAGCCTGTTGTGGTACCAGCAACAGCTTGTTGTCGATAAGATCAGTGAAAACACTTGATATGTAGCGCCCTGAATTATGAAGCATCCATGACTACGTATCCCTATCATTGTTCGAAAATACCACAGACCCTAGGCGTGATTCCACTTGCTGAAGCTCATTTGCAGTCCTACCAGTAGGTTCTCTTCTCCATTCCCAAGTTGGAACCCATGTTCCGTCCACTTTTGACAACCGATCCGAAATAAGAGCGTCTTCGTTGGAATCCAACCTGTAAAGTCTACCATATTTCTCGCATAACAAGTGATTATCTAGCCACAAATCTTTCCAAAATAAGGTATTATTCCCATTACTAACCGACTTTACAAAAGAATTGCCAAAATCTATGTTTAACTTTCGTAAGTCTGATTCGATCCTTATTATAGAGGACCAAGTAGAAGTGTGCCTGGAAGATCGACATACTCGAACCAAACCTAACCCCCCATCCCTACCATAAATACTCTTGATTATTTTTACCTATAGTGCATTAGATTCCGTACGAAATCGCCACCACCATTTACCCAATAAAGCTAGGTTTTTCGATTTGAGTGACTCAATGTTTAACCCGCCCTTCTCATAACATGCCAGAATAGAATCTCATTTTACCCAACATATTTTATTAGAATCGCCAAACCCGCCCCAAAAGAATTTACGTCTCATACCTTCAAGCAAGTCAATGACGCCCGATGGTGCACGGAATAGGGAGAAAGCATACAACGTGAGACTATTTAGGACCGATTTCACGAGGGTGAGTCGACCGCCAAACGACATCGATTTTGATTTCTAGTCCGCTAACCTACCACGAAATTTATCTATGAACGGTTCCCAATCTTTCAACTTCTTCATCCGTACCCCTATTGGAAGGCCAAGATATGTCATAGGAAAATTTCCCATATTGCAACCAATAGTCGAAGAGAGACTCTCAATTGACCCGTTTGAAACACCGATTCCATATAGGAAACTTTTTGCAAGGTTTACCTTTAAATCCGAGAATTTTTCAAAACACGTTAGGATTTTCATGAGATTTCTAGCGTTTCTCCAACTCCAATCTCCAAAGAATATGGTGTCATCCGCATATTGAAGATGAGACATCGTAACATTATCCGACCCTATATCCACTCCATTGAACAACCCTCGTTCAATAGCTTTTTTGGTAAGACGACTTAGTCCTTCGGTGGCCAATATGAAAAGATACGGAGAAAGGGGATCGCCTTGCCTTACGCCCCTCTTAAGAGAGAATTCCTTGGTCGGTGAGCCATTTACTAATATCGATATTGAGGCAGACTTTAAGCAAGCAAGTATCCACGATCTCCATTTCGCACCAAACCCCATTAATTCTAAAATCTTGAGCAGATATTGCCAATTCAAAGAGTCGAATGCCTTTTCAAAGTCTGCCTTGAAGATTAGACTTTTACGTTTGCGACATTTCAGATCCTCCATGATCTCATTTGCGATTAGGATGCCATCGATTATATGTCGACCCTTGATATAAGCGCTCTGTTCTATATCTACTAGCTTCGGTATCACTTTTTTAGACGATTTGCAAGAAGTTTAGCAATTATTCTATAGAAACTTCCTAAAAAACTAATCGGACGATATTCACTTAGTCCTATCGGGCTTGCCTTTTTGGGAATTAAAGTGATAAACGATGCATTGCAACCATTGGAGAATTTTTTCTTTTTTTGGCAAAAAAACGTTAAATTAAATATAAGTATCTTTCTCAAAATAGTGAAAACATCCATATCATTGCTAATGGATGGAGAGACTTCTATTTGATTTTGGAACCGTTTGCTTCAAGAAAGTTGGCTAGAATCACGGGTATGAAATTACTTTATGGTGCTTCTGTCTACTTTATTTGACAGGAATGAAATCAGAGGTTTTTTAAGAAAGGCAATCGATCAGCTCAACAGGTGTGTGAGCCTATTAACTCAACGATTCGTATGAAGTTAATGTCCTTAAAATAGAATCCATCGACTAGTGTTCTAAGACTTAAATCAGATTGACAAATTTCTTAATTTTGTTTGTCGTTTTTGTTGCTTTAACTTCTATGGTTAAAGCTTGATTGTTTGAGAGGCTATATGGCATATCCTATAGCCGTTTGTGCCTCATTGTAATCTGTTTATATTAATATATTCGCCGGGTGAAAGCCTTTTACAAAAAAAAAAAAAAGTGAAAACAAAACAAGTACAAGTAAAAGCAACAAGCTGGACTTACAAACTCCTTTGTCCACACTTGTAAAGTCCAATAAAATAGACAATCACTAAACAACAAACATTGACACCTTATTACAAATTGACAACATCAAAAAAAGAAGAAGCATAACATCACCAGGAGTTGCACTTCCTATTAAATATATAAACTGCCATGGTTGATTTGACCATACATAAAATTGAAAACTTTCTCATGACTTTGCGCTCACTAGCCCTTGAGCCATTTTGATCCTTATTTGGGCTACTATGGCGGCCCAACACGTGAATACTCCATTAACCACTACATTCATAGCGATCCATATATCCCAAAATGTTGCCGGTCCAATAAGCCTCCAAAATTTTGTACCTTAACATCCATTCCATTGCAACACTCAAGTGAGATCTCTACAATAGAGGATGGAATTACCCAACAAAATTTCCATCATTTAAACAAAGCGTACCAAATATTATGCGTTCATGATTAATGAAGGAGAAGATGATCTATCGATTCAATGTGCTCTAAGCACCAACCACATTTATCATTCATTGCATCGCTCAAACAATGTATATAACTTAGCACTTCTTTACCCGGGACTCCGCCTTGAATTGCTAATCAATGGAAAATAGCAATTTTTGAGGGGACTAATTTGTTCCATAGCACATTTTTCCAAACAAACTCTACATCTATATTTACGGATTGCATTATACGAACACCCTCTGAAACGTATATTAACTTCATCTCGAGTGAACAGTTATTTTTTTGGGTTTTTAACCTTTTTATTTATTTTTTAGAAACATTTTAGTGATTAAATATTTTATATTTTACAAAAGGATAATGCATTTTATTTTATTTGTAGCTTTTTTAGCTTTTTTACATTCATATATATATATATATATATATATATATATATATATATATATATATATATATATATATATATATATATATATATATATATATATATATATATATATTCGTTTGTAAATTTTAACAATAATTTAATAAATGTTATTAACGTACATAACTGGATACTATATAGTGACTATCACTGACTTTTATTAAACATTTACTCTTTGATGCAAATATTTTATGTAAGGACCCGTCCTAATCCATAAGAATGAATACAATAATATATGATTACATCGCGAGGTACTTGACCTCTATATGATACATTTTACAAACATTGCATTCGTTTTTAGAAGACAAACTTTCATTACATCGAAAGTTGACGGCATGCATACCATTTCATAATCTATCCAAACTACAAATGACTTGATAATAATCTTGATGTACTCAATGACTCGAATGCAACGTCTTTTGAAATATGTCATGAATGACTCCAAGTAATGTCTTTAAAATGGGCAAATGCACAGCGGAAGATTTCTTTCATACCTGAGAATAAACATGCTTTCAAGTGTCAACCAAAAGGTTGGTGAGTTCATTAGTTTATCATAAACGATTATTTTCATCATTTTAATAGACCACAAGATTTTCATTTCCAATTCTCATAAATATACGTCCCATGCATAGAGACAAAAATCATTCATATGGATTGAACACCTGGTAACCGACATTAACAAGATGCATATAAGAATATCCCCTATCATTCCGAGAAATCCTTCGAACATGATAAAAACTAATTCGAAGTACTAAAGCATCCGGTACTTTGGATGGGGTTCGTTAGGCCCAATAGATCTATCTTTAGGATTCGCGTTAATTAGTAGATCGGTTTACTAATTCTTAGGCTACCAAGCAAAAAGGGGCATATTCGGCTTCGATCATTCAACCATATAATGTAGTTTCGATTACTTATGTCTATTTCGTAAAACATTTATAAAAGCGCATGTATTCTCCGTCCCAAAAATATATATTGCAAAAGCATTTAAAAAGGGAGCAAATAAAACTCACTATACTGTATTTTGTAGTAAAAATACATATGACGTCATTGAACAAGTGTAGGGTTAGCCTCGGATTCACGAACCTATATAATTTATATATATATATATTAACACATATAATTGTAATAGAATAAATTTATATATTATTTCAAATACTATATATATCTATATATATGTACGTTATATTAAAATTTTAATAATTTATATGTTAATTTAAGATAGTAAATTAAATATGTTTATATTATTTATTTTAAATAATTAATTAATATTTATTATAAAATATTGATACAATTCTATTATATGTATTAAAAATATCTTTTTGTATAACTAATATTTACTTGTTTTAATATTAATAATAGGGATAATATTAATAATAATGATAGTTAATAATAATAATAATAATAATAATAATAATAATAATAATAATATAATATAATAATAATGATATAATTATATAATACTTATAATTATAATTAGTAATTGTAAAAATAAAATAAAAAAATTTGTAATATGTTTATAATGAAAATAATGATATTAATATTCTTGGTAATATTATTAATAATATTAATAACGATAATAATAATATTATACCATACTTAATCTTAAAATATTATATATTAATATCAACAATATTCCTCATTTATAAATTATAGTATAAATGTAAATTTTTAAAAAAAAATTAAGTTTTATAGTTTATACCCTCGGGTTGAATCGAACGGGAGGGACGAGTAATGCTCGAAAGCGAAGCCCTTCATCAGTAGCAGCAGGTCGAGTAATAACATCCAATTGTGATGGTATGTACCAAATCTAGATGGGTCTTAAGACAAATAAAAATCTAATTCTTTTACCACCATTGTCCATTTCACTCTTTTTAAAAAAAATTAGAACATAAGCCCATACTCTAAATTAAATGGGCTTCTCCTTCATATCTATCCTATTATCTAATATTGAGGCCCATCACAACCCTATCCTTTTAATTAGAAAAATCGAGTATAATCAGAAACAAATAGCAAGGGTGTGTAGGACATCGGCTCAGTTTTAGTGTTATTTCAAAAGAGATTACGGATTGCAACAAAATCAATCGATCTATTAGTTCATCGATTCATCGATCAGTCAAACAACAATGAATAGCAGGTCACTTTGATGATGTTTATCGACAGGATAGGTGTAGGAGTAGATCGATTAGGGCATCAACAAAATCACTCAATCTAGCAGATGTTGTTAATTGAAACAGAAGAATAGGCATAACAGGTAATCGGTTCTTTATCATCATAACAATAGTAATAGTTTCAGGTTTTGTATTGTATTGTTGTGTTGATTGTTGAATAGAAGTATATGCAGTAATCGATGATGAAAAGTGGTATTTTAATGGTTAATTGTTAATGGTGGTCTGTGGTTGTCCTCAGGAACAGAGATGTAGGTGGTGTTTGATGGTGGGTTCTCATTTGTTTAAAGAATAAGAACAAATGGGTTGTGAGATAGTTGTTTATTTGGGTCTCGTACAAGAACAGATATAAGATAAAATTAACTGAAGGAGCATCGAATAATTGTAGTGATATTCACGATTTCGGGTTATTCGAACAGGAATCATAATAGATGATCAAAACAGAAATTACAGTTTTGTTTTGGGTGGTTTGCAGGCTGAAACATAAACAGAAAAGAGATTGGAACGTGTGGTAGCACTAACTAGGCTCCACCAGCAATTCACGTTAATCATGTTATCACTTTACTATCATCATTCGTTATTATTATGTCATACCCCGTCCTAATCCATCTGGACGAAGTCACCAACATCTGGTCCCATTGCGATGATCGACTCCAAGTAATATCTTTAAAATGAGCAAATGCACAGCGAAAGATTTTTTTAATACCTGAGAATAAACATGCTTTAAAGTGTTAACCAAAAGGTTGGTGAGTTCATTAGTTTATCATAATCATTTATTTCCATCATTTTAATAGACCACAAGAATTTCATTTCCAGTTCTCATAAATATACGTCCCATGCATAGAGACAAAAATAATCATTCATATGGTGAACACCTGGTAACCGACATTAACTAAATACATATAAGAATATCCCCTACCATTCCGGGATCCTCCTTCGGACATGATATAAATTTCGAAGTACTAAAGCATCCGGTACTTTAGATGGGGTTTGTTAGGCCCAATAGATCTATCTTTAGAGTTCACGTCAATTAGGGTGTCTGTTCCCTAATTCTTATATTACCAGACTTAATAAAAAGGGGCATATTCGATTTCGATAATTCAACCATATAATGTAGTTTCGATTACTTGTGTCTATTTCGTAAAACATTTATAAAAATTGCGCATGTATTCTCAGCCCAAAAATATAAAGGGTAAAAAGGCAAATGAAAAATCACGCATATAAATATTGTAAAATAGTTATTAAAACATTGCATGTATTCTCAGCTCAAAAATATAAAGGGTAAAAAGGCAAATGAAAACTCACGCATATAAATATTGTAAAATAGTTCTTAAAACATTGCATGTATTCTCAGTCCAAAAATATATATAAAAAAGGAATAATGAAACTCACCTATTGTATTTCGTAGTGAAAATACATATAACATCATTGAACAAGTGTAAGGTTGGCCTCGGATTCACGAACCTATATCAATTATATATATTAATACATATAATCGTAATCAAATAATTTTATATATTATATCTTAAATTATATATCTTATATATTTAGTTTGTATATATTTAAAATAGTTAATATTTATATAGTTTAATATTATATTTAAAAATCAATAATTTGTTATATGTAAATATTTATATAATTATTGTTATTATGTTTAATATATAATATATATGTAATATTAGTATAGTTATAGTGTATGTAATAAGTATATTTTTGTATACAAAATATTTGTTTGTTAAAATGATAGTTTTGAAAATAATGATGTACTAATAGTAATAATAATAACTTTTTTTTATAATGATAATACTAATAATAAAAATGATATTGTTAATAATGATACTTATGTTAATAATAATAATAATAATACTAATAGTAATAAAGATAATAATAAAAATAATTATAATACTACCTTAAAAGCTTTTCCCAACAACAATGCCTTGGACAAGGCTTGAATCTGAGACCTCTCACTAAACCCACAACCTCCTTTACCATTACTCTACTGTATCTTTTCAGTTTTATTTTACCCCGAAAATCTATCTATCCTATTATGTATCTTTCTTCTTCCTCATATTAATGATCATAGTAGCCCAACAGCTTTTAACATAATTCGGCCCAACATAAATTAATTCTCGGCCCATCACCATATTTGGCTCACGTTAAGGCTATTGTTGTGCTTCGGTCCAGCATTAGAAGAAGAAGAAGAAAAAAAATGAAACGTTCACTTTGGTAGGCCATTCGTTCCACATACAAAACATTTGTTTTTTTTTTTTGGATATGTTAAAAAATTTCGGTACACACAAAAGAATAAACACCACAAGTGGCTACAGCAATGTTTCGTTTTCTCATTTTTTTAGCCCGTCATTATCATGTACTCACTTCTTCTTTTCTTTTCTTTTTTTTTCTTTTTTTTCGCTGGTCCCCCTTTTAAAGTCATCATCATATAGTATCATCTCCACTTTATATCATTGTTATTTAATTATACCATTAACATGGGTTTCGATAGAATTGGAACCAAGAATATAGCGAGCAATCAGCAAGAATAAGAAGTTGCAGCAGCAACAAAAAAAAAATAGTAATGAAGTGAAGGTTTGATGGTGATTTGGGGTGGAAAAGAATAGCAAGCGAAAATGGTGATATGGGTGATAGCCAATTATTTAATGGGAAAGGGTGTGAGTTTATACGAGCAACACAACTCGATGGTGAGGGTGGTTTGCTGTGTTCCCGTCAAGAAAACAAGAGAGAGATTGGTGAGGGTGGCCGAAGGTGGTAGTGTTGGAGATGGCGGTTTTGGTGTGGTTGTAGAGTGGTGGTGACAGATTTATGTGAATAAAGGTTTGCATGGTGGTGATAATGAGAAGGTGGCGGTTAGTATAAGTGTGTCACGAAGGTGATGAAATGGTTGAAGGTGTTTGAACCGTTGATGATGGTGTTTATGATGTTGCTCGATGGTTATTGTTTTAATGGAGAAAGATGGGTTTCATAAAAAAGATGGTGGTGCATGATGATTCTTCGATTCAGACATAACAGGAAAAATGATGATTGTGGTGATGTAGGGTGATCGAAATAAGTGTGTGTGGTGTGCTTCGACTAGGAACAAAAAGTACTGCAATAGTGGATAATAGATGATAATGATGATTATGGAGATGTGTTGGTGATCTCGAGGTGGATCGTTGGTGGTTCACGATTATGTTGTTCAACATAACAAGAAGATGGTGGAAGTGGTTGTCGGAAGTACAAGAGAAAGAGAGGGAGAAAGGAAAATGGTGATAATGTTGGTGGTCCTCGTTGATGAATGAAGATGATGAGAATAGGTGTGGTGATCTCCTCAACAGAAAGAGAAAATGAAACATTAGATAGAAAAATAAATTTAGATGTGTTTGTGTCTTTTACTGTAATGTAATGCGTATCCATTACCTAACTTCTATATTTAATTACATAAAATGGGATAGTGGGAAAGAATATCCATTACCTAACTTCTATATTTAATTACATAAAATGGGATAGTGGGAACGAATGAAACCAAACATAGTACCCTAATTTAAGATCTCGTGAAATTCAATTGTTGGTATTCTACCGACAGTTTTTCACGGACTATTATTTCATATCCCGTTGACAATTAGTGGCGGATAAAAGTCTTTCAGAAAAATCCTAAATTCTTAAATTAATTATATTTATTTATTTTGGTCATTATGGTATAAAATTTGTTCATTAATTTAATAAATAACAATTACATCAACTGTCCCTTTCATTTATGGGTAAAATATAAAAAGTGTTAAAACTTAACAAATAGTTTCTAAATACATTTTTAATAAGCCTAAAATTTATAGAACTCATTTTCGGATCACCGTTTATTTTAAAATAATATAAGTTCCTTTTTAATTCGTTTACTATCAGTTGAATGACAAATGAGCGTTTCCGTCGTTTACTAAATAACTTCGAAATTTCTTATATATATATATATATAACATACTTTATATATTCGCTTTTATAATAAATTTTAATATATCTTATATTAATTTACATATTTATTTATAACAAATTGTATATTGTATATAATAGTTTATTAATATTCCTATGCATAATTATTTATATTTACTTATTTATATATATTTATCTATTTACAAATAATGGTTCGTGAATCGTCGGAAATGGTCGAAGTCAAATGATTTCATAAAACAAAATTCAAAATTTTGAGACTCAATATTACAGACTTTGCTTATCGTGTCAAAATTAAATAAGAATTTAGTTTAAATTTGGTCGGAAATCTCCGGGTCGTCACAGTACCTACCCGTTAAAGAAATTTCGTCCCGAAATTTGAGTGGGGTGGTTATGGTTACTCATAAAAATGTTTTTATGACGAATATGAGTTAATATGTAGAGTTTTATCATTATTGAGTAATATAGATAAAACGATTCGATTACTTGAAGAGTACAAGTGAGGCTATCATAAAAGAAAGGAAATGAGAATTAAAGCTTTTGTTTTAATTTTTGACGTTGTCTTGGTTGAATTCCGGAATTCAAGGGATTTAATGAAAATGTACTAAATCTAAAAGATTTGATTCTTCGGCGAATAAGGAAATCAGGATTTCTCTAATTAAATGCGGAGATCTGTTTTGATTTTTCTATCAGATATTTCACTATAAATTAACTTCTTTCGTTCCGTTACTTTTACCATTCCTATACTCAATTCTCAAATTCAAAAGATTATCAAAATGCTTAATCCAGTTCTAATCCTTGTCCTTATCCTTACTATTTCAACAATTATTCTCCTTTTCCAACTTCCACCAGAGGAATCTGCTTACTTCTACTTTGCCCTTGGGGTTATAGTACTTATAATTCTCCCCGTGTCTTTATGTTGCGATAAACATTGATATACACGGTTTGTAATTTTTATGTTGTTATCGGGCTTTATATCTCCCCTTATATTTCAATGTCCCTATTTCTATTTCCTATAATCATTGTCATCCTCAGTTAATGCTCTCTTTTATTTGCTACAATTTATACCCCAAATTTTCTATTTTTGAAGTTTTGTCCCTTCGTTTCTTCTTCTTGTGATTACGCATCGCTTGTAATGGTCCAGAATTCGCAGATATGAATTTCAGAATGAACATTGTTAATGTTCTAAATAAGAAGGAACGTAATAGCACGATTTGATTTGTCAAATTACCAGATTCACTGAGAATAGAACTATCAAGAATATATTTTCTTGATATGTTCAGAAGTTAAGCAAAATGAAAGAGTTATGTAACATGGCACATGATGACGTTATAATCTGTGAATCATCACGTTCTATTTAGAAACTCAGCATGACTTACTGTAATATAATCGCGTTGATCAAGTGTCATTATATTATACTAACTCATGCATCAGTTCCCAACATTACTTCAATAACATTCATATTTTAAGCTCGAAAGTTTACAGAATATAGAAACTAACAATTTCTATATGATGTAACACTGATAGCACTAATAGCTTAATGATTTCAGATAAGAATAGTTATGAAAATATCTTCAGAAATATGGAGGATATTTATAATGAAAGATACGATAATATCTTTAAATATCTAGGATCAGAGGATGATGGAGACTATTGTCCGCAAGAGTTTAGAGTAAGGAGAAAGATATTCGCTAAAGACTTCAGCAAGCATTAAATCATTTGGATTCTTTGAAGTCAAACTTATTCTTTGTGATTTGTCCACGGTTTCCTTCATAGTTTCGCATAATCCGCTTTTCAGTACTAAATTTTCTATTGAGTGTTTCCAATACTCCATTTTTTATCATCAAACTTTCGACGGTTAAGGTCGTGTACAGTTTATGCTGCTTCATTCAGCTTTTTCAAAGTTCAATGTATTGATTCGTAGGCTGGGTGCTTTTCAGAATTTTTAGAATGAAAAATCATAGTTCTAAGAGATAAATGTTATATGGATACATATAACTGTTGAGTAGAAACGTTGCGAGATTCAAAATACTGATTGCTGATTTCCCGATACTTGGTATGGCAATTCTCATTACAAGATGCCAATGAGTTCATGATAAAACTTCAATAGATAAATATAGTGATTTGTCGAAGAGATTTAAGCCAAGGAGCAACGAGGTTGCTGGCACGTCTGCTGGTAATATGATGGAATATAAAAGGTTCCCCGGTAACAATAAAAGAGCACGCATATATATCAAGGTTATAGTAAGGTTGTTTCGAACGAAAAATCGAAGTTGACTTGCTGGAGCTGTGACAAAATTTGCTATCTTGAGAAGGGGTTGTAAAGTTATTTTGGGTAATAATAATGCCAAAGAAGCTAGCACAGATATGTTTTAAACGTTTACTCATGTTCCGAGTGTCTTCAGGTGCATAACTATATGCATAAATCTTTCCTCCCGTAGATGAAGTGCGGTTGGTTCATCCTCTCGATTGAGGTGTTTTCAAGAATCATGAAAAGTTTGAACGCAGATTGTAATCGTCAAGATACAAATGAGGTTTAAGATGAAATCAAGTGGCAAACTTGAAGAATTGTTTAGTTTCATATGTTATAATCAATATTTTAATTCATTTTAATTGTCCAATGTTATTAGTCCACAGTCGATAGTCCACAGTTGACAGTCCAATAATTCATATATAGTTTAATATACAATATTCGAATTAATTAATACGTATCGTGACCCGTGTACATGTCTCAGAGTCGATCACAACTTAAATTATATATATTATTATATAATCAACCTCAACCCTGTATAGAGAACTCGATCATTACTGCATATAGAGTGTCTATGGTTATTCCAAATAATTTATATAAATGCTTCGATATGATATGTTAAAACCTTGTATACGTGTCCCGATATGTAAAGTACGTAAAATAAATGACAGAAATTAAATGACGATAAATAAAGTGCATAAAGTAAATAACAGAAATTAAATGACGATAATAAAATTGTGATAATTAAATTGCGATAAATAAACTGCGATAAATAAAATGTAATACGGAATTAGCAGTTAGCTAGGAATAATTAGCTAGGATCTTGTTAGCGTGGATTCTTAACAAAATTTCATATTGTCAATTAGTCTGTTTCTAATCAATTTTTATTGTGTCCATTATTTCTTCATTATGCCACTTGTTGGATTCTGATAGGTCAAAATCCATTTATGAGTTTGAATGAAAATGGTTATTTTGCGATGAACGGATACGTATATCTGTGGTTGTAAATAGGATAGTAAATGACAGTTGAATTAGATTTGAAAGAATGTACAGTGTACTTATTAATGTGAAATCTAAATATTCCTCGGGTATTACCTACCCGTTAAAATATTTTCACCATTAACAGTTTGTACAAAAGAATTTTTAATTACAATCTTTATGAAAACATATATACATATATATTTTCTGCAGATGTAATCATGGATTTAATGAGTTAATATGATATTAAACTCATTTGATTTATTGTTAGAACAAGGATATATAATATCTAAAACATTAGAGATTACATAATTGTCATGTCGAACGCAGATAATTGATGTAGAACGATACGTAGTATGATGATTATAATCGAGGTACAGAATGTTATGTTGAGGCGTGTGTTGTTGGTGGTACGGGTACTGTTACTGATGGTACTGTTGGTTTCGGTGATGTTGTTGAAGCTGGTATGTTTTGCACCATATTCTCCAAATTGATTACTCGAGCGCGAAGTTCGTTGAATTCTTCTATTATTCCGGAATGATTTTTCGGTCGGAACGAGCGGATGAATAAGTTTTAGAATTGTGGATAGAATATAATCGTGTCGAGCTACTCTGGAAATAAGGGTGAAAATGGTGTTTTGGACGGATTCGCCGTAAGTGTTTCAGGTTCTTTGCCAAAAGGGAAATTTGGTTGGTGGAAAGGAATTGCCTTCTTCTCGTTTCCGTTGATTAAGTCGACTACGAACTCATCAGATGAATTGGGGATGGATAATTGGTTGGTTCATTCGGGTGACACTGCTTTCGGAGCTTAAGTGAAACTCCATAGCGGAATAGCTGTCGGAACCCGAGGAATTTGAACTGGTTGCAGGATTCATCTCGTACAATCAGATGAAGGATTTTCGAAAAGAAATAGATTATAGGATGTAGATTAGTACCCTGTAATACATAATTTACATATGCATATATAATACTAAAATCCCATAAGTTACGGAGGAATCTACGGAATATGTTAGGCAAAGTTTACAGTAACAGATATGTTAAGATATGAATTAGCAGATACGCTAAGATACGAATTTTGTCTATACACTATTCATGCAATCGTTTCAGTAAGATGTGTCTAGACTAGGAATGATAAGCAGGTAATTTCCTAAATATGATAAGCAGGTAATTTTCGACACGAAATGATAAGCAAAACTTTTGACATGCAGACACGGTCGAAGTCCAGAGTCACTAATGCATCCTAACGACTATCAGTTAGACACACTAATGCAAGACCTGGTTCGCTAAGACCACCGCTCTGATACCACATGTCATACCCCGTCCTAATCCATCTGGACGAAGTCACCAACATCTGGTCCCATTGCGATGATCGACTCCAAGTAATATCTTTAAAATGAGCAAATGCACAGCGAAAGATTTCTTTAATACCTGAGAATAAACATGCTTTAAAGTGTCAACCAAAAGGTTGGTGAGTTCATTAGTTTATCATAATCATTTATTTCCATCATTTTAATAGACCACAAGAATTTCATTTCCAGTTCTCATAAATATACGTCCCATGCATAGAGACAAAAATAATCATTCATATGGCAAACACCTGGTAACCGACATTAACTAGATACATATAAGAATATCCCCTATCATTCCGAGATCCTCCTTCGGACATGATATAAATTTCGAAGTACTAAAGCATCCAGTACTTTGGATGGGGTTTGTTAGGCCCAATAGATCTATCTTTAGAGTTCGCGTCAATTAAGGTGTCTGTTCCCTAATTCTTAGATTACCAGACTTAATAAAAAGGGGCATATTTGATTTCGATAATTCAACCATATAATGTAGTTTTGATTACTTGTGTCTATTTCGTAAAACATTTATAAAAATTGTGCATGTATTCTCAGCCCAAAAATATAAAGGGTAAAAAGGTAAATGAAAACTCACGCATATAAATATTGTAAAATAGTTATTAAAACATTGCATGTATTCTCAGCCCAAAAATATAAAGGGTAAAAAGGCAAATGAAAACTCACGCATATAAATATTGTAAAATAGTTATTAAAATATTGCATGTATTCTCAGTCCAAAAATATATATAAAAAAGGAATAATGAAACTCACCTATTGTATTTCGTAGTAAAAATACATATAACATCATTGAACAAGTGTAAGGTTGGCCTCGGATTCGCGAACCTATATCAATTATATATATTAATACATATAATCATAATCAAATAATTTTATATATTATATCTTAAATTATATATCTTATATATTTACTTTGTATATATTTAAAATAGTTTAATATTATATTTAAAAATCAATAATTTGTTATATGTAAATATATATGTAATATTAGTATAGTTATAGTGTATGTAATAAGTATATTTTTATATACAAAATATTTGTTTGTTAAAATGATAGTTTTGAAAATAATGATGTACTAATAGTAATAATAATAACTTTTTTTTTATAATGATAATCTAATAATAAAAATGATATTGTTAATAATGATACTTATGTTAATAATAATAATAATAATACTAATAGTAATAAAGATAATAATAAAAATAATTATAATACTACCTTAAAAGTTTTTCCCAACAGCAATGCCTTGGACAAGGCTTGAATCTGAGACCTCTCACTAAACCCACAACCTCCTTTACCATTACTCTACTGTATCTTTTCAGTTTTATTTTACCCCGAAAATCTATCTATCATATTATGTATCTTTCTTCTTCCTCATATTAATGATCATAGTAGCCCAACAGCTTTTAACATAATTCGCCCCAACATAAATTAATTCTCGGCCCATCACCATATTTGGCCCACGTTAAGGCTATTGTTGTGCTTCGGTCCAGTATTAGAAGAAGAAGAAGAAAAAAAATGAAACGTTCACTTTGGTAGGCCATTCGTTCCACATACAAAACATTTGTTTTTTTTTGGATATGTTAAAAAATTTCGGTACACATAAAAGAATAAACACCACAAGTGGCTACAGCAATGTTTCGTTTTCTCATTTTTTCTTAGCCCGTCATTATCATGTACTCACTTCTTCTTTTCTTTTTTTTTCTTTTTTTTTTCGCTGGTCCCCCTTTTAAAGTCATCATCATATAGTATCATCTCCACTTTATATCATTGTTATTTAATTATACCATTAACATGGGTTTCGATAGAATTGGAACCAAGAATATAGCGAGCAATCAGCAAGAATAAGAAGTTGCAGCAGCAACAACAAAAAAACAAAAAAATAGTAATGAAGTGAAGGTTTGATGGTGATTTGGGGTGGAAAAGAATAGCAAGCGAAAATGGTGATATGGGTGATAGCCAATTATTTAATGGGAAAGGGTGTGAGTTTATACGAGCAACACAACTCGATGGTGAGGGTGGTTTGCTGTGTTCCCATCAAGAAAACAAGAGAGAGATTGGTGAGGGTGGCCGAAGGTGGTAGTGTTGGAGATGGCGGTTTTGGTGTGGTTGTAGAGTGGTGGTGACAGAATTATGTGAACAAAGGTTTGCACGGTGGTGATAATGAGAAGGTGGCGGTTAGTATAAGTGTGTCACGAAGGTGATGAAATGGTTGAAGGTGTTTGAACCGTTGATGATGGTGTTTATGATGTTGCTCGATGGTTATTGTTTTAAAGGAGAAAGATGGGTTTCATAAAAAAGATGGTGGTGCGTGATGATTCTTCGATTCAGACATAACAGGAAAAATGATGATTGTGGTGATGTAGGGTGATCGACACAAGTGTGTGTGGTGTGCTTCGACTAGGAACAAAAAGTACTGCAATAGTGGATAATAGATGATAATGATGATTATGGAGATGTGTTGGTGATCTCAAGGTGGATCGTTGGTGGTTCAAGATTATGTTGTTCAACATAACAAGAAGATGGTGGAAGTGGTTGTCGGAAGTACAAGAGAAAGAGAGGGAGAAAGGAAAATGGTGATAATGTTGGTGGTCTTCGTTGATGAATGAAGATGATGAGAATAGGTGTGGTGATCTCCTCAACAGAAAGAGAAAATGAAACATTAGATAGAAAAATATATTTAGATGTGTTTGTGTCTTTTACTGTAATGTAATGCGTATCCATTACCTAACTTCTATATTTAATTACATAAAATGGGATAGTGGGAAAGAATATCCATTACCTAACTTCTATATTTAATTACATAAAATGGGATAGTGGGAAAGAATGAAACCAAACATAGTACCCTAATTTAAGATCTCGTGAAATTCAATTGTTGGTATTCTACCGACAGTTTTTCACGGACTTTTATTTCATATCCCGTTGACAATTAGTGGCGGATAAAAGTCTTTCAGAAAAATCCTAAATTCTTAAATTAATTATATTTACTTATTTTGGTCATTATGGTATAAAATTTGTTCATTAATTTAATAAATAACAATTACATCAACTGTCCCTCTCATTTATGGGTAAAATATAAAAAGTGTTAAAACTTAACAAATAGTTCCTAAATACATTTTTAATAAGCCTAAAATTTATAGAACTCATTTTTGGATCACCGTTTATTTTAAAATAATATAAGTTCCTTTTTAATTCGTTTACTATCAGTTGAATGACAAATGAGCGTTTCCGTCGTTTACTAAATAACTTCGAAATTTCTTATATATATATATATATATATATATATATATATATATATATATATATATATATATATATATATATATATATATATATAACATACTTTATATATTCGCTTTTATAATAAATTTTAATATATCTTATATTAATTTACATATTTATTTATAACAAATTGTATATTGTATATAATAGTGTATTAATATTCCTATGCATAATTATTTATATTTACTTATTTATATATATTTATCTATTTACAAAATAATGGTTCGTGAATCGTCGGAAATGGTCGAAGTCAAATGATTTCATAAAACAAAATTCAAAATTTTGAGACTTAATATTACAGACTTTGCTTATCGTGTCAAAATTAAATAAGAATTAAGTTTAAATTTGGTCGGAAATCTCCGGGTCGTCACATATTACACCCGTATTAATATATTCATTGTTTATGAATTGAAACAGAAACATGAGCTGTAATACAGTGGACAGCAGTAAAAACAGAAATAGTGACGGCAGTTAACGACGATGGTGATAAGGTGGTGTTCGTTTGAGGAAGATGATGTTCGAGTAGCAGGCAATTGGTGGGTGGTGATGGATTTCGGTTGCAACAGAAATCTAGTAACATAGTTAGTTGTTAAGATAGAACGGGTTGCATCAACATATTAATGAAGGTGTCTATGGTTCTCGGTGGTGGTGGTTTCGTGATTGTTCATGGCTGAACAGCACAGCAAGGTGGTGACTGCTGTAGTAGCATAAGTTTATAGAGGTAGTGGTTGAAGAAAGTGAAGGTTGTAAGGTGGTGAGGTGAGGTGGTTCCGGGTGGTGATGATGGGTAGTTCTTCAAACAGAAATATATATAACTTAGTGGTATAGCATCTTGATATTTGGTTCGAATATTGAAACACGCAGCAGCAGGAAACAATGATATAACGGCAGCCGTGAGTGGTAGTGATGATGCTTGATTCGACAATAAGCAAGAAAAGGAAAAGAGAGGGATGGGTGTTTGCTTATGATATATGTATGTCTAGTATATATATAGACATATACTAATATATAGACATATACTACACTCATAATATAAAAATGATTAATATATAATTTAGTACTCCGTAATATTCATATGATGAATTTGAAAAGAGTGATTTGATATGTAACGAAATTTGTTTAGTGGTGAGTCTTTGAGTTGAAAGGAAGCAAAAAAGAAACAATGACATCAATGAATGATTAATTAGCTGTAGCAGACAAGGTACCTTATAGTGGAAATGTAGTTCGATGAAGGAATCACGAATATAATTAAGAAGACAAGAACAATCAAATGAAATTGATGCGTAACAAATTAAATATGCGAAATTATTTATTGTTATATATTATATTTAATATTAATAATTACTAAAAGTATAAATAATAATATTGTTAATATTAATAATAATTATCATAATAATAATAAATATTAATAACAAAGATAATAATAATAATTATCAATAATAATAATTATTATTAATAGTGTAAATAATGATTTTAATAATAATATTAATATAACTACTATATTTTAACTTGTAATTGAATTTAATATATTAATATTATATAATATTAATTATGTAATATTTAATAATTATATACATTATATAATAAAATATTTTGAATATCTACTATTTATACCTTTTAATATATTACAATGTACATATAGTTAATACTTATGTATAGAAATCACACACACACACACACACACACGCGCACACACACACACACATACACACACACACACACACACACACACATATATATATATATATATACACACACACCTAATCAAAACTATTGTTCGTGAATCGTCGTGAATAGTCAAAGTTAAATGAATATATGTAAACAGTTCAGAATTTTTGAGATTCAATATTCAGACTATGCTTATCGTGTCGGAATCATAGTAAGATTAAGTTTAAATTTGATCGGAAATTTCCGGGTCATCACAGTACCTTCCCGTTAAAGAAATTTCGTCCTGAAATTTGTTTGGGATGATCATGGCTGACAATAAGTATGTTTTCATGATTCATATGAGCTGATAAATAGAGTTTTATTACCATTGAGTAATAAGGATAAAATAATTCGATTATTCGAAGAGTACGATTGAAGTTATCACAGAAGAGTGAAATGAAGAAATAGAGATTCGTCTTAGCTTTTGACGTAGCCAGGGTTGAATTCCGGAATTTAAGTGATTTAAAGAAAATCTTTGTGATCTATAAGATTTGATTTCTTCGGCAAATAAGGAAATTAGAATTCTCTTTGGTTAGATGCAATAATCTGTTTCGATTTCTCTGTCGGATATTTTACTATAGATCCACCCACTTCGTTTCCTTTATATTTTGAAATTCCATCTTTCTGTTTTCTCTTCCCGACTTTAAGTCAAACAATTGATAATCCAGAATTCGTAGGTATGGATTTTCGAATGAACATGACCAATGTTCTAAGAGAGAAATTGTAATAGCACGATCTTGATTGGTTAAATTACCAGAATTTAAGAGAAAAGATAGAACTATCAGGGAGATATGTTCTCGATATGTTTGGAGATTAAGTAGAATGTGAGAGTCGTGTAACATGGCACATCATGACGTTATGGTCTGTGAATCATCACGTTTCATTAAAAACTCAGCATGACTTACTGTAATATAATCACGTTGATCAAATGTCATTATATTATACTAACTCATGCATCAATTTTCAACACTACTTCAAAACATTCATAATTCAAACTCTACGTTTTCAGAGATTTAGAAACTAAAACAGTTTTCTTTTATGATATAACATAGATAACGCGGAGAGATAATTAATATCGGACGAGAATATTTATGAAGATATCTTCAGAAATATTGAGGATATTAATAAGGAAATATACGACGATATCTTAGAATTTCTAATATCGATGGATGATAAAGAAAATTTTTCCGCAAGAGTTTAGAGTCAGAAGCAAGGTATTCGTTATGATTTTATCATATACAGAATCATCAGGATTCTTTATATACAAGTTTAGTCCTTGTGATTTGTTCGAAGTCTCCTTCATGGTTTGCTCAATCCTTTTTCCAGTTCCAAATTTCCCGAGCTTTGCCCACATACTATTTTCTATCATCAAACTTCCGATTGTTAAAGTCGTTTATAGTTTTTGTTTCTTCTTTCAGCTTTTCAGCATTCAGAGTATTGATTCGTAGACTGGGTGCTTTTCAGAATTTTAGAATGAAAGATCATAATTCTAAGAGATAAATGTTATATGTATACATATATCTGTTGATGTAGACATGCTACGAGATTCGAAATACTGATTGCTAATTCTCAGTAATTGGTATGGCAATTATCGTTACAAGATGCGGATAGGGTTCCAATAAGGATAATGATTTTTTGGAAAGTCAAAGATCAACGAAGTTGTTGGTAAGTTTACTGCTAATGTGGTGAGATATAAATGGTTTTCCCGGTAGCGATGACGAAATGACAACGTATATTTCGAGGTTATAATAAGGCTAGTCCGACTGAAAAGTTGAAGTTACCTTGCTGGAGCTGTGACAAAATTGGCTACTTTGGAAAGGGATTGCAAAATTATTTTCGGTAATAACAACGCCAAGGAATTTAGCACAACTACGTGTTAAATGTTTACTCAGGTTCCAAGTGTTTTCAGGTGCATAACTATATGCATAAATCTTTTCTTCCGTAGATGAAGTGCGGTTTGTTCATCCTCTCGATTGAGGTGTTTTCAAGAATCATGAAAGGTTTGAACGCGGATTGTAATCGTCAAGATACAAATGAGGTTTAAGATGAAATCAAGTAGCAAACTTGAAGAACTGTTTAGTTTTATATGTTATAATCAATATTTTAATTCATTTTAATTGTCCAATGTTGACAGTCCACAGTTAGCGGTCCAAAATTTGTAGTTCAACAATTCATATATAGTTTAACATATAATATTCGAATTAATTAATACGTGTCGTGACCCGTGTACATGTCTCAGACTCGATCACAACTCAAAGTATATATATTATTGTAGAATCAACCTCAACCCTGTATAGCTAACTCCAGCATTACTGCATATAGAGTGTCTATGGTTATTCCAAATAATATATATAGATGCGTCGATATGATATGTCAAAACTGTAGAGACCCGTCCTAATCCATCCGGACGAAGTCCATATCGATTACAAACGATTCACAACAGTTGATTACATCGCGAGGTAATTGACCTCTATATGATAAATTTTACAAACATTGCATTCGTTTTTAAAAGAGAAACTTTGGTTACATCGACAGTTGACAGGCATGTAAAGCATTTCATAATATATCCAAATATAATTGACTTAATAATAATCTTGATGAACTCAATGACTCGAATGCAACATCTTTTGAAATATGTCATGAATGACTCTAAGTAATATCTCTAATATGAGCAAATGCACAGCGGAAGATTTCTTTCGTACCTGAGAATAAACATGCTTTAAAGTGTCTACCAAAAGGTTGGTGAGTTCATTAGTTTATCATAAAGAATCATTTCATAATTTTAATAGACCACAAGATTTCATACTTCCATTTCTCATAATCATACGTCCCATGCATAGAGACAAAAATATCATTCATATGGATTGAACACCTGGTAACCGACATTCACAATATGCATATAAGAATATCCCCATCATTCCGGGATCCTCTTTCGGACATGATATAAATTTCGAAGTACTAAAGCATCCGGTACTTTGGATGGGGCTTGTTGGGCCCGATAGATCTATCTTTAGAGTTCGCGTCAATTAGGGTGTCTGTTCCCTAATTCTTAGATTACCAGACTTAATAAAAAGGGGCATATTCAGTTTCGATCATTCAACCATAGAACGTAATTTCGATTACTTGTGTCTATTTCGTAAAACAGTTATAAAAGTCGCGCATGTATTCTCAGCCCAAAAATATAAAGGGTAAAAAGGTAAATGAAACTCACAATACTGTATTTTGTAGTAAAAATACATATGACGACATTGAACAATGCAGGGTTGGCCTCGGATTCACGAACCTATATCAAGTATTAACACATTATAGTATAAATCAATTAAGTTTATATATTTGTTATGTATTAATTATTCTTATAATATATTATGATACTTATTTGATATTTAATTAATGTTATATCAATAATATTAGTTGAAACATAATTTTATGTAATATTAGTATATTTTATGTAATAATATATTTACATATATATCTTTTGTTTTGTAAAATTAATAATTGTAGAAATACCTAAGGATAATAATAATAATATTAATAATAATAATAATTTTTAAAAGTATAAAACTACCTTAGGAGTCAGTTTTAAAAAAATTGCACCAAGCCGGGCTCGAACCCGAGACCTCTCGTTCACTCATCAACACCCTTAACCATTCCGCCATTTCAGTTTTTCTGATTTATAATACAAACCCAAATACTTATCTATTACATGTTTCAACCCACTTCATCTTCTTCACCAAAATCTAAACAATCAAACAGCTTCATTCTTAATAGTCAATCATCAAAATGGTTTTAGGACTTCTAAACAAACATGAAACAAAAAATAAAAATGTGTTCATGATATAAAAAAAATGAGAAAAAAAACAAAAAAATCCTACTGCTTGCTAGTAGCCAAGAAAAAAAAATTTGTTTTCAATTTTGAGTTCGTTTTGGACAATCTTTACAACATGAAACATGTTTCAAATCATTCCTAAAAATTATTAAAATCGTCAATTGGACTTAAAACATCAAAACAAGCTCTAATTTCTCCAAGAACAAAACAGTTGACTTTTGACAATTTAACTTTGACTCGCAAATTCGAATTCGTTATCAAGAATTGGAACTTGAGATTTTGCAGGAAGTTTAAGTAAATGATTCCTAACAACTCTACATTTTTAGTTTTTGAAATTTGTTTCGAATTCACGTTAGTGTATATCACTGTGAAGAACTCAAGAACTCAAAAATTGATTTTTAGATTAAGAGTGTTATAGGTTATGATTACAACATGAATTGTGTTGTAAATCATTCCTATAATCTTTATGAATCATCAAATTAACTGGAGATATAAAAACAAACTCGAATTTGATTCAAGAACACTTAGTTGACTTTGAAAACCAAAACTTTGACTCTCAAATTAGAAATTAATAGAAAGAATTGAGGATTGAAAACTTACAGATAGTTTAGATAGACGATTCCTAACATGACTGCATTATTACATTTTGAAAATTTGTTCTAAATCAAAATATGGTGAAAAGGATGAATGTACAGAGTGTCGAGCTTATTTTCTGGGTTTTCTTTGTTTTCAACTCAAATTGCAGTTTGTAACTTATATAGAGTGATTAGGTACATGATTTAACAGTTAAATTGATTTTCAATTGATTTGTGAAGTAGACTTGTAACAAACTGGAGACATGAAGTACGTAAATTATTTTCATGTGAAGAAAAAGAAAAAAAATTGATAGTTACTTCTAACATAATGGGATTCCCTATTTTTATTTTTAATAAATATTAATAGTAAATAACCTAATAATATTAATAATAATTCTAATAAAATAACTAAATAATATCATAAAAATGATAATAAATAAAAATAAGAATTCGTTTAAATCATAAATAAATTTTAATCTTAATTATCTTGTACATTATTTTACATTTTCAATTCAAATGATTATTTTGTATTTTATTAATACAACTTAATATGCACTCTTATATTTATACATGTATATATATTTTACATATTTATTTATACACATTTGTTCGTGAATCGTCGGAAATAGTCACAGGTTAAATGAATCTATATAAATAGTTCAAACATTTCGAGACTCAACATTACAGGCTTTGCTTATTGTGTTGGAACATATAAAGATTAAGTTTTAATTTGGTCAAAAATTTCCGGGTCGTCACAGTACCTACCCGTTAAAGAAAGTTCGTCCCGAAATTTGAGTGGAATGGTCATGGCTGACAATAAGTATGTTTTCATGACGTATCCGAGCTAGAAATTAGAGTTTTATCATCAGTGAGTAATATAGGTAAAAAAAAAATTTGATTACGCGAAGAGTATAATCGAAGCTATCGCAAGAGAGGGAACTGATGACGTAGTTATGATTGATTTCCGGAATTCATGGGATTTAAAGAAAATCTTCGTAATAAGATTTGGTTCTTCGGCGATATAGGAAATCAGATCTTCTTTGATTAAATGCAATAATCTGTTTCAATTGCTCTGTCGGATATTTTACTATAAATCCACTCCCTTCGTTTCCTTATTTTCACAGCTCACACCTTCCATTCTTTCTCCCCTGATTCATATTTTTAAAGCATTCATTAATATGCTCCATCCAGTTCTGATCCTTGATATACTCTTAACTTTCATATCTGTCATTCTTCTCTTTCATCTACCACCGGAGGATTATATTTACTTCTACTATTATCTTGGGGTTATAGTGTTTTTAATTTTCCCGTGCCTTTACGTGGCAATACGTATTGATATGCACGGTTTGTAATTTATGTGTTGTTGTCGAGCTTTATATTTTCTTTATATTCAAGAGTTCCATACTTTCGTCTCCTCTTCCCGACTTCAAGTCAAGCGAATAATGGTCCGGAATTCGTAGATATAGATTTTGAAATGAACATAGTTAATGTTCTAGAAGGAAATCGTAATGGCACGATCTTGATTTTCAAATTACTAGAATATCTGAAAAGATAGAACTATTAAGAATATATGTTCTTGATATACTTGGAGATTGGGTAGAATGTAAGAGTCGTGTAACATGGCACATGATGACGTTATGATATGTGAATCATCACGTTCCATTAGAAACTCAGCATGACTTACTGTAATATAATCACGTTGATCAAGTGTCATTATATTATACTAACTCATGCATCAGTTCCCAACATTACTTCAATAACATTCATATTTCAAGCTCGAAAGTTTACAGAATATAGAAACTAACAGTTTCTATATGATGTAACACTGATAGCACGAAGAGATTAATGATTTCAGATAAGAATTGTTATGAAAATATTCTCGGAAATATCAAAGATATTTATGATGATATTTTCAGAATTTCTGAGATCGAATGTTGATGAAGAAAATCCTTTCGCAAGGATTTAGAATAAATAAGGAGCAAGATATTCACTAAAGACTTCATCAGAAACAGAATCATCAGGGTTCTTTATGTACAAGTTTAGTCCTTGTGATTTGCTCAGAGTCTCCTTCATGGTTTGCTCAATTCGTTTTTCAGTACCAAACTTCCTTTTGAGCTTTTCCAACGTATCTTTTTTTTTTTATCAAACTTTTGACTGTTAAAATCATCCATAGTTTTTGTTGCTTCATTCAACTTTTCAAAATTTAGAGCATTAATTCACAGACTGGTTGCTTTTCTGAATTTCAGAATAGAAGATCATAGTTCTAAGAGATAAATGTTATATGGATACATATAACTGTTGATGTGGAAACGTTGTGAGACTCAAAATACAAATTTGCTGATTCCCGGTAATTGGTATGGCAGTTCTCGTTACAAGATGTGGATGAGTATATGATAGGGTTTCAATGAATAAATATAATGATTTGTCAGAGAGATTTAAGCCAAAAAAAACAACGAGGCTGCTGGTACGTCTTCTGGTAATATGGTGGAATATAAAAGAATTCTCCGTTATAAAAAGGGTAATTGTATATATCAGGATTATAGTAAGGCTACTTCGAATGAAAAGTCAAAGTTGACTTGCTGGAGCTGTGACAAAATTGGCTACTTTGAAAAGGGATCGCAAAGTTATTTTTGCTAATAAATGCCAAAGGATCTGATGCGGCTACGTGTTAAACTTTTACTCAGTTGCCGCGAGTTTCTCAGGTGCATAACTATATGCATAAAACTTTCCTTCCGTAGATGAAGTGCGGTTGATTCATCCTATCGATTCAGGTGTTTTCAAGAATCATGAAAGGTTTGAACGCAGATTGTAATCGTCAAGATACAGATGAGGTTTAAGATGAGATCAAGTGGCAAACTTGAAGATATGTTTAGTTTCATATGTTATAATCAATATTTTAATTCATTTTAATTATCCAATGTCGACAGTCCATATTTGATAGTCCACAATTAACAGTCCGATAATACATATATAGCTTAATATATAATATCTGAATTAATTAATACGTATCGGGACCCGTGTACATGTCTCAGACTCGATCACAACTCAAAGTATATATATTATTATAGAATCAATCTCAACCCTGTATAGAGAACTCGATCATTACTGCATATAGAGTGTCTATGGTGATTCCAAATAATATATATAGATGCATCGATATGATATGTCAAAACCTTGTATACGTGTCCCGATATTTAAAGTGCGTAAAATAAATAACAGGAATTAAATAACGATAACTAAAGTACGTAAAGTAAATAACAGAAATTAGATGACAATAAATAAAATTGCGGGAATGTAAATTGCGATAATTAAATTGCAATAAATAAAATGCGATAAATAGAATGTAATCAGTTAGCCAGGAACAGTTAGCTGGAACAGTTAGCATGGTTTCTTAACAAAATTCCATATTGTTAATTAGTCTGTTTCTAATCAATTTTTATTGTGTCCATTATTTCTTCATTATGCCACTTGTTGGATTCTGGTAAGTAAAAATCCAAATATGAAATTGAATTTGAATGAAAATGGTTATTCTATGGTGAACGGATTCGTATATCGATAGATGTAGGTAGGATGGTAATCGACCGTTGAATCAGATTCGAAGACTGTACAATGTAATTTATTAATGTGAAATCTTAAATATTTCTCGGGTATTACCTACCCGTTAAAATATTTTTACCATTAACAGTTTGTACGAAAGAATTTTTAATCACAATCTTTATGAAAATATATTTACATATATATTTTCTTCAGATGTAATTATGGATTTAATGAGTCAATGTGATATTAAACTCATCAGATTTACGATTAGAACTATGATACATAATCTCTAAAACATTAGAGTTTACATAATCGTCATGTCGAACGAAGATAAATGATGTAGAATGATTTGTGGAACGATAATTATACTCGAGGTACAGAATGAGATGTTGAGGCATGGATTGTTGAAACTTGGGTTGTTGGTGGTACTGGTGCCATTGGTGCTAAGGCTGGTGATGTTACTGGTGTTGGTGATACTGTTGATGATTGCAAATTGTATACCGTGCTCTCTAAAGTTAATACTCGAGCTCGGAGTTCTCTAACTTCTTCTACTAACCTGAGTTGTTTATCAATGTGAGGTAGAGGTCGGATATCTTCTCTAGTTCCATTAATGGTAATTTCAAGACGAAAAATTCTTGCAAATAGGGTATAAACGGTATTGCGAACGGGTTCGCCGGTGAGCGGGTCAAGTACTCCAAGGTTAGGTGGTAGATTTGATTCATGATATGGAGTACCTTCTTCCTTTCTCCATAGGGTGAGTATGTCGCGAACCCATCCCCATTTTCTCCAGTAATCACGGTAGTTGATTGGTTGGTGTGCTCCTGTCACGCTGTCTTCAGAGTCAGAGGAACTTGGTCGATTCGTAGAGGCCATCTTAAACGATCTCAGGAAAGATTTTTAGTATGAAGAGTTTAGTGGCATCAATTGATAGTTAGATGGTATTCTCAATGCATAATTTTCATAGATATATATATAGTACCAGGATCCCTTAAATTAAGGAGAAATTTACGAGAGATATCAGGCAAGGTCTACAGTAACAGATACACTAAGATATGAATTGTCAGATACGCTAAGATATGAATTTTGTCTATACATTATTCATGCAGTCAATGCAGTAAAATGTGTCTAGACTAAGAATAATGAGTAGGTAATTTCCTAAGGATGATAAGCAGATGTTTTCCGATAAAAATGATAAGCAAAACTTTTGACATGCAGACACGGTCGAAGTCCAGACTCACTAATGCATCCTAACGACTATCAGTTAGGCACGCTAATGCAAGACCTGGTTCGCTAAGACCACCGCTCTGATACCAACTGTAGAGACCCGTCCTAATCCATCTGGACGAAGTCCATATCGATTACAAACGATTCACAACAGTTGATTACATCGCAAGGTAATTGACCTCTATATGATAAATTTTACAAACATTGCATTCGTTTTTAAAAGACAAACTTTCGTTACATCGACAGTTGACAGGCATGTAAAGCATTTCATAATATATCCAAATATAATTGACTTAATAATAATCTTGATGAACTCAACGACTCGAATGCAACATCTTTTGAAATATGTCATGAATGACTCCAAGTAATATCTCTAATATGAGCAAATGCACAGCGGAAGATTTCTTTCGTACCTGAGAATAAACATGCTTTAAAGTGTCAACCAAAAGGTTGGTGAGTTCATTAGTTTATCATAAAGAATCATTTCATAATTTTAATAGACCACAATATTTCATACTTCCATTTCTCATAATCATACGTCCCATGCATAGAGACAAAAATATCATTCATATGGATTGAACACCTGGTAACCGACATTCACAATATGCATATAAGAATATCCCCATCATTCCGGGATCCTCCTTCGGACATGATATAAATTTCGAAGTACTAAAGCATCCGGTACTTTGGATGGGGCTTGTTGGGCCCGATAGATCTATCTTTAGAGTTCGCGTCAATTAGGGTGTCTGTTCCCTAATTCTTAGATTACCAGACTTAATAAAAAGGGGCATATTCAGTTTCGATCATTCAACCATAGAACGTAATTTCGATTACTTGTGTCTATTTCGTAAAACAGTTATAAAAGTTGCGCATGTATTCTCAGCCCAAAAATATAAAGGGTAAAAAGGTAAATGAAACTCACAATACTGTATTTTGTAGTAAAAATACATATGACGACATTGAACAATGCAGGGTTGGCCTCGGATTCACGAACCTATATCAAGTATTAACACATTATAGTATACATCAATTAAGTTTATATATTTGTTATGTATTAATTATTCTTATAATATATTATGATACTTATTTGATATTTAATTAATGTTATATCAATAATATTAGTTGAAACATAATTTTATGTAATATTAGTATATTTTATGTAATAATATATTTACATATATATCTTTTGTTTTGTAAAATTAATAATTGTAGAAATACCTAAGGATAATAATAATAATATTAATAATAATAATAATTTTTAAAAGTATAAAACTACCTTAGGAGTCAGTTTTAAAAAAATTGCACCAAGCCGGGCTCGAACCCGAGACCTCTCGTTCACTCATCAACACCCTTAACCATTCCTCCATTTCAGTTTTTCTGATTTATAATACAAACCCAAATACTTATTTATTACATGTTTCAACCCACTTCATCTTCTTCACCAAAATCTAAACAATCAAACAACTTCATTCTTAATAGTCAATCATCAAAATGGTTTTAGGACTTCTAAACAAACATGAAACAAAAAATAAAAATGTGTTCATGATATAAAAAAAATGAGAAAAAAAAACAAAAAAATCCTACTGCTTGCTAGTAGCCAAGAAAAAAAAAAATTTGTTTTCAATTTTGAGTTCGTTTTGGACAATCTTTACAACATGAAACATGTTTCAAATCATTCCTAAAAACTATTGAAATCGTCAATTGAACTTAAAACATCAAAACAAGCTCTAATTTCTCCAAGAACAAAACAGTTGACTTTTGACAATTTAACTTTGACTCGCAAATTCGAATTCGTTATCAAGAATTGGAACTTGAGATTTTGCAGGAAGTTTAAGTAAATGATTCCTAACAACTCTACATTTTTAGTTTTTGAAATTTGTTTCGAATTCACGTTAGTGTATATCACTGTGAAGAACTCAAGAACTCAAGAACTCAAAAATTGATTTTTAGATTAAGAGTGTTATAGGTTATGATTACAACATGAATTGTGTTGTAAATCATTCCTATAATCTTTATGAATCATCAAATTAACTGGAGATATAAAAACAAACTCGAATTTGATTCAAGAACACTTAGTTGACTTTGAAAACCAAAACTTTGACTCTAAAATTAGAAATTAATAGAAAGAATTGAGGATTGAAAACTTACAGATAGTTTAGATAGACGATTCCTAACATGACTGCATTATTACATTTTGAAAATTTGTTCTAAATCAAAATATGGTGAAAAAGATGAATGTACAGAGTGTCGAGCTTATTTTCTGGGTTTTCTTTGTTTTCAACTCAAATTGCAGTTTGTAACTTATATAGAGTGATTAGGTACATGATTTAACAGTTAAATTGATTTCCAATTGATTTGTGAAGTAGACTTGTAACAAACTGGTGACATGAAGTACGTAAATTATTTTCATGTGAAGAAAAAGAAAAAAAATTGATAGTTACTTCTAACATAATGGGATTCCCTATTTTTATTTTTAATAAATATTAATAGTAAATACCCTAATAATATTAATAATAATTCTCATAAAATAACTAAATAATATCATAAAAATGATAATAAATAAAAATAAGAATTCGTTTAAATCATAAATAAATTTTAATCTTAATTATCTTGTACATTATTTTACATTTTCAATTCAAATGATTATTTTGTATTTTATTAATACAACTTAATATGCACTCTTATATTTATACATGTATATATATTTACATATTTATTTATACACAATTGTTCGTGAATCGTCGGAAATAGTCACAGGTTAAATGAATCTATATAAATAGTTCAAACATTTCGAGACTCAACATTACAGGCTTTGCTTATTGTGTTGGAACATATAAAGATTAAGTTTTAATTTGGTCGGAAATTTCCGGGTCGTCACAAAAACCTTGTATACGTGTCCCGATATTTAAAGTGCGTAAAATAAATAACAGAAATTAAATGACGATAAATAAAGTGCGTAAAGTAAATAACAGAAATTAAATGACGATAAATAAAATTGCTATAATTAAATTGCGATAAATAAACTGCGATAAATAAAATGAAATCAGTTAGCTAGGAACAGTTAGCTGGAAATAGTTAGCGTGGATTCTTAACAAAAATTTTCTCATAGTTAATTTTTTTGTCTCTAACAAATTTTATTTTGTCCAATGTTTTCTTCATTATGCCACTTGTTGGATTCTGGTAAATCAAAATCCAAATATGAGATTGGATGAAAATGGTTATTCTGCGGTGAACGGATACATATATCGGTGGTTGTAAGTAGGAGAGTGAATGACTGTTGAATCAGCTTCGAATAATGTACAGTGTAATTTATTAATGTGAAACCTAAATATTCCTCGGGTATTACCTACCCGTTAAAATATTTTCACAATTAACAGTTTGTACAAAAGAATTTTTTTTTAATTACAATCTTTATGAAAACGTATATACATATTGAAATGTCCAGTTCTTATTGATTAAAAACGTTCCATATTAATTGATTTCGTTGCGAGGTTTTGACCTCTATATGAGACGTTTTTCAAAGACTGCATTCATTTTAAAACAAACCATAACCTTTATTTCATCAATAAAGGTTTAAAAAGCTTTACGTAGATTATCAAATAATGATAATCTAAAATATCCTGTTTACACACGACCATTACATAATGGTTTACAATACAAATATGTTACATCTAAATCAGTTTCTTGAATGTAGTTTTTACACAATATCATACAAACATGGACTCCAAATCTTGTCCTTATTTTAGTATGCAACAGCGGAAGCTCTTAGTATTCACCTGAGAATAAACATGCTTTAAACGTCAACAAAAATGTTGGTGAGTTATAGGTTTAACCTATATATATCAAATCGTAACAATAGACCACAAGATTTCATATTTCAATACACATCCCATACATAGAGATAAAAATCATTCATATGGTGAACACCTGGTAACCGACATTAACAAGATGCATATATAAGAATATCCCCATCATTCCGGGACACCCTTCGGATATGATATAAATTTCGAAGTACTAAAGCATCCGGTACTTTGGATGGGGTTTGTTAAGCCCAATAGATCTATCTTTAGGATTCGCGTCAATTAGGGTGTCTGTTCCCTAATTCTTAGATTACCAGACTTAATAAAAAGGGGCATATTCGATTTCGATAATTCAACCATAGAATGTAGTTTCACATACTTGTGTCTATTTTGTAAATCATTTATAAAACCCGCATGTATTCTCATCCCAAAAATATTAGATTTTAAAAGTGGGACTATAACTCACTTTCACAGATTTTTACTTCGTCGGAAATTAAGACTTGGCCACTGGTTGATTCACGAACCTATAATAATATATACATATATATCAAAGTATGTTCAAAATATATTTACAACACTTTTAATATATTTTGATGTTTTAAGTTTATTAAGTCAGCTGTCCTCGTTAGTAACCTACAACTAGTTGTCCACAGTTAGATGTACAGAAATAAATCGATAAATATTATCTTGAATCAATCCACGACCCAGTGTATATGTATCTCAGTATTGATCACAACTCAAACTATATATATTTTGGAATCAACCTCAACCCTGTATAGCTAACTCCAACATTCACATATAGAGTGTCTATGGTTGTTCCGAAATATATATAGATGTGTCGAAATGATAGGTCGAAACATTGTATACGTGTCTATGGTATCTGAAGATTACATAATATACAATACAAGTTGATTAAGTTATGGTTGGAATAGATTTGTTACCAATTTTCACGTAGCTAAAATGAGAAAAATTATCCAATCTTGTTTTACCCATAACTTCTTCATTTTAAATCCGTTTTGAGTGAATCAAATTGCTATGGTTTCATATTGAACTCTATTTTATGAATCTAAATAGAAAAAGTATATGTTTATAGTCGGAAAAATAAGTTACAAGTCATTTTTGTAAAGGTAGTCATTTCAGTCGAAAGAACGACGTCTAGATGACCATTTCAGAAAACATACTTCCACTTTGAGTTTAACCATAATTTTTGGATATAGTTTCATGTTCATAATAAAAATCATTTTTTCAGAATAAAAACTTTTAAATCAAAGTTTATCATAGTTTTTAATTAACTAACCCAAAACAGCCCGCGATGTTACTACGACGGCGTAAATTCGGTTTTACGGTGTTTTTCGTGTTTCCAGATTTTAAATCATTAAGTTAGCATATCATATAGATATAGAACATGTGTTTAGTTGATTTTAAAAGTCAAGTTAGAAGGATTAACTTTTGTTTGCGAACAAGTTTAGAATTAACTAAACTATGTTCTAGTGATTATAAGTTTAAAACTTCGAATAAGATAGCTTTATATGTATGAATCGAATGATGTTTTGAACATCATTACTACCTTAAGTTCCTTGGATAAAACTACTGGAAAAGAAAAAAATGGATCTAGCTTCAACGGATCCTTGGATGGCTCGAAGTTCTTGAAGCAGAATCATGACACGAAAACAAGTTCAAGTAAGATCATCACTTGAAATAAGATTGTTATAGTTATAGAAATTGAACCAAAGTTTGAATATGATTATTACCTTGTATTAGAATGATAACCTACTGTAAGAAACAAAGATTTCTTGAGGTTGGATGATCACCTTACAAGATTGGAAGTGAGCTAGCAAACTTGAAAGTATTCTTGATTTTATGTAACTAGAACTTGTAGAATATATGAAGAACACTTAGAACTTGAAGATAGAACTTGAGAGAGATTAATTAGATGAAGAAAATTGAAGAATGAAAGTGTTTGTAGGTGTTTTTGATCGTTGGTGTATGGATTAGATATAAAGGATATGTAATTTTGTTTTCATGTAAATAAGTCATGAATGATTACTCATATTTTTGTAATTTTATGAGATATTTCATGCTAGTTGCCAAATGATGGTTCCCACATGTGTTAGGTGACTCACATGGGCTGCTAAGAGCTGATCATTGGAGTGTATATACCAATAGTACATACATCTAAAAGCTGTGTATTGTACGAGTACGAATACGGGTGCATACGAGTAGAATTGTTGATGAAACTGAACGAGGATGTAATTATAAGCATTTTTGTTAAGTAGAAGTATTTTGATAAGTATATTGAAGTCTTTCAAAAGTGTATAAATACATATTAAAACACTACATGTATATACATTTTAACTGAGTCGTTAAGTCATCGTTAGTCGTTACATGTAAGTGTTGTTTTGAAACCTTTAGGTTAACGATCTTGTTAAATGTTGTTAACCCAATGTTTATAATATCAAATGAGATTTTAAATTATTATATTATCATGATATTATCATGTATGAATATCTCTTAATATGATATATATACATTAAATGTCTTTACAACGATAATCGTTACATATATGTCTCGTTTAAAAAATCATTAAGTTAGTAGTCTTGTTTTTACATATGTAGTTCATTGTTAATATACTTAATGATATGTTTACTTATCATAGTATCATGTTAACTCTATATATATATATCCATATATATGTTATCATATAGTTTTTACAAGTTTTAACGTTCGTGAATCACCGGTCAACTTGGGTGGTCAATTGTCTATATGAAACATATTTCAATTAATCAAGTCTTAACAAGTTTGATTGCTTAACATGTTGGAAACATTTAATCATGTAAATATCAATCTCAATTAATATATATAAACATGGAAAAGTTCGGGTCACTACAATACCTACCCGTTAAATAAATTTCGTCCCGAAATTTTAAGCTGTTGAAGGTGTTGACGAATCTTCTGGAAATAGATGCGGGTATTTCTTCTTCATCTGATCTTCACGCTCCCAGGTGAACTCGGGTCCTCTATGATCATTCCATCGAACCTTAACAATTGGTATCTTGTTTTGCTTAAGTCTTTTAACCTCACGATCCATTATTTTGACGGGTTCTTCGATGAATTGAAGTTTTTCGTTGATTTGGATTTCATCTAACGGAATAGTGAGATCTTCTTTAGCAAAAAATTTCTTCAAATTTGAGACGTGTAAAGTGTTATGTACAGCCGCGAGTTGTTGAGGTAACTCAAGTCGGTAAGCTACTGGTCCGACACGATCAATAATCTTGAATGGTCCAATATACCTTGGATTTAATTTCCCTCGTTTACCAAATCGAACAACGCCTTTCCAAGGTGCAACTTTAAGCATGACCATCTCTCCAATTTCAAATTCTATATCTTTTCTTTTAATGTCAGCGTAGCTCTTTTGTCGACTTTGGGCGGTTTTCAACCGTTGTTGAATTTGGATGATCTTCTCGGTAGTTTCTTGTATAATCTCCGGACCCGTAATCTGTCTATCCCCCACTTCACTCCAACAAATCGGAGACCTGCACTTTCTACTATAAAGTGCTTCAAACGGCGCCATCTCAATGCTTGAATGGTAGCTGTTGTTGTAGGAAAATTCTGCTAACGGTAGATGTCGATCCCAACTGTTTCCGAAATCAATAACACATGCTCGTAGCATGTCTTCAAGCGTTTGTATCGTCCTTTCGCTCTTCCTATCTGTTTGTGGATGATAGGCAGTACTCATGTCTAGACGAGTTCCTAATGCTTGCTGTAATGTCTGCCAGAATCTTGAAATAAATCTGCCATCCCTATAAGAGATAATAGAGATTGGTATTCCATGTCTGGAGACGACTTCCTTCAAATACAGTCGTGCTAACTTCTCCATCTTGTCATCTTCTCTTATTGGCAGGAAGTGTGCTGATTTGGTGAGACGATCAACTATTACCCAAATAGTATCAAAACCACTTGCAGTCCTTGGCAATTTAGTGATGAAATCCATGGTAATGTTTTCCCATTTCCATTCCGGGATTTCGGATTGTTGAAGTAGACCTGATAGTTTCTGATGCTCAGCTTTGACCTTAGAACACGTCAAACATTCTTCTACGTATTTAGCAACATCGGCTTTCATACCCGGCCACCAAAAATGTTTCTTGAGATCCTTGTACATCTTCCCCGTTCCAGGATGTATTGAGTATCTGGTTTTATGAGCTTCTCTAAGTACCATTTCTCTCATATCTCCAAATTTTGGTACCCAAATCCTTTCAGCCCTATACCGGGTTCCGTCTTCCCGAATATTAAGATGCTTCTCTGATCCTTTGGGTATTTCATCCTTTAAATTTCCCTCTTTTAAAACTCCTTGTTGCGCCTCCTTTATTTGAGTAGTAAGGTTATTATGAATCATTATATTCATAGATTTTACTCGAATGGGTTCTCTGTCCTTCCTGCTCAAGGCATCGGCTACCACATTTGCCTTTCCCGGGTGGTAACGAATCTCAAAGTCGTAATCATTCAATAATTCAATCCACCTACGCTGCCTCATATTCAGTTGTTTCTGATTAAATATGTGTTGAAGACTTTTGTGGTCGGTATATATAATACTTTTGACCCCATATAAGTAGTGCCTCCAAGTCTTTAATGCAAAAACAACCGCGCCTAATTCCCAATCATGCGTCGTATAATTTTGTTCGTGAATATTCAATTGTCTAGACGCATAAGCAATCACCTTCGTTCGTTGCATTAATACACAACCGAGACCTTGCTTTGATGCGTCACAATAAATCACAAAATCATCATTCCCTTCAGGCAATGACAATATAGGTGCCGTAGTTAGCTTTTTCTTCAATAACTGAAACGCTTTCTCTTGTTCATCATTCCATTCAAATTTCTTCCCTTTATGCGTTAATGCAGTCAAGGGTTTTGCTATTCTGGAAAAGTCTTGGATGAACCTTCTGTAGTAACCAGCTAGTCCTAAAAACTGGCGTATATGTTTCGGAGTTTTCGGGGTTTCCCACTTTTCAACAGTTTCTATCTTTGCCGGATCCACCTTAATACCTTCTTTGTTCACTATGTGACCGAGGAATTGAACTTCTTCCAACCAAAATGCACACTTTGAAAACTTAGCGTACAATTCTTCCTTCCTCAATACTTCTAACACCTTTCTCAAATGTTCACCGTGTTCTTGGTCATTCTTTGAGTAAATAAGTATGTCATCAATGAAAACAATGACAAACTTGTCAAGGTATGGTCCACACATACGGTTCATAAGGTCCATGAACACAGCTGGTGCATTAGTTAAACCAAACGGCATGACCATAAACTCGTAATGACCGTAACGTGTTCTGAAAGCAGTCTTTGGAATATCATCTTCTTTCACCCGCATTTGATGATACCCAGAACGTAAGTCAATCTTTGAATAAACAGACGAGCCTTGTAGTTGATCAAATAAGTCGTCGATTCTCGGTAGTGGGTAGCGGTTCTTGATGGTAAGTTTGTTCAACTCTCGGTAGTCGATACACAACCTGAATGTACCATCTTTCTTCTTGACAAACAAAACAGGAGCTCCCCACGGTGATGTGCTTGGTCGAATGAAACCACGCTCTAAAAGTTCTTGTAATTGGCTTTGCAGTTCTTTCATCTCGCTGGGTGCGAGTCTGTAAGGAGCACGAGCTATTGGTGCAGCTCCTGGTACAAGATCTATTTGAAATTCAACGGATCGATGTGGGGGTAATCCCGGTAATTCTTTCGGAAATACATCGGGAAATTCTTTTGCAATGGGAACATCATTGATGCTCTTTTCTTCAGTTTGTACTTTCTCAACGTGTGCTAGAACAGCATAGCAACCTTTTCTTATTAGTTTTTGTGCCTTCAAATTACTAATAAGATGTAGCTTCGTGTTGCCCTTTTCTCCGTACACCATTAAGGGTTTTCCTTTTTCTCGTATAATGCAAATTGCATTTTTGTAACAAACGATCTCTGCTTTCACTTCTTTCAACCAGTCCATACCGATTATCACATCAAAACTCCCTAACTCTACTGGTATCAAATCAATCTTAAATGTTTCGCTAACCAGTTTAATTTCTCGATTCCGACATATATTATCTGCTGAAATTAATTTACCATTTGCCAATTCGAGTAAAAATTTACTATCCAAAGCCGTCAATGGACAACTTAATTTAGCACAAAAATCTCTACTCATATAGCTTCTATCCGCACCCGAATCAAATAAAACGTAAGAAGATTTATTGTCAATAAGAAACGTACCCGTAACAAGCTCCGGGTCTTCCTGTGCCTCTGCCGCATTAATATTGAAAACTCTTCCGCGGCCTTGTCCATTCGTGTTCTCTTGGTTCGGGCAATTTCTAATAATGTGGCCCGGTTTTCCACATTTATAACAAACTACATTGGCATAACTTGCTCCAACACTACTTGCTCCACCATTACTCGTTCCGACACCATTTGTTCCTTTCGTTCTGTTAACCCATGGTCCGTAGACCTCACACTTCACCGCGCTATGACCATTTCTTTTACACTTGTTGCAAAATTTGGTGCAGAACCCCGAGTGATACTTTTCACACCTTTGGCATAGCTGCTTCTGATTATTGTTGTTGTTGCGGTTGTTATTGTTATTGTTGTTGTTGGGCCGTTTGTTGTAGTTGCGATTGATGTTGCGATTGTTGGGATAGTTGTTGCGATTATTGTTGTAATTGCTGTTGTTGTATTGGTGATTCTTATCACCGTTTTCCTCCCACTTTCTTTTGACTTGCTTCACATTGGCCTCTTCAGCCGTCTGTTCTTTAATTCTTTCCTCAATCTGGTTCACTAGTTTGTGAGCCATTCTACATGCCTGTTGTATGGAGGCGGGCTCGTGTGAACTTATATCTTCTTGGATTCTTTCCGGTAATCCTTTCACAAACGCGTCGATCTTCTCTTCCTCATCTTCGAACGCTCCCGGGCACAATAGGCACAATTCTGTGAATCGTCTTTCATACGTGGTAATATCAAATCCTTGGGTTCGTAACCCTCTAAGTTCTGTCTTGAGCTTATTGACCTCGGTTCTGGGACGGTACTTCTCGTTCATCAAGTGCTTGAATGCTGACCACGGTAGTGCGTACGCATCGTCTTGTCCCACTTGCTCTAGATAGGTATTCCACCATGTTAACGCAGAACCTGTGAAGGTATGCGTAGCGTACTTCACTTTGTACTCTTCAGTACACTTACTTATGGCAAACACCGATTCGACCTTCTCGGTCCACCGTTTCAATCCGATCGGTCCTTCGGTTCCATCAAATTCCAAAGGTTTGCAGGCAGTGAATTCTTTGTAGGTGCATCCTACCCGATTTCCTGTAATGCTAGATCCAAGGTTATTGTTGGTATGTAGCGCAGCCTGTACTGCGGCTATGTTTGAAGCTAGAAAAGTACGGAATTCCTCTTCATTCATATTCACGGTGTGTCGAGTAGTCGGTGCCATTTCCTTCAAAATAGTCAAATGGAACAAGTTAATCATACAGAATATTAAGAGTAGTTAATAGTATTTCGTAGCATAATATGAACTCATTTATAAAAGCTTTTTCTTCATATTAGCATTTTATAAGTTTAAATTCGGGTAGTACCTACCCGTTAAGTTCATACTTAGTAGCTAATATACAATTCAACTACTACAATTCTATATGAAAAACTGATTATAATAATATTTCGCGTTCAAACTTTTACACAATATTTTACAAACTTACAATACCGCTTATTTTACATATAGCATGAAATATAGCACACAATAAATTTGATACAAGATGGTTGTGAAGATAATTCTAGCTAGTACACAAGTCGTTCAGCAAAGGCAATAAAGACACGTAATTCATACGTCCAGAAATAAGTCATGCATTCTGGTTTTACTAGGATTACTTCCCATCCTTGGTCTTGTGGAACATAACCGTTATGGCCGTTGATAAGACAGCGTGTTGTAACGTCGTCAAAAGTACGAGGGTTACGTAATGTCCAACAGTCCCGTAACAATCTAAAAACCTCATTTCTTACCCCAATTACCGACTTCGTCACTTGTGGGAACGTTTTGTTTAATAGTTGTAGCCCGAAGTTCTTGTTCTCACTTTGGTGAGAAGCGAACATTACTAATCCGTAAGCATAACATGCTTCTTTATGTTGCATGTTAGCCGCTTTTTCTAAATCACGAAGTCCAATATTCGGATATATTGAGTCAAAATAATTTCTTAACCCATTGCGTAAAATAGCATTTGGGTTCCCCGCAATATATACGTCAAAGTAAACACATCGTAACTTATGGATTTCCCAATGTGATATCCCCCATCTTTCGAACGAAAGCCTTTTATAAACCAAGGAATTCTTGGAACGTTCTTCGAATGTCTTACAAACTGATCTCGCCTTAAATAGTTGTGTCGAAGAATTCTGACCGACTCTAGACAAGATTTCATCAATCATGTCTCCGGGTAGGTCTCTTAAAATATTGGGTTGTCTATCCATTTTGTGTTTTTATACTGTAAAATAGACAAGAGTTAGATTCATAAAAAAATTACTTATTAATACAAGCAATTTTTACATATATCATAAAGCATAAGCACACTATAATACATATATTACACCACACGAATACAACTATCTTATTCCGACTCACTTGTTTCTTCTTCTTCGGTTTTGGTTCGTTTTTCCAAGTTTCTAGGGATATATGATGTTCCCCTAATACGAGCCGTCATTTTCCACATTGGTTTAGAAAAACCTGGTGGTTTAGAGGTTCCCGGGTCATTGTTACAACTTAAGGACTTCGGGGGTTGACGATACATATAAAGTTCATCGGGGTTGGAATTAGATTTCTCTATTTTTATGCCCTTTCCCTTATTATTTTCTTTTGCCTTTTTAAATTCAGTTGGGATAATTTCTATAACATCATCGGAATTCTCGTTGGAATCCGATTCATCGGAGAATTAGTAATCCTCCCAATATTTTGCTTCCTTGGCGGAAACACCATTGACCATAATTAACCTTGTTCGGTTGGTTGAGGATTTTCTTTTACTTAACCGTTTTATTATTTCCCCCACCGGTTCTATTTCTTCATCCAGTTCCGATTCTTCTTCCGGTTCCAATTCTTCTTCCGGTTCCGACTCTTCTTCCGGTTCCTCTTCGGGAACTTGTGAATCAGTCCACGAATCATTCCAATTTACATTTGACTCTTCATTATTATTAGGTGAGTCAATGGGACTTGTTCTAGAGGTAGACATCTATCACATAATATCAAACGCGTTAAGAGATTAATATATCACATAATATTCACATGTTAAAAATATATAGTTTCCAACAAAATTTGTTAAGCAATCATTTTTCAAGTAAACACGGTCGAAGTCCAGACTCACTAATGCATCCTAACAAACTCGATAAGACACACTAATACAAAATTCTGGTTCTCTAAGACCAACGCTCAGATACCAACTGAAATGTCCCGTTCTTATTGATTAAAAACGTTCCATATTAATTGATTTCGTTGCGAGGTTTTGACCTCTATATGTGACGTTTTTCAAAGACTGCATTCATTTTAAAACAAACCATAACCTTTATTTCATCAATAAAGGTTTAAAAAGCTTTACGTAGATTATCAAATAATGATAATCTAAAATATCCTGTTTACACACGACCATTACATAATGGTTTACAATACAAATATGTTACATCGAAATCAGTTTCTTGAATGCAGTTTTTACACAATATCATACAAACATGGACTCCAAATCTTGTCCTTATTTTAGTATGCAACAACGGAAGCTCTTAGTATTCACCTGAGAATAAACATGCTTTAAACGTCAACAAAAATGTTGGTGAGTTATAGGTTTAACATATATATATATCAAATCGTAACAATAGACCACAAGATTTCATATTTCAATACACATCCCATACATAGAGATAAAAATCATTCATATGGTGAACACCTGGTAACCGACATTAACAAGATGCATATATAAGAATATCCCCATCATTCCGGGACACCCTTCGGATATGATATAAATTTCGAAGTACTAAAGCATCTGGTACTTTGGATGGGGTTTGTTAAGCCCAATAGATCTATCTTTAGGATTCGCGTCAATTAGGGTGTCTGTTCCCTAATTCTTAGATTACCAGACTTAATAAAAAGGGGCATATTCGATTTCGATAATTCAACCATAGAATGTAGTTTCACGTACTTGTGTCTATTTTGTAAATCATTTATAAAACCTGCATGTATTCTCATCCCAAAAATATTAGATTTTAAAAGTGGGACTATAACTCACTTTTACAGATTTTTACTTCGTCGGAAAGTAAGACTTGGCCACTGGTTGATTCACGAACCTATAATAATATATACATATATATCAAAGTATGTTCAAAATATATTTACAACACTTTTAATATATTTTGATGTTTTAAGTTTATTAAGTCAGCTGTCCTCGTTAGTAACCTACAACTAGTTGTCCACAGTTAGATGTACAGAAATAAATCGATAAATATTATCTTGAATCAATCCACGACCCAGTGTATACGTATCTCAGTATTGATCACAACTCAAACTATATATATTTTGGAATCAACCTCAACCCTGTATAGCTAACTCCAACATTCACATATAGAGTGTCTATGGTTGTTCCGAAATATATATAGATGTGTCGAAATGATAGGTCGAAACATTGTATACGTGTCTATGGTATCTCAAGATTACATAATATACAATACAAGTTGATTAAGTTATGGTTGGAATAGATTTGTTACCAATTTTCACGTAGCTAAAATGAGAAAAATTATCCAATCTTGTTTTACCCATAACTTCTTCATTTTAAATCCGTTTTGAGTGAATCAAATTACTATGGTTTCATATTGAACTCTATTTTATGAATCTAAACAGAAAAAGTATAGGTTTATAGTCGGAAAAATAAGTTACAAGTCATTTTTGTAAAGGTAGTCATTTCAGTCGAAAGAACGACGTCTAGATGACCATTTTAGAAAACATACTTCCACTTTGAGTTTAACCATAATTTTTGGATATAGTTTCATGTTCATAATAAAAATCATTTTCTCAGAATAAAAACTTTTAAATCAAAGTTTATCATAGTTTTTAATTAACTAACCCAAAACAGCCCGCGGTGTTACTACGACGGCGTAAATCCGGTTTTACGGTGTTTTTCGTGTTTCCAGGTTTTAAATCATTAAGTTAGCATATCATATAGATATAGAACATGTGTTTAGTTGATTTTAAAAGTCAAGTTAGAAGGATTAACTTTTGTTTGCGAACAAGTTTAGAATTAACTAAACTATGTTCTAGTGATTACAAGTTTAAAACTTCGAATAAGATAGCTTTATATGTATGAATCGAATGATGTTATGAACATCATTACTACCTTAAGTTCCTTGGATAAACCTACTGGAAAAGAGAAAAATGGATCTAGCTTCAACGGATCCTTGGATGGCTCGAAGTTCTTGAAGCAGAATCATGACACGAAAACAAGTTCAAGTAAGATCATCACTTGAAATAAGATTGTTATAGTTATAGAAATTGAACCAAAGTTTGAATATGATTATTACCTTGTATTAGAATGATAACCTACTGTAAGAAACAAAGATTTCTTGAGGTTGGATGATCACCTTACAAGATTGGAAGTGAGCTAGCAAACTTGAAAGTATTCTTGATTTTATGTAACTAGAACTTGTAGAATATATGAAGAACACTTAGAACTTGAAGATAGAACTTGAGAGAGATTAATTAGATGAAGAAAATTGAAGAATGAAAGTGTTTGTAGGTGTTTTTGGTCATTGGTGTATGGATTAGATATAAAGGATATGTAATTTTGTTTTCATGTAAATAAGTCATGAATGATTACTCATATTTTTGTAATTTTATGAGATATTTCATGCTAGTTGCCAAATGATGGTTCCCACATGTGTTAGGTGACTCACATGGGCTGCTAAGAGCTGATCATTGGAGTGTATATACCAATAGTACATACATCTAAAAGCTGTGTATTGTAAGAGTACGAATACGGGTGCATACGAGTAGAATTGTTGATGAAACTGAACGAGGATGTAATTATAAGCATTTTTGTTAAGTAGAAGTATTTTGATAAGTGTATTGAAGTCTTTCAAAAGTGTATAAATACATATTAAAACACTACATGTATATACATTTTAACTGAGTCGTTAAGTCATCGTTAGTTGTTACATGTAAGTGTTGTTTTGAAACCTTTAGGTTAACGATCTTGTTAAATGTTGTTAACCCAATGTTTATAATATCAAATGAGATTTTAAATTATTATATTATCATGATATTATCATGTATGAATATCTCTTAATATGATATATATACATTAAATGTCTTTACAACGATAATCGTTACATATATGTCTAGTTTAAAAAATCATTAAGTTAGTAGTCTTGTTTTTACATATGTAGTTCATTGTTAATATACTTAATGATATGTTTACTTATCATAGTATCATGTTAACTATATATATATCCATATATATGTCATCATATAGTTTTTACAAGTTTTAACGTTCGTGAATCACCGGTCAACTTGGGTGGTTAATTGTCTATATGAAACATATTTCAATTAATCAAGTCTTAACAAATTTGATTGCTTAACATGTTGGAAACATTTAATCATGTAAATATCAATCTCAATTAATATATATAAACATGGAAAAGTTCGGGTCACTACACATATATATTTTCTTCAGATGTAACTATGGATTTAATGAGTCAAAATGATATTAATCTCATTTGATTTATTGTTAGAACTAGAATACATAATTTTTAAAATATTAGAGATTACGTAATCCTCATGTCGAACGAAGATAAATAATGTAGAACGTCACGTAGAATGATGATTATACTCGAGGTATAGAATGAGATGTTGAGGCATGGGATGCGGATGTTGTTGTTGATGGTGGTAATGATACTGTTGGTGTTGTTGTCGGTGGTACTGCTGATGCTAATGTTGATGGTGCCTGTGATGCCTGTAAGTTGTGCATCATATTCTCCAAAGTCACTCTTCGAGCGCGAAGCTCGTTGACTTCTTCTACTACACCGGGATGATTGTCGGTTCGGATGAGCGGATGAATAAGATCTAGAATCTGAGATAGTATATAATCATGATGGGATACTCTGGAAATGAGAGAGAAAATGGTGTCTCGAACAGGTTCGCCGGTAAGTGCTTCAGGTTCTTTGCCAAGAGGGCAATAAGGTAGATGGAAAGGATCGCCTTCTTCTTGTCTCCAATGATTTAGTAGACTACGAACCCATTCCTAATTTCTCCAGATTTTGTGATGACTGATTGGTTGATCCATTTCGGTCACACTGCTTTCGGAGCTTAGGTGAATATCCATGTCGGAATAGCTGTCCGAATAACTATCGGAATAGCTATCAAAATCTGTGGGACTCAAACTGGCTGAGGGATTCATCTTGTACGATCAGATGAAGGATTTTCGATAATAAATAGATTATAGGATGTAGATTAGTACCCTGCAATACATAATTTACATATGTATATATAATACTAAAATCCCATAAGTTACAGAGGAATCTACGGAAGCTATCAGGCAAAGGTAACAATAACATATACGCTAAGATATGAGTTTTGTCTATACACTATCTAGGTAATAGAGGCAGTAAGATGTGTCTAGACTTTAAGGATAATAAGTAAGTAATTTTCGACACGAAATGATAAGCAAAACTTTTAACATGCAGATACGGTCGAAGTCCAGACCCACTAATGCATCTAAACAACTATCAGGTAGGCACACTAATGCAAGACCTGATTCGCTAAGTCCACCACTCTGATACCACATGTAAGGACCCGTCCTAATCCATAAGAACGAATACAATAACATATGATTACATCGCGAGGTACTTGACCTCTATATGATACATTTTACAAACATTGCATTCGTTTTTAAAAGACAAACTTTCATTACATCAAAAGTTGATGGCATGCATACCATTTCATACTATATCCAAACTACAAATGACTTGATAATAATCTTGATGAACTCAATGACTCGAATGCAACGTCTTTTGAAATATGTCATGAATGACTCCAAGTAATGTCTCTAAAATGGGCAAATGCACAGCGAAAGATTTCTTTCATACCTGAGAATAAACATGCTTTCAAGTGTCAACCAAAAGGTTGGTGAGTTCGTTAGTTTATCATAAACAATTATTTTCATCATTTTAATAGACCACAAGATTTTCATTTCCATTTCTCATAAATATACGTCCCATGCGTAGAGACAAAAATCATTCATATGGATTGAACACCTGGTAACCGACATTAACAAGATGCATATAAGAATATCCCCTATCATTTCGGGAAATCCTTCGGACATGATAAAAACAAATTCGAAGTACTAAAGCATCCGGTACTTTGGATGGGGTTCGTTAGGCCTAATAGATCTATCTTTAGGATTCGCGTCAATTAGTAGATCGGTTTCCTAATTCTTAGGCTACCAAGCAAAAAGGGGCATATTTGGCTTCGATCATTCAACCATATAATGTAGTTTCGATTACTTGTATCTATTTCGTAAAACATTTATAAAAGCGCATGTATTCTCAGTCCCAAGAATATATATTGCAAAAGCATTTAAAAAGAGAGCAAATGAAACTCACTATACTGTATTTTGTAGTAAAAATACATATGACGTCATTGAACAAGTGTAGGGTTGGCCTCAGATTCACGAACCTATATAACTTATATATATATATATATATATATATATATATATATATATATATATATATATATATATATATATATATATATATATATATATATATATATATATATATATATTAACACATATAATTGTTATAGAATAAATTTATATATTATTTTAAATACTATATATATATATATATATATATATATATGTTATATTAAAATTTTAATAATTTATATGTTAAATTAAGATAGTAAATTAAATATGTTTATATTATTTATTTTAAATAATTAATTAATATTTATTATAAAATATTGATACAATTCTATTATATGTATTAAAAATATCTTTTTGTATAACTAATATTTACTTGTTTTAATATTAATAATAGGGATAATTTTAATAATAATGATAGTTAATAATAATAATAATAATAATAATAATAATAATAATAATAATAATAATAATAATAATAATAATAATAATAATAAAATAATATAATAATAATGATAATAAAAATGATAATACTTATAATTATAATTAGTAATTGTAAAAATAAAATAAAAAAATTTGTAATATGTTAATAATGAAAATAATGATATTAATATTCTTGGTAATATTATTAATAATATTAATAACGATAATAATAATATTATACCATACTTAATCTTAAAATATTATATTAATATCAACAATATTCCTCATTTATAAATTATAGTATAAATGTAAATTTTAAAAAAATTAAGTTTTATAGTTTATACCCTCGGGTTGAATCGAACCGAATAGACGAGTAATGCTCGGAAGCGAAGCCCGTCATCAGTAGCAGCAGGTCGAGTAATAACATCCAATTGTGATGGTATGTACCAAATCTGGATGGGCCTTAAGACAAATAAAAATCCAATTCTTTTACCACCATTGTCCATTTCACTCCTTTAAAAAAAAAGAAAAAAAAAGAACATAAGCCCATATTCTAAATTAAATGGGCTTCTCCTTCATATCTATCCTATTATCTAATATTGAGGCCCATCACAACCCTATCCTTTTAATCACAACAATCGAGTATAATCAGAAACAAATATTAAGGGTTTGTAGGACATCGGCTCAGTTTTGGTGTTATTTCAAAATAGATTACGGATAGCAACAAAATCAATCGATCTATTAGTTCATCGATTAATCGATCAGTCAAACAACAATGAATAGCAGGTCACTTTGATGATGTTTATCGACAGGATAGGTGTAGGAGTAGATCGATTAGGGCATCAACAAAATCACTCGATCTAGCAGATGTTGTTAATTAAAACAGAAGAGTAGGCATAACAGGTAATCGGTTCTTTATCATCATAACAATAGTAATAGTTTTAGGTTTTGTATTGTATTGTTGTGTTGATTGTTGAATAGAAGTATATGCAGCAATCGATGATGAAAAGTGGTATTTTAATGGTTAATTGTTAATGGTGGTCTGTAGTTTTCCTCAGGAACAAAGATGTAGGTGGTGTTTGATGGTGGCTTCTCGTTTGTTTAAAGAAGAAGAACAAATGGGTTGTGAGATGGTTGTTTATTTGGGTCTCGTACAGGAACAGATATAAGACAAAAGTAACTGAAGGAGCATCGAATAATTGTAGTGATATTCACGATTTCTGGTTATTCGAACAGGAATCGTAATAGATGATCAAAACAGAAATTACAGTTTTGTTTTAGGTGGCTTGCAGGCTGAAACATAAACAGAAAAGAGATTGGAACGTGTGGTAGCACTAACTAGGCTCCACCAGCAATTCACGTTAATCATGTTATCACTTTATTATCATCATTCGTTATTATTACACCCGTATTAATATATTCATTGTTTATGAATTGAAACAGAAACATAAGCTGTAATACACTGGACAGCAGCAAAAACAAAAATAGTGACGGTAGTTAACGGCGATGGTGATAAGGTGGTGTTCGTTTGAGGAAGATGATGTTCGAGTAGCAGGCAATTGGTGGGTGGTGATGGATTTCGGTTGCAACAGAAATCTAGTAACATAGTTAGTTGTTAAGATAGAACGGGTTGCAGCAACATATTAATGAAGGTGTCTATGGTTCTCGGTGGTGGTGGTTTCGTGATTGTTCATGGCTGAACAGCACAGCAAGGTGGTGGCTGCAGTAGTAGCATAAGTTTATAGAGGTAGTGGTTGAAGAAAGTGATGGTTGTAAGGTGGTGAGGTGAGGTGGTTCCGGGTGGTGATGATGGGTAGTTCTTCAAACAGAAATATATATAACTTAGTGGTGTAGCAGCTTGATATTTGGTTCGAATATTGAAACACGCAGCAGTAGGAAACAATGATATAACGGCAGCCGTGAGTGGTAGTGAAGATGCTTGATTCGACAATAAGCAAGAAAAGGAAAAGAGAGGGATGGGTGTTTGCTTATGATATCTGTATGTCTAGTATATATATAGAAATATACTAATATATAGACATATACGACACTCATAATATAAAAATGATTAATATATAATTTAGTACTCCGTAATATTCATATGATGAATTTGAAAAGAGTGTTTTGATATGTAACAAAATTTGTTTAGTGGTGGGTCTTTGAGTTGAAAGGAAGCAATAAAGAAACAATGATATCAATGAATGATTAATTAGCTGTAGCAGACAAGGTACCTTATAGTGGAAATGTGGTTCGATGAAGGAATCACGGATATAATTAAGAAGACAAGAACAATCAAATGAAATTGATGCGTAACAAATTAAATATGCGAAATTATTTATTGTTATATATTATATTTAATATTAATAATTACTAAAAGTATAAATAATAATATTGATAATATTAATAATAATAATTATCATAATAATAATAAATATTAATAACAAAGATAATAATAATAATTATCAATAATAATAATTATTATTAATAGTGTAAATAATGATTTTAATAATAATATTAATATAACTACTATATTTTAACTTGTAATTGAATTTAATATATTAATATTATATAATATTAATTATGTAATATTTAATAATTATATACATTATATAATAACATATTTTGAATATCTACTATTTATACCTTTTAATATATTACAATATACATATAGTTAATACTTATGTATAGAAATCACACACACACACACACAGATATATATATATATATATATATATATATATATATATATATATACACACACACACACACACACACCCCTAATCAAAACTATTGTTCGTGAATTATCGTGAATAGTCAAAGTTAAATGAATATATGTAAACAGTTCAGAATTTTTGCGACTCAACAATACAGACTATGCTTATCGTGTCGGAATCATAGTAAGATTAAGTTTAAATTTGATCGGAAATTTCCCGGTCGTCACATTTTAAACAACTAAAATTCTGTAGATTTAATTGGTTAAATTTAAAAGACATAAATTATGCATATTTGTAGGTTGAACTGGGTTATTTTTATTTTGTTCAACACAATGATAATTATCCTGCCCACAACAACGTTCGACTAACTCTACACTCGTTTAAAATGTTAGTAATTTTAATGTCACTTTAAAAATCTTTTTATGTATTTGTGATTAACTTAAAAGTCAAAGTCGTCAACTTATACTTAACAACATTTAAAAGAGTGAAAAGTGCACTCACGTAAAAATTGACTAAACACTGTCACGAAAATTACGGGGGTCAAGGAGTCTGCCCCTTTAGCCCGAAGGGGGCGCATCCCTTCATAATTCAATCGCCAATATAACATACATTGGAACTTTGCTTTTATAGATGAACTAAAGGAAAATACTCATGCTCTGATATGTAGCGACCCGACAAAATCGTCATTGATGGCGCCGTCTACTTAGGTCCCGTTACGTGGTCATAAGTCTTTAAAATGACGTTTGACCAAAATATGTCACATTCATTTCAAATGTAAAGATGTTTCAAGTTTATAAAAGTAGTTCAATGACTTGTTACATTACAACATTTAACGTACAAATGAAACCTATGCGACACGATTTAAAAGTAAGTCAAAAGATGCTCCATGTATGCATGTATACTCGACACCCAAGAAAGTATCAAAAAAATAGTGAGCGGAAGCATGTAACACCTATTGTTCAAGGACCTGAGAAAAACATAGAAATCTGTCAACGAAAACGTTGGTGAAATCATAAGTTTAAGTAAGTAAGTGAGTAAGTACAAATGAACCACAAGATTTATAATGTTGTAATAATAGTAAACCATTCTAAAAATTGTTATCACGAGCACCCAATTATCAAGGCTTAACTTTCCACGAACCCCATACACATAGTGTTAGAACCAACACTGTTTCTCACAAATATATTTCATCCGAATAACGGTAGCGAACTGTCCGAATGAGGGTTTGTCAAAACCATATGGCCATACAACATAAGTTCTCGCTTACACCCGGCAAGTGTAACTAATGATAATCGAATTGAGGATTTTTGTTCTAACTCGTACGTAGAATGTTTGTTTCCGTACTTGTGTTCACTTTGTAAAACGAAACGTTTATGTTTTCTCATCCAAAATGTAAGTTTCAAAGAGTAAAAGTGGGACTATGATCTCACCTTGAGTGCACGAAAGTAAATGTACTTCACAAGTAAACGTGTGCAAGAACGGATGCTAGTCTTGACCTAAACAAGTAGGTCGTATCAATAATGGTAAACATGATTGGTCAAAGTTGTTCAATTAGTCCTATGGCTCGTTACGACTCGATTATATATAGCATGTGAATCACGTTGCCAAGTTTCATGCTTGATACAAATATAAAAGCATGTTAGAATGATTGCATAAGTATTCACTTAAGTTTGGACAAAAGTTAAAGTCAACGAAAACGTCAACAAGTTCGGGTCGGGTCCTGAACTATTTTTCTAAGCTAATTAATCATATATAAACATGTTAGAACAAGTTACATATCAATCGGAGGTGCGTAGCATAGTTATAATTTTCGGTGTAAAAGTAAAGTTGATCAGTCCCTGGCCACGCCTAATGTCGCGCCGTGACCAAGGAGTGCCGCGCCGCGGCAATCAATGTGAACTGGTGCCTGGTCAGTTTCAATTGTTCAAGTATCAACCAAACTTCAATTAAGCACAAATCACAAACCGTAAACACTTAAAACGCATACCATACATCGTTGAAAAGGTAATTTAACGAGGAATGCAACTAAACACATTTCATCAACCAAAATCATCATTTACAATAATCAAATTTTCAAATTGAATGATCAATTAATGCTCATCATAAATGCTTCAAATTCATAAATGCACTTTGATGATTCGGGAATTAAATGCACACATGTGATACGCCGTTTCGTAGGTAATTACGCATACAATACAACTAAACACTTACAACCAACATTGCAACGCATTCGATGCATCAAAAGTTTATTTTACTTCTATCAAACCCTAACTCAAATCACAAATTTAGCAATTAAGTTTATGGAGTCTTTCTAAGTCAACCTACACATCAAATTCACGCTAATGATGCTAGTAACACATTTAATACATGCACTTTTAACATCTAACAATATTTAAGCATCCAAAACTGAAAATCAAGCACACCCATTTCAAGTTCATGCTAGTTACTCAAAATAACAAGATCGAGCATATAATTTACATATCCATGTTAGACTTGAGCCATAGACACTAATTAACACTTTTATAAGTTAAAAACATCAAGAACAAAGAATCTAGTGTTTTTAGAAAGTTACCCAAACGAGATGAAGTTGGTATGGAATCGAAGAGGAAGATGCAAGGATTCCGAATATGTAATTTGTTTTGTAAAACACTTACTAGATCGGATTTAGATGATGATTCTTTGTTTGAAGGTTGAGAGAAAAGTTGAAGTATCAAAAGAGAGAAAGAGGAAAATGAATAGAGGAGAAGACGTGGTTGACTATTTGACTTAGTCAAGACTTTGCCCACTTGACAACTTTTGTCCCTCAAGTTTAAAAGCGGGTGCGTGAATTACCTAAACGAAATATTTTAAAAACGCGTATTAACAGAAGATGTTATAATTATAAAACGGACTTTAAAATAAATAGACGGAAAGTAAACGGAAAAAGGCGGGATGTTACACTACCTACTCCTTTAAAGAAATTTCATCCCGAAATTTAAGTAGGCATAGTAGTCGTTGTTTCTTCCTCAGGACCTTGCATTTCCAAATCCACGAATAAACGAGGGTACTTCTTTTTCATTTGATCTTGTCATTCCCAAGTAAATTCGGGTCCTCTTTTGGCGTTCCAACGGACCTTGACAATCGGAATTCGGCTTTGTTTTAGCGTTTTGACGGAGTGATCCACAATTTCAACCGGTTCTTCCACAAAATGAAGTTTGTTATCAATAGTAAGCTCCTCGAGAGGGATAACGAGTTCGGGTTCGGCAAGACACTTCTTCAAATTTGATACATGGAAAGTAGGATGAACGGAACTCAGTTGAGGCAGAAGATCTAAATGATAAGCAACGGTTCCAACACGCTCCAAGATTTCGAAAGGACCAATATACCGCGAATTTAACTTCCCGGATTTCCCGAAATGGATTACACCTTTCCAAGGTGCGACTTTTAACATTACGCGGTCACCGACTTGGAATTCGAGGTCGTTGCGTCTAATGTCGGTATAGCTCTTTTGATGACTACGGGCCGTCCTAAGCCTATCTCGGATTTGAACGATCTTCTCGGTTGTTTCATGAATGAGTTCGGGTCCGGTGATTTGTGTGTCGCCTACTTTGGCCCAACAAAGAGGTGAACGACATTTTCGGCCATATAACGCTTCGAATGGTGCGGCGTTAATACTCATGTTATAACTATTGTTGTAGGAGAATTCGGCGAGAGGCAAGTGCTTGTCCCAAGCTTTTCCAAAATCGATAACGCAAGATCGTAGCATGTCTTCCAAGGTTTGAATTGTGCGTTCGCTTTGTCCATCGGTTTACGAATGGTATGCGGTGCTCATGTCTAATCGTGTTCCCAACACTTCTTGTAAAGTACGCCAAAATTTAGAAACAAAACGGCCATCTCGGTCGGAAATAATTGATAATGGTACATCGTGACGGGCTACGATCTCTTTAATATAAAGTTGTGTAAGTTTCTTCATTTTTTCGGTTTCCTTCATGGCTAGGAAGTGGGCGGATTTAGTGAGACGGTCTACAATAACCCAAATAGTATCATAACTGCTCGCCGTTCTTGCTAGTTTTGTAATAAAATCCATCGTTATTCTCTCCCACTTCCATTGTGGGATTTTGGGTTGTTGAAGTAGTCTGGACGGTCTTTGGTGTTCGGCTTTGACTTTAGAGCAAGTTAGGCACTTTTCGACATAAGTAGCAACGTCCCTTTTAATGTTCGGCCACCAATATTGTTCCTTGAGGTCGTGGTACATCTTATTGGCACCGGGGTAAATCAAATACCTTGACTTATGGGCTTCGTCTAGAATAAGGCTTCGCAAGTCCCCATAACTAGGCACCTAAATTCTTCCGGCGTAATATCGGAGTTCGGTCTCCTTAACTTAGAATCGAGAGGTGAGGACGTTCAAATGTTCGAGAGAGATGTTTTCATCCTTGAGAGCCTCATCTTGGGCTACACTAATTTGATTATTGAGGTTGGTGTGGATGGTGATGTTTAAATCTCGGACACGAAGAGGCACCGCTCTTTCTTTTCGACTTAAGGCATCGGCTACTACATTTGCCTTCCCGGGATGGTAACGAAGCTCACAATCGTAATCGTTCAAAGTTTCAATCCACCGTCGTTGTCTCATGTTTAGTTGTTTTTGATCGAAGATGTGTTGAAGGCTTTTGTGATCGGTGAAGATAGTACTCTTGGTTCCATAAAGATAGTGTCTCCACATTTTGAGTGCAAAGACAATGGCTCCGAGTTCGAGATCATGTGTCGTGTAGTTCCGTTCATGAATTTTTAGTTGTCGAGAGGCATAAGCAATGACTTTCTTTCGTTGCATCAATACACACCCAAAACCATGTTTCGAGGCATCGCAATATACAACAAAATCATCATTGCCTTCGGGAAGTGACAAGATAGGAGCAGTGCTTAGCTTTGTCTTCAAGATTTGAAACGCAGACTCTTGTTCGGTTGCCCAAATGAATTTCTTTCTCTTGTGAGTTAATGTGGTTAGAGGACGAGCAACCAAAGAGAAATCCTTGATGAATATACGATAGTATCCTGCGAGACCCAAGAATTGACGAATGTGAGTAGGAGTAGTAGGAGTTTCCCATTTTCTAATGGCTTCAATTTTTGCGGGATCGACTTTAATGCCTTAATCACTTACAACGTGGCCGAGGAATTGAACTTCTTTCAGCCAAAATTCTTACTTGGAGAATTTGGCATAAAGTCATTCTTTTCTCAAGAGTTCGAGCACGAGTCGAAGGTGTTGTTCGTGTTCTTCTTCGCTTTTAGAATAGACCAAGATATCATCGATGAATACAATAATAAATTTGTAGATATACGGTTTGCACACGCGGTTCATAAGATCCATGAACACCATCGGTGCATTAGTTAGACCAAATGGCATGACAAGAAATTTTCGTAACTACCATAGCGAGTCCGAAAAGCGGTTTTGGAGACATCTTCCACCTTAACCCTTAGTTGATGATAACCCGAGCGGAAATCGATCTTTGAATATACACAAGACCCTTGTAGTTGATCAAAGAGGTCGTCGATGCGCGAAAGAGGATATCGGTTCTTAACCGTCAATTTTTTTAGTTCACGATGATCGATGTACTTTCGTAGGGATCCATCTTTCTTCTTAACGAATAAAATCGGAGCACCCCATGGTGAATAGCTAGGTTGGATAAAACCACGGTCAAGTAGTTCTTGGATTTGACTTTGCAATTCTTGCATTTCGGATGGAGCAAGTCTATACGGTGCACGTGCTACGGGTGCGGCTCTCGGAATAAGATCGATTTGGAATTCTACCGGTCGATGAGGTGGAAGGCCCGACAATTCGTCGGGAAAAACATCGGAAAAGTCATTAATAATTGGCACATCATCGATATGCTTCTCATCAATCCTGACTTTCTTAACATGGGCTAGAATCGCGAAACAACCTTTACGAAGGTATTTTTCAACTTTAAGGCACGAGACGAGGTTGAGTCCGGTGCAACTCTTATCGCCATAGACAATCAAGGGTTCACCATTCTCGATAGGAATTGGAATCGCTTTAAGATCGCAAAGGATGTGAGATTTCGTTTTGGCTAACCAATCCATGCCAATGATTACATCGAAGCTCCCTAGTTCTATAGGTATCAAGTCAATTTCAAACTCTTTAAACATTAAGTTTAACGTACACCCCCGATAAAATTTGTCGGCACTCAATAGTTTCCCGTTGGCCACTTCAATGGTATAAGTAGTATCTAGTGGGAGTGGTAGCGTGCTAAAAGAATGAGTCATAGTCTTGGATACAAAACTCTTATCGGCACCCGCATCGAATAAGCAAGAGACATAAGAATTGTTGAGAAGAAACGTACCCGTGACTAGCTCATTGTCATCTCGGGCTTCCTCGGTGTTAATGTTGAAAGCTCGGCCGCGCGTATTGGGGTTATCTTTCTTCTTTGGGCATGCATTTCTATAATGACCCGTTTGGCCACATTAGTAACAAATGACCGTCTTTGGTGCATTGGGCCCCTTTCGAGCGACGGGGGTGGCACTTTTACAATCGTTGGCCTTATGGCCACTTCCTTGGCACCGGTGGCAAATTAGCTTGCTACATTCACCAAAGTGATGCTTGTGACATTTGTTGCAAAGAGGTAGGTTTTCGGCATAACCCTTCTTGCCGTCGGAGGTGAAAGGCTTCTTGGCGAAGTTGTTGTTGTTGTTGTTGCTTGATTGGGGGGCTTCCCACTTTCCTTTGTTGCCACCTGATTTATCCTCAGCCTTAGGTGCCGGTACTACGATTTCGTCCACCATTTCTATCAATTGGCGGGCCATCTTCAAAGCTTCTTGTAGGTTAGCTGGTTTGGATGACATTACCCCATGTTTGATTCTATTAGGAAGGCCATCCATGTAAAGTTCAATTCATAGAGGCTCGGGATTTACAAGGTTTGGACACATTAGAGCTAGCTTGGAAAACCGTTGATTATAAACGTTGAAGTCATTTCCGATTCAAACCTCTTAGCTCGCTTTCGAGCCTTCGAGTCTCTTTTCGGGGAAAGTATTCGGTGATCATCTTTTCTTTTAAATCGGGCCAAGAGAGAGCGTGGGCTTCATTGGTACCCACCGATTGTACATACATGTTCCACCACGTGAGAGCGATACCGGCAAAAGTGTGGGTGGAGTATTTGACCTTGTCTTGGTCCCAGCAACCGCTTATGCTAAAAACGGCTTCCGTTTGCTCAAACCATCGAGTGAGAGCAACCGGTCCTCCGGTCCCATCGAAAGTGTGAGGTTTGCACCCCAAGAAAGCTTTGTAGGAGCATCCCTCATTTGAGTTATCGGCTCCATTGTTGTTGTTGTTGTTGTTGTTGTTGTTGTTGTTGTTGTTGTTGTTATTGTTGTTGTTGTTGGATGAGTGACTGGCCATGGCCGCATCTACGGCGGTGGCTATCATTCGTTGAAGAGCTTGTTCGGGAGTTTCATTGCATGAGACTCGGCGAGGAGGCATTGTTCCTTCAAGAAACAAGAATATCGTTGATTAGTTTTCTCAATAATACTAATCGTGATATGAAATAAAGATAGAAAATTTTCCATAACTCGCCCTAAATTCTTTATGTTATAATGTCGGAACATCCATATGAGTCACCGTAATATAATCCCGGAAATTATGTTACCCTAATTCATATGTGCATTCGACATTACCTCATAAAGTCAAGGTGACGTGTCAATCAAATTAAACTACGTGAGATTAAGATGAAATAAGAGTTAGATACGAATAGAAGAGTTCGAGTATAAATGCACAAGTAGTCAAGTAATTCCTACTTCAAGTCTATTTGCCAGTTGTAGTCTAGACTCACTAATGTACCTTATGACTTGAGGTTGACACCAATGAACTCTAAATCCCTACAAACAATGCTCTGATACCATCTGTAGCGACCCGACAAAATCATCATTGACGGCGCCGTCTACTTAGGTCCCGTTACGTGGTCATAAGTCTTTAAAATGACGTTTGACCAAAATATGTCGCATTCATTTTAAATATAAAGATGTTTCAAGTTTACAAAAGTAGTTCAACGACTAGGTACATTACAACGTTTAACGTACAAATGAAACCTATGCGACACGATTTAAAAGTAAGTCAAAAGATGCTCCATGTATGCATGTATACTCAACATCCAAGCAAGTATCAAAAAAATAGTGAGCGGAAGCATGTAACACCTATTGTTCCAGGACCTGAGAAAAACATAGAAATCTGTTAACGAAAACGTTGGTGAAATCATATGTTTAAGTAAGTAAGTGAGTAAGTACAAATGAACCACAAGATTTATAATTTTGAAATAATAGTAAACCATTCTAAAAATTGTTATCACGAGCACCCAATTATCAAGGCTTAATGATCAATCCTATATCAAGTTGTTGCTTAATTAAGGATTGAGTGCAATAATAAGATGAAGGATGGGATGTTTGATGATTATTTTGGGCCCCGATGACCATCTTTCACTTTAGCAATTAAGTGATCAACCACCTCGACCCGGTCTTGATTGTTAATTAGCATAATTCACCTTAGGACAATGTAAAATCCCTTGGGCAAGATCACAAGTGAAAATCACAAAGGCTTGGGCAAAATGGCAGAAAATCAACAACCTATAAATGAGAGGCCAAGCTCTCTATTTATAGTATTCGAAATATCCACGGTCTGTGAATTGCTTAAGTGTCCGCGGAGACACAGCGGATTAAACCGCAGTCCTTTATTAGCGCGAAAATATAACTGCTGTACTTATTTTCAGAGAATATCTCATAGCTTTGCATTATAGCTCACGCAATTCTGCTTTTAACTTTTAACAAATAAAATATACATATACAATGATATGTATATGATCAAGTCCCCCCAGTTTATTATGATACATTTCGCAAAGCAGATGTATCTTGATAAACTCTAAAAAATAAAGAAATAATCACTAACAATTTTTCGCAAGTGATATTTTATAATTTTCACCACTCATTTATTACCGTTGATATTATTAAACTCAACGCATAGGCACAACGGTAACTTTCGCAATTCTGTTAAATCAAAACGCTGTAACGGCTAGAAAATTACCGTGTACACGTTGTAGTAATTTTAGCCGTTTAAATGTAATCATTACTCGTGCAACTTACTCGCCCTAATTCCAATTATAAATAGCTGAATAACCCGCATAAGAACTTTACACTTTCTCTCTCAATTACGTGTGCAATCATATTCATCTGATTACACTCGTTCTTTGCAATTAATCTAATCAACCCTTAATACCTTCAATTCATCATCCGTTCTGCTTTTCTGAGTATAAATGGCATCTGCTTCATCTGCCCATACACCTGGAGGTTTCGTTTCCTATATGATAGAAGCGAAACTCCGAACCCTACAGCAGTGGTATCCTCCACTTGCTCAATTTGTTCCCACTGCACCTTCAGTGGATGATCGAGTAAACACTCCCCCTAAAGGGATGATTACTATATATGAGGCCGCCATCTCTCAAGGCAACCTACGTTTCCCACTTACCCAACTTTTTCGCAGTGTCTGCGAATATTATAAAATCGCCATTGCGCAACTCCATCCAAACACGATTAACAAAATCGTGTTGTTTGAAATGTATTGTAATGCTATCAGCCAACAACCGCTTCTTAACGTGTTTCGCGCATGCAATAGCCTTGTGCTATATGATGCGGGATGGTTCTCTTTCCGCAGTAAACTTGGCGTAATGACTTCGCCAAAAGATTCGATTGGCAATTGGCGCAACTCTTTCATCTTTATCAACGACACCGCTCATGTGGATAGTAGTATACCAAAAAAGTGGTGTACTGAACTCGATGGCACTCTGAATGACAAACCCATACTTGATGATCTTGAGAACGACATTCTCAAGACGCTTAAGGGTGCAAGCCTAATTCTGCGAACATATTCAAATGTACCACTGTACATTGGTAGGGTTTCGATTCAATGGTCTTGGAGCGACTGCGATGCTCTTCTAATCAACCAGATGAATAATGGTATTTCGCCTAAACTTTTCGCATTATATAACTTTTTGTTTTTTCCTTCGCATATCCTTATGCATTTGTATTTTCGCAGTGATTGAGCTTGGCTTAATCATGAGATCGGCGGATATTAGCAGAATCAGACCTGCGTGCCGCGTAAAAGGCGGCAACGGCAAGATTATCCCCATTGATGAACCAATCACCAACACGGTTTTCATTTCCGGCGGTGAAGACCGCGGTAAGCGAAAAGCGGCAGAAAGTGCAACGACCCCGCGCAAAAAACGAGTGCGCACTATATCTGAACAAGAAGCAAGTAAGCAATTGTTAATTTCGCAATATTTGTTTATTTTACCCGTATTATTTTCGCACAGATTTGAGATTTTTGCTTATCTGTTTGTAATTGTCCTTTCAGATTCAAATGGTGAAGCTACACCGCTCTATAATATTACGGGGAATATTTCCACAGATATTCTTTGAGAACTTGGTCATGAAGATTTAACAATTCCTTCCGACGCAGAAGCATCTAATCAGGAAGAAGAAGAAGAAGAAGAAGAAGAAGAAGAAGAGGAAGAAGATGCGGAAGAAGCCGCAGAGGCAGAAAAAGCCGATCGATTGTATCGCAGGCTCTACAAATTCATTCCCAAAGAAACCAAAGAACAATACCGCAAGCTGACATATCCACAAGCGGAAAGACAACGACTACACAATTGCTTTAATGCAATTTGCCTAGCTGTTAACAACATTGAGCGTTTTACAGAGATTTCAGATGAATATGAAAAGCAAGTCAAAATTGCTACTACTCATGAGAGGAAAGCGCGGAGGGTGGAGACACAGCTTAAAAAGGCTGCAGAGGAAAACATCCAACTCAAGAGGAGGGCAGAGAAAGTCGAAAAAGAATTCGCTCAGCTTGTGAAATATCTGCCAGAATTCGCAGATAAAGTGATGGATTCGCAACCGGTCACTGAAAAATTCCGAGCATACGCACAAGCATCCAAACTCACCACACACTGCGAGTGGCATGACTTATTGTGTAAACTTGGCGACCTCTCTCAACCTCTCCCCTCAGATATGGCAAGTGAATTATGTGCCACAGATGATGCCCGAGAAGCACTCGCAAGGGCAAAGAAGGAGGTTAACAAAGTTAACATACCATCCTTAGAGGAACTGGTTCAACAAGAGGACGTTACTTTTGCAGACATTAAAGCGTTAGAGCTTTAAATTGTCTTAGTTAGATTTCAAGCAATTATTTCGCAATCCTTGATTGCGTTTTTTGTAATTATCCGCGTTGTTTCGCGCGTAATACTAATGACATATTTTCATTCCGCAGTTGCAACTTTGTTTATTTATATAGCGCTTTACTTTATCATTTATTCATAATTCAGACTTGCCCTTTGCAACTTCTGCATTCGCTATTGTGCACATAACAAACGCGTACTTTATGCGAAACAATCTTTTAATCACTATGAATCTTCTAAGTCCGACAAATCGATCTTTAGGTAATTTTTAGCATTGCGAAGCATCTAAGTATTGGCAAGATCAAAAACTTAGGAAATTTTATCCTTTCGCAATATTTACAATTTAACACAAGTGGGCAATTTCATCACTTTGACGTTTAACACATTATTTCATAATGCATACGTGCATTATTATAACATTTAAGAAGGCCATGTTTAGCGAAAAGCTTGCCATTTTACTTAAAGTATCCGCGGAGTCGTACTTATATACGCATAAACATTAACTTAGTGTTATGATAGAATGAGTAATTGCATTCTGCAAAATAATCACTACGCGTGGCCACACGCAGTGTTTTCGCTTTGTAAAGAGACAATCACTAACACTGAGATTAACTTTGCTTTATTCACTACGCTTTCGCGTTACCTAGTTCAGAAAATAAAAGTAGCATAGCAAAAATTGATCAAGTTTGACTATGCAGTCTATCACAACCTTCTTTACTTCAATTATTTGCATTATTCAGAGTGAATTGAATGCCCTTCAACACGCATGTTTTCGCTTGCCATAATCATAGCACAAAATGGCTCTACTTCTGTAGAAGTTAGAGTTCCAATTCCCTTATTAGCAGAAAACTTGACCATGCCATGTATAGTAGAAGGGATAGCGCCAAACATGCGTAAAGCAGTGCGCCCAAGTATCATATTGAATCGCGACTGATTTCACATTATGTATAGATTCAATAAATCTTGGCGCCTCAGCGACTCATCACGGTCATCAACTAGCTCCATTTGTAATTCCAACGGGCCAACAGGCCAAGTTGACTCTCCTAAGAATCCAGCAAGTGAAATCGCAGTAGGTTTCATCAAAACCTGAATTTCTGCGGGCAATTTACTAAAACATTTTTCGTACATGACATCTACACTGCTACCAGTGTCCACATGTACCTTCATTATCATAATACCAGTATTTGCAATGCGGCATGAAACCACCACTAGTTTGTCCACATCCGCGGTCAGACTTGCAGGAGGAAAAGTAATAGAGGGACATTTCCAACTGACAATCTGCTCAGATATTTGAAGTACAGACATTTCGCCTTGCACCTATACCACATTAATGACCTGGATTCCGCGCTGGTTTTCTTTCTTACTCACCATCTTTACACCCAAATTTTTCACTGCGGGAGCCTTTCGCTCAACCACATTTGGCGCATTTGAGGTATTGGCTTCTGTAGGCATTATAATCGCATTTGCAGTACTTGCAGCATTCTGCACGATTAAATGGTCCAACTTACCTTGTTCATATGCCTCCGCGATCAATTCCTCCAAATCTCTACAGCGGTTGGTGTCATGTCCATAATCGTCATGAAAAACACAAAACTTTGACCGATCACGCCTACCTCCCAAAGGCTGCGGATCAGGAAAAGACTTAGCAACCCTTTCTTGTAACAAAATTTCTTTAGGGGTTTTTGTTAGCATCTGAATGATATTGAAAGATTTGTTGTTCCACTTTCGCATAGAATAACGATCGCGACGACCATAAACATGGTTATCATGCTGACCCGGAAACCTTTCATTTCGCGGGTAACTACCGCCGTTATTTCTCGGCAGAAATCCAGAACCGCGATAACTATCCATGTTACCATCACGAAAGGAATCATTGTCATCCCGCCAGCTTTTGTCTCTACCCCACCCACATGCAGGGGTTATAGTGCTATCCTCTCCACCCCGGAGATAATCATATGTTTCTTGTTGAACCTTAGCAAAATTCTGCAGAACATCTCTTCACAATCTTCGCAAAAGTGTTGGATATCACTATTGATTAATAGCGTGCAAAAAACCTGAGATTTTTTTTATCTTCATTCAAGCTTGGGATCTTTTGGCACTCATAAATGTACTGCGTGAGTAATGCACTTAAAGTTTCCTTGTTGCCTTGTTTAATATCATGACATTCTATATGAAATGTCCCGTTCATATTGATTATAAACGTTCCATATTAATTGATTTCGTCGCGAAGTTTTGACCTCTATATGAGACGTTTTTCAAAGACTGCATTCGATTTTAAAACAAACCATAACCTTTAAAATATTACGACGATTATCAAATAATGATAATCTAAAATATAGCATTTTTCACACGACCATTACATAATGGTTTACAATAATATTACACATCAACATAAGTCTTCGAATGCAGTTTTTAAACAATATTATACAAGCATGGACTCCAAATCTTGTCCTTAATTTAGTATGCAACAGCGGAAACTCTTAATAATCATCTGAGAATAAACATGCTTAAAACGTCAACAAAATTGTTGGTGAGTTATAGGTTTAACCTACATATTATTAAATCATAATAATAGACCACAAGATTTCATTTTTATAACACATCTCTTATCAGGCATTTCACAAACTGCATAGAGATAAAAATCATTCATATGTTGAACACCTGGTAACCGACGTTAACTTAATGCATAGAATATCTCCAAAACAGAACCTCTCGTCTCTATAATAATCTCGAAGTACTAAACCATCCATAACCTGAATTGGGGTTGTTAAGCCCAATAGATCTATCTTTAGGATTCGCGTCAATTAGGGGCCATTTCCCTAATTCTTAGGCTACCAGACTTGAAGAGCGATATTCGATTTAATAATCCAACCATAGAATGTAGTTTTGCGTACTTGTGTCTATTTTGTAAAACATTTATAAAGCTGCATGTATTCTCATCCCAAAATATTAGATTTTAAAAGTGGGACTATAACTCACTTTCACAGATTTTTACTTCGTCGGGAAGTAAGACTTGGCCACTGGTCGATTCACGAACCTATAACAAATATGTACATATATATCAAAGTATGTTCAAAATATATTTACAACATTTTTTTAATACGTTTTAATGTTTTAAATATTTTCAGTCAATTGTCCTCGTTAGTAACCTAGAACTAGTTGTCCATAGTTAGATGTACAGAAATAAACTGATATATATTATCTTGACCCAATCTATGACCCAGTGTATACATGTCTCAAGCTAGATCACAACTCAAAGTATATATATTTTTGGAATCAACCTCAACCCTGTATAGCTAACTCCAACATTACTGCATATAGAGTGTCTATGGTTGTTCCAAATAATATATATAGACGGGTCGATATGATATGTTAAAACATTTGCATACGTGTCTATGGTATCCCAAGATTACATAATATATTAGAATACATGTATAATACAATATAAGTTAGCTAGGATATGATTTGTATAGATTTGTTACCAATTTTCACGTAGCTACAACAAGTAAAAATATCCAATCTTGTTTTACCCATAACTTCTTCGTTTTAAATCCATTTTGAGTGAATCCAATTGCTATGGCTTCATATTGAACTTAAGTTTATGAATCTATACAGAAAAATTGTAAGTTTATAGTCAGAAATACAGGTTATAAGTCATTTTTGTAAAGGTAGTCATTTTAAGTCGAAAGAACGACGTCTAGATGACCATTTTGGAAAACATACTTTCATTTTGAGTTTAATCATGATTTTTGGATATAGTTTCATGTTCATAAGAAAAATCATTTTCCCAGAAGAACAACTTTTAAATCAAAGTTTATCATAGTTTTTAATTAACTAACCCAAAACAGCCCGCGGTGTTACTACGACGGCGTATATCCAGTTTTAAAGTGTTTTTCGTGTTTTCAGGTTTTAAATCATCAAGTTAGCATATCATATAGATATAGAACATGTGTTTAGTTAATTTTAAAATTCAAGTTAGAAGGATTAACTTTTGTTTGCGAACAAGTTTAGAATTAACTAAACTATGTTCTAGTGATTACAAGTTTAAACCTTCGAATAAGGTAGTTTTATATATATGAATCGAATGATGTTATGAACATCATTACTACCTTAGGTTTTGTGGATAAACCTACTGGAAATGAGAAAAATATATCTAGCTTAAAAGGATCCTTGGATGGCTTGAAAGTTCTTGAAGCAGAATCATGACACGAAAACAAGTTCAAGTAAGATTTTCACTCGAAATAAGATTGTTATAGTTATAGAAATTGAATCAAAGTTTGAATATGAGTATTATCTTGTATTAGAAAGATATCTTACTGTAAATAAGAAAGATTTTTTGAGGTTGGATGACCACTTTACAAGATTGGAAGTAAGCTAGCAAACTTAGAAGTATTCTTGATTTTATGAAACTAGAACTTATAGAATTTATGAAGAACACTAAGAACTTGAAGATAGAACTTTAGAGAGATCAATTTGATGAAAAAAATTGATGAATGAAATTTTTTGTAGGTGTTTTTGGTCGTTGGTATATGGATTACATATAAAGGATGTGCAATTTTGTTTACATGTAATTAAGTCATGAATGATTACTAATATTTTTGTAATTTTATGAGATATTTCATGCTAGTTGCCAAATGATGGTTCCCACATGTATTAGGTGACTCACATGGGCTGCTAAGAGCTGATCATTGGAGTGTATATACCAATAGTACATACATCTAAAAGCTGTGTATTGTACGAGTACGAATACGGGTACATACGAGTAGAATTGATGATGAAACTGAACGAGGATGTAATTGTAAGCATTTTTGTTAAGTAGAAGTATTTTGATAAGTGTCTTGAAGTCTTTCAAAAGTGTATAAATACATATTAAAACACTACATGTATATACACTTTAACCGAGTCGTTAAGTCATCGTTAGTCGTTACATGTAAATGTTGTTTTGAAGCCTTTAGGTTAACGATCCTATTAAGTGTTGTTAACCCATTGTTTATTATATCAAATGAGATGTTAAATTATTACATAATCATGATATTATGATATATTAATATATCTTAATATGATATATATACAATTAAATGTCGTTACAACGATAATCGTTACATATATGTCTCGCTTCGAAAACATTAAGTTAGTAGTCTTGTTTTTACATATGTAGTTCATTGTTAATATACTTAATGATATGTTTATTTATCATAATACCATGTTAACTATATATATATATATATATATATATATATATATATATATATATATATATATATATATATATATATATATATATATATATATATATATATATATATATATATATGACATCATATAGTTTTTACAAGTTTTAACGTTCGTGAATCACCGATCAACTTGGGTGGTCAATTGTCTATATAAAACCTATTTCAATTAATCAAGTCTTATCAAGTTTGATTGCTTAACATGTTGGAAATACTTAATTATATAAATATCAATTTCATTTAATATATATAAACATAGAAAAGTTCGGGTCACTACAGTACCTACCCGTTAAATAAATTTCGTCCCGAAATTTTAAGCAGTTGGAGGTGTTGACGTATCTTCTGGAAATAAGTGCGGGTATTTCTTCTTCATCTGATCTTCTCATTCCCAGGTGAACTCGGGTCCTCTACGAGCATTCCATCGAACCTTAACAATTGGTATCTTGTTTTTCTTGAGCCTTTTAACCTCACGATCCATTATCTCGACGGGTTCTTCAATGAATTGTAGTTTTTCATTGATTTTAATTTCGTCTAAAGGAATAGTGAGATCTTCTTTAGCAAAGCACTTCTTCAGATTCGAGACGTGAATTGTATTATGTACATTGGCGAGTTGTTGAGGTAATTCAAGTTGGTAGGCTACTGGTCCGACACGATCTAAAATCTTGAATGGTCCAATGTATCTTGGATTTAGTTTCCCCCGTTTACCAAATCGAACAACGCCTTTCCAAGGCAAAAACTTAAGCATGACCATCTCCCCAATTTCAAATTCTATATCTTTCCTTTTAAGGTCCGCGTAGCTCTTTTGTCGACTCTGAGCGGTTTTCAACCGTTGTTGAATTTGGATGATTTTCTCTGTAGTTTCTTGGATTATCTCCGGACCCGTAATCTGTCTATCCCCCAATTCATTCCAAAAAATTAGAGATCTGCACTTTCTACTATAAAGTGCTTCGAACGGTGCCATTTCGATACTCGAGTGGTAACTGTTGTTGTAGGAAAATTCTGCTAATGGTAGATGTCGATCCCAACTGTTTCTGAAATCAATAACACATGCTCGTAGCATGTCTTCAAGCGTTTGTATCATCCTTTCACTCTGCCCATCAGTTTGTGGATGATAGGCAGTACTCATGTCTAGACGAGTTCCTAATGCTTGCTGTAATGTCTGCCAGAACCTTGAAATAAATCTGCCATCCCTATCAGAGATAATAGAGATTGGTATTCCATGTCTGGAGACGACTTCCTTCAAATACAGTCGTGCTAACTTCTCCATCTTATCATCTTCTCTTATTGGCAGGAAGTGTGCTGATTTGGTGAGATGATCAACTATTACCCAAATAGTATCAAAACCACTTGCAGTCCTTGACAATTTAGTGATGAAATCCATGGTAATGTTTTCCCATTTCCATTTCGGGATTTCAGGTTGTTTAAGTAGACCTGATGGTTTCTGATGCTCAGCTTTGACCTTAGAACACGTCAAACATTCTCCTACGTATTTAGCAACATCGGCTTTCATACCCGGCCACCAAAAATGTTTCTTGAGATCCTTATACATCTTCCCCATTCCAGATGTATTGAGTATCTGGTTTTATGAGCTTCTCTAAGTACCATATCTCTCATATCTCCAAATTTTGGTATCCAAATCCTTTCAGCCCTATACCGGGTTCCGTCTTCCTGAATATTAAGATGCTTCTCCGATCCTTTGGGTATTTCATCCTTTAAATTTCCCTCTTTTAAAACTCCTTATTGCGCCTCCTTTATTTGAGTAGTAAGGTTATTGTGAATCATTATATTCATAGTTTTTACTCGAATGGGTTCTCTGTCCTTTCTACTCAAAGCGTCGGCTACCACATTCGCCTTCCCCGGGTGGTAACGAATCTCAAAGTCGTAATCATTCAACAATTCAATCCACCTGCGCTGCCTCATGTTCATTTGTTTCTGATTAAATATATGTTGAAGACTTTTGTGGTCGGTATATATAATACTTTTGACCCCATATAAGTAGTGCCTCCAAGTCTTTACTGCAAAAACAACATTGCCTAATTCCAAATCGTGTGTCGTATAATTTTGCTCGTGAATCTTCAATTGTCTAGACGCATAAGCAATTACCTTCATTCGTTGCATTAATACACAACCGAGGCCTTGCTTTGAGGCATCACAATATATCACAAAATCATCATTCCCTTCAGGCAATGACAATATAGGTGCCCTAGATAACTTTTTCTTTAACAATTGAAATGCTTTTTCTTGTTCATCCTTCCATTCAAATTTCTTCCCTTTATGCGTTAATGCAGTCAAGGGTTTTGCTATTTTGGAAAAATCTTGGATGAATCTTCTGTAGTAACCAGCCAGTCCTAAAAATTGGCGTATATGCTTTGGAGTTTTAGGGGTTTCCCACTTTTCAACGGTCTCAATCTTTGCTGGATCCAACTGAATACCTTCTTTGTTCACTATGTTACCGAGGAATTGAACTTCTTCCAACCAAAATGCACACTTTGAAAACTTAGCGTACAGTTTTTCTTTCCTCAACAACTCTAGCACTTTTCTCAAATGTTCTTCGTGCTCTTGATCATTCTTTGAGTAGATAAGTATGTCATCAATGAAAACAATGACAAACTTGTCGAGATATGGCCCACACACACGGTTCATGAGGTCCATGAACACAGCTGGTGCATTAGTCAATCCAAATGGCATAACCATAAACTCATAATGACCGTAACGCGTTCTGAAAGCAGTTTTCGGAATATCGTCCTCCTTCACCCGCATTTGATGATACCCAGAACGTAAATCAATCTTCGAATAAACTGATGAGCCTTGTAATTGATCAAATAAGTTGTCGATTCTCTGTAGTGGGTAACGGTTCTTGATGGTAAGTTTGTTCAACTCTCGGTAGTCGATACACAACCTGAATGTACCATCCTTCTTTTTGACAAACAAAACAGGAGTTCCCCATGGTGATGTACTTGGTCGTATGAAACCACGCTCTAGAAGTTCTTGTAATTGGCTTTGAAGTTCCTTCATTTCGCTGGGTGCGAGTCTGTATGGAGCACGAGCTATTGGTGCAGCTCTCGGTACAAGATCTATTTGAAATTCAACGGATCGGTGTGGAAGTAATCCCGGTAATTCTTTCAGAAATACATCGGGAAATTCTTTTGCGACGGAAACATCATTGATGCTCTTTTCTTCAGTTTGTACTTTCTTGACGTGTGCTAGAACAGCATAGCAACCCTTTTTTATTAGCTTTTGAGCCTTCAAATTACTAATAAGATTTAGCTTCGCGTTGCTCTTTTCTCCGTACACCATTAAGGGTTTTCCTTCTACTCGTACAATGCGAATTGAATTTTTGTAACATACGATCTCTGCTTTCACCTCTTTCAACCAGTCCATGCCGATTATCACATCAAAACTCCCTAACTCTACTGGTATCAAATCAATCTTAAATGTTTCGCTAACCAGTTTAATTTCTCGATTCCGACATATATTATCTGCTGCAATTAATTTACCGTTTGCTAATTCTAGTATAAACTTATTATCCAAAGGCATCAATGGACAACTTAATTTAGCACAGAAATCTTTATTAATTTAGCACAGAAATCTTTATTCATATAGCTTCTATCTGCAACCGAATCAAATAAAACATAAGCAGATGTATTGTTAATAAGAAACGTACCCGTAACAAGCTCCAGGTCTTCCTGCGCTTCAACCGTATTAATGTTGAAGACTCTTCCTCGGCCTTGCCCATTATTATCCCCCTAATTTGGGCACATATTTTTGTAATGGCCCTTCTTCCCGCATCCGAAATAGGTAATGTCTGCATAACTTGTTCTTGCATTATTTGTTCCCTTAGCTATTGATCCATAGATTTCACACTTTGTCGCACCATGGCCCTTTCTATTACACTTAGTACACACTGCTATACAGAGCCCAGTTGGATGGTATCCTTCACATCTCTGGCAGAATTTCCGCCTCTTGTTGTTATTGTTGGGATTGTTGTTGTTGCGGTTGTTATTGTTGTTGAAATGGTTGTTGTAGTTATTGCTGGGGTGGTTGTTGTTGTTGTTGCATTTGTTGTTGCGAAAATTGGTAGGATTGTAGTTATGATTGTTGGGTTAATTATTGAAATTGTGACCCTTGTCACTAGTTTCTTCCCATTTCCTCTTGACTTGTTTCGTATTGGCTTCTTCGGTCGCCTGTTCTTTAATCCTTTCCTCAATTTAATTTATAAGTTTATGAGCCATTCGACTTGCGTTTTGTATGGAGGCGGGCTCGTGTCAACTTATATCCTCTTGGATCCTTTCCGGTAACCCTTTTACAAATGCGTTAATTTTCTCTTCTTCATCTTCGAACGCTCCAGGACACAATAGGCACAACTCTATGTATCGTCGTCCGTACGTGGTAATATCAAACCCTTGTGTTCGTAACCCTCTAAGCTCTACCTTTGAGCTTATTGACCTCATTTCTGGGACGGTACTGCTCGTTCATTAAGTGTTTGAAAGCTGACCACGGTAGTGCGTAAGCAGCGTCTTGTCCCACTTGTTCGAGATAGGTATTCCACCATGTTAACGCAGTACCTGTGAAGGTATGTGTGGCGTACTTTACCTTATCCTCCTCAGCACATTTGCTTATAGCAAACACAGATTCGACCTTTTCGGTCCATCGTTTCAGTCCGACTGGATTCCAGGGTTTACAGGCAGTGAAAGCCTTGTAGGAGCATCCTACACGGTTTCCCGTGGAGTTAACTCCACTGCTAGACCCTGAGTTATTGTTATTTTGCATTGCAGCCTGTACTGCGGCTATATTTGCTGCAAGGAAAGCATGGAAGTCTTCCTCACTCATGTTCAAGTTCTGACGAGTAGTCGGTGCCATTTCCTTCAAAAATAGCCAAAAGAATTAAGTTAATCATATAGAATATTAAGAGTAGTCAATAGTATTCCGTAGCATAATATGAACTCATTTATAAAAGCTTTTTCTTCATATTAGCGATTTATAAGTTTTAATTCGGGTAATACCTACCTGTTAAGTTCATACTTAGTAGCTAACATACAATTTAACTACTACAATTCTATATGAAATCTGATTATAATAATATTTCACATTCAAACTTTTATACAATATTTTGCAAACTTACAATACCGCTATTTTACATATAGCATGAAATATAGCACATAAAAACTCTGATACAAAACAGTTGCGAAGACAATTCTAGTTAATACGCAAGTCGTTCAACAAAGGCAATAAAGACACGTAATTCATACGTCCAGAAACAAGTCATGCATTCTGGTTTTACTATGACTACTTCCCATCCTTGGTCTTGTGGAACATAACCGTTGTGACCGTTGACAAGACAGCATGTTGTAATGTCATCAAAAGGACGAGGGTTTCGTAATGTCCAACAGCCCCATAATAATCTAAAAACCTTGTTTCTCATCTCAACTACCGAGTCCATCACTTGTGGAATGTTTTATTTAAAATTTGCAACCCAATGTTCTTTTTCTCAATTTGATGAGAAGCGAACGTTATTAACCCGTAAGCATAACATGCTTCTTTATGTTGCATGTTAGAAGATCTTTCTAACTCACGAAATCCTATGTTGGGATATGTTGAGTCAAAATAGGTTCTTAACCCGTAGCGTAAAATTGCATTTGGGTTCCCCGCATTTAACGCTTTAAAGAAAACACGGCGTAACTTACGGTCTCCCCAATGTGATATACCCCACCTATCAAAGGAAAGCCTTTTATAAACTAAGGCATTTCTGGAAAGTCTTTCAAATGTTTGACAAGTTAATTTCGCCATAACTAAATGTGCTGATGAATTCTGACCGACTCTAGACAAGATTTCCTCAATCATATCCTCTGGTAGGTCTTCTAAAATATTCGGTTGTCTACCCTTAACGTCCATTTTGTTTTTATACTATAAAATAGACAAGGACTTGATTCGTAAAAGATAATTAACAAACAATACAAGCAATTTTTACATAGAACATAAAAGTACAAGCACACTATATTACATATATTACACAACATGATTACAACTCTTTAATCCGTCTCACTCGTTTCTTCTTCTTCGGACTTGGTTCGTTTTGCTAATTTCCTAAGGATATATGATACTCCCCTAATACGAGCTGTCGTTTTCCACAATGGTTTAGAAAAACCTGGTGGTTTAGAGGTTCCCGGGTCATTGTTACATTTTAGGAAATACGGATGTTGCCGATACATATAAAGTTCATCGGGGTTGGAATCGGGTTTCTCTATTTTTATACCTTTTCCCTTATTATTTTCTTTCGCTTTATTAAATTGGGTCGAGGTAATTTCTATAACATCATCGGAATCCTCATCGGGATCTGTAACGACCCGGATTTTTCCAATCGTTTTATACTTATGAGATTAATATTTACATAAATTAAACCTTACCAACATGATAAGCAATCCAAATTGTTGAGACTTGTGTTTTTGAAAAGAGTTTTACACAACGTTTGACAGTCCAATTTGACGGATTATATCACGAACTATATAACATACGATAATTATACGTTTGTGTATATATATGTATTTATATATATTTAACATGATCTAAGGATGGTTTAACATCTCATTGTGTACTAATGACAATGAGTTATAAGTATATTTTGAAACTGCTAACTTAAGTTTTCAAAACGATAACTATACGTAACATTCTTTGATATATATACTTATAACCTATAATGCTTATACATGTATCGTATATATAATGTATTTAATCACTTTTTAAGGACATAAATACATAAAACAATATAAGTATGTTCACAAAAGAAAGCTATATTTGAATTCTCATTCCGTTTCCTCAAGATTTCTATACGTATATCTAGGGTATATGTACCCGTATCATACCCAGCTTCTATATGTATTTACTATTGGTATATACACATCAAATCAACATCCTAATCAACATTATTACTGCCTTAGATATGAGGTAACTAGTATTTGTCAAGTAGCATGAATTATTAGTAAGAAAACAAAATTAGGAATCCTTTTCTTTCTTTATAAACTAAAAACGTTTTTATGAATGAACACCATTTCTTCACTCCATTTTCTCATACCTACACCCTCATTTCTCTCTCAAAATACTCCTAACTTCATACTTGATCATCTCCAAGCATTTTCCCCATCATTTAGCTTCAATTACAAGCCTTAAACACCATAAGAAAACTCTTTCAAGAACATATCAAAATAACCACCCATTTGAAGAAGTATACTTCCAACCTTTTGATCTAACTCCACCACTCTTTGATTCCAAGATTTTTTCTTATCTCTTACAGTAACTTTGTCCAAGTAACTTGAGGTAGTAACGTTGTTCATAATCTTGTTCGATTCTTAATTATATAACTATCTTATTTTATGTTGTAAAATTTTAACAACAAGAACATAGTTTGAATGATTTCAAACTTGTTTGCAAACTAAATAGATCCTTCTAACTTAACTTTTAAAACACTTCAAGACCTGTAATATATCATAATGATATGCTAACTTAACAAGATATAACTTGGTTTTACAAAGAACACCTTAAAAACTGAATCTACGTCGTCGGAGTGCAACCGGGGGCTGTTTTGGGTTGGATAATTAAAAACCATCTTGAACTTTGAATTGGAAGTTCATGTTCTGGAAAAATGATATTTCTTATGAATATGTTAACACATAAAAATTTCATGGTTTAACTCAAAGTGTAAGTATTTTTAGAAAAATGATCATTAAATGTTGTTTTTATGATGGAAAATGATCACTTTCATAAGTTTTACCAAAGTTTGACCTATAACTTGTCATTTCGAATACAAACTAAGGTATTTTCAGTTCATATTCTTAAAATTTGACTCGATCCAAGGAAGTGGCAAGTTGAACCAACAAAAACGGAGTTGTAATGAAGAAACTACGACTAAAACAAGATTGGGTATCCGAAGCTTGTTTAGCTACGAAAATATTTGGAGATAAAGTAAATTAATCATATCTTTTATAATTAATATGATATTTTATATATAATTACTTATGATTTGATTTTATATATTTCAGGACCACCCGTAAACAACAAGAGAAGATTAATCATAAGACCTCATGATTGTACGCAACACGTCATTTGACAACACGGTACTTTATGTACGCAACACGTCATTTGACAACATGGTACCATGGGTCGAGATTAATTCTGATCAATACAAATACGATGGGGTCTTTATTTATTTTATTGAGCAACTAATTATGGACCACTAACATCGGACTGCTAACTACGGACTAAGAAAATATTAAAAGTATTATAAGTATATATATATATATATATATATATATATATATATATATATATATATATATATATATATATATATATATATATATATATATATATATATATAACGATTACTTGAAAAGAAAATATGTTGATATATTATATATATATGGTTAGGTTCGTGATATCTATCGGAGACCAAGTCGAGTTAAATACCTTCAAGGCAAAAGTGAGTATATAGTCCCACTTTTAAACTCTAAATATTTCGGGATGAGAATACATGCATTTTATGATTTACGTTATGGACACAAGTGATAAAAAAATATATTCTACGTTGATTTGTACCACTGGCATACTTCCCTGTAGCTTGGTAACTACTATTTACATGTGGTATTGTAAACGCGAATCCTGTTGATAGATCTATCGGGCCTGACAACCCCAACCGGACTGGACGACCAGTATTCAACGGTTGCACAGTACTTCATTTCGGTGACTACACTTGGTACAGTGTAGTGAGATTTCATAATAAAGGGAATATGCGACGTTGATTAAATGTTAAGTATGGTTATCAAGTGCTCAACCACTTAGAATATTTTTATTAAAACGTTTATGTATATGAAATCTTGTGGTCTATATTTATAACGCTGCTAGCATTAAACCTATATCTCACCAACTTTATGTTGACGTTTAAAGCATGTTTATTCTCAGGTTCCTAGAAGTCTTCCGCTGTTTGAATATATGTTAGAGAAACCATGTGCATGGAGTCATACATGTTTTATTCGAGGAAGCATTGCATTCACAAAATCATCACCGTTTATTTATTTTGACTGCATTGTCAACGGAAGTATTCTTGTAAACTGTTATTTACGGTGATTGTCTATATGTAGAAATCATCAGATGTCGAAAACATTGAATTTTAAATATTCATTTATGGTATATCTTTTCAAAAGAATGCAATGTTTATAAAACGTATCATATAGAGGTCAAATGCCTCGCGATGTAATCATATGTTATTGTATTCGTCCCTATGGATTGGGTCGAGTCGTTTCATGTGGTATCAGAGCGGTGGTTTTAGCGAACCAGGTCTGCATTAGTGTGTCTAACTGATAAGTCGTTAGGTTGCATTAGTGAGTCTGGACTTCGACCGTGTCTGCATGTCAAAATTTTGCTTATCATTTTGTGTCGAAAATCATCTACTTATCATCTGTAGGAAATTACCTGCTTATCATCTTAAGTCTAAACGCGTCTTACTGCATTCATTGCATGAATGGTGTATAGACAAAATTCATATCTTAGCGTATTTGCTAATTCATATCTACGCGTATCTGTTACTATAAACTTTGTCTGACATATTCCGTAAATCCCTCCGTAATCTATGAGATCTTTTGTTCTATATATGTGGATATTCTATATAATTAAAATACCACCCGATAGCTGGAAAATCATTTCATATCGAAAAATCATTTATTCAATCATACGAAATGGAACTCGACACTAGTTGAAGTCCCTCGGATTTCGATATGGAATACCACTCAAGCTCCGAAAGCAGTGTGACCGGAATGGATCAACCAATCAGTCATCATCTATTTTGGATGGATTGGGGATGGGTTCGTAGCCTCCTCAATCATTGGAGACAAGAAGAAGGTGATCCCTTCCATCCACCAAATTGCCCTCTTGACGATGAACCTGAAGCACTTACCGGCGAACCTGTTCGAGAAACCATTTTCTTTCTCATTTCTAGAGTATCTCGTCACGATTATATACTACATCAAATTCTAGATTTTATTTATCCGCTCGTCCGAACCGACAATCACCCCGGTGTAATAGAAGAAGTCAACGAGCTTCGCACTCAGGTAGTGGCTTTGGAGAATACGGTACGAAGGTTACAAACACCATCAGCAGCATCAGCAGCATAACCAGTACCGTCAATAACATCAACATCGCAAGCCTCAATACCCTAAGCACCAGCAGCATCACCAGCATCAACGTTATCACCATCATCAACATCAACAGGATCATTACCACCACCAACAATCACATCCGCATCACACGCCTCAATATCACGATCCGTACCTCGGATATCAACGTCACACACACCATAGATACCAAGAAGTACCAACAACAACAAACGATTAAGTATTGATTCATAACTTCATCGGAGAAATATTCTATGGTAATTATGTAATCTCTAAAGACATAGAGATTACCTATTTCTGCCTTAACCATAAATCAGATGAGTGGACAGAAATGATAAAAGGAAGAGTAGAAACCCCGACAAGAATGATGCGTAAGGTACAAGCTAGACTTCTTTTACCAACAGCATCAGCAGTACCCTTAGCCTCACCAACACAGTCAGTGCTGTCAACATCGTTTGAATCGTCGGCAACTTTAACATCACAAGCTCCACCAGTTCAAGAATCACCGTGGACATCATCAATAACGCGTATATTGCATCAACGAGTTATGAAGTATTAACTCATTCTTCTGAAGAATTTATATAAATATTTTATATATATGAATTCGGAAACCAAAATAAATCTTTTCGTACTAAGATATTAAGTATGAATTGAAAAAGGGTAGATACTACTCGTTTAAATTCATACTACAAATATGCAATGATGTACGTCCTTCGTCAGCAACTTAATCATTGTTAACTACAATCCCTGTTTCAATTCAATGAATTTTGTTTTATAATAAACTAAGTGTATTATTCAATAATATGTTTGATTTTACACTTTCATCTTCAATGTACTCGAAGCTTACTGGGAAACAACATTCATATCATACGAAGTTAGAAAGAGTTCAATGAGTATCAGCATGATTCACTAAGGAAATATATATAAGAATAAATAATGAAGTATTGATCCATAACTTCATTAATATTCTGTGAAGAATATGTGGTTCCTAATCGTTTTAGAGATTACTTATTCTAGCTCAAACCAAAAATCAAATGAGTCTAATATTATATTGACTTATTAAATTCATGATTACATCTGAAGAAGATATATATGTACATATATTTTCATAAAGATTGTAATAAAATTCTCTGGTACAAAACATTACTTGTGAAATTTTTTTTAACGGGTAGGTAATACCCGAGAGATATATAAATTCACAATTAATATGATTATATTCTTCGACTCTGATTCAACAATCATCAACTATACTCACTACCTTCACAATAATATACATTCTTTCATAGAAATCAAAACAACCATTCTCATCCAAATTTGATTACGACAAAACGAAATCCAAGTCAAGACTTAACAGAAGACATCACTCTTAGGACTCTTACATCTTTCAAAACTATACTTTGACTTCAAAACTATGCTAGAACATCATTCGATTCTTGGAACCCAGAAAAATATTTGTATCATTCAAAGTCCTAAAACATCATATGTATATTAACAATTACAATCTATGATCAAACCCTTCGAAATTCCTGAAGACACTTCAAATAATGGACAATCAAGATGATGATCCAACCACACATTACCCGCAGTCTTGCACCTGAAAAGCTCTCGAAACCAAGGACATAATTTAACACGTATCCGCGTTAAATCTTTTAGCATTTATTAGCAAAAATAACTTTGCAATTCCTTTTCAAAATAGCAAATTTTGTCACAGTTTCAGCAAGTCAACCTCGACTTTCCATTCGAAGTAGCCTTATTATAATCTGTAATACATACGATTACCCTTTTGTTACCAGGGAACCTTTTATATTCCATGACATTATCAGCAGATGTACCAGCAACTCGTTACCCCTTTGGCGGAATCAACAATTGGTATTTTGAAATCTCGCAGCATTTCTATTTCGGCAGTTATATATATATACAACGTCTATCCCCAAGAATTACATATTTCAAATGTGAAGTTTCTGAAAAATGCTCCAGTCTACGAATTAGTGCTATTAAGTTTTGGAAAAGACTGATAAAGTGGTAAAGACAGTAGACAACAATTACGGTCAGAAGTTTGACAAATAATAGATTGGAAAAGCTCGAACGAAAAATTTGGTACTGGAAAATGGATTGAGCAAAGTATAAAGGAGGTCGTGGACAAATCACAATGACGAAATCTACCTTCAAAGGATTCAAATGATTTAGTGTCTGCTGAAACCGTTAGTAAGAACCTTACTCCTTATTCTAAACCTTCACATACAGATTTTCTGCGTCATTCCCTGATCTTAGATATTCTAAGATATCATCGTATTTTTCATTATAAATATCTCCGATATTCCTGAAGATATATTCCCAACTATCCTCATCAAAAATCATTTATCTCTTCACAATATTTGCGTTACAACATAAAAGAAACTGTGTTAGTTTCTAAATTATGAAAAATTCGAGTTTAAAAATGAATGTTTTGAAGTAGTGTTGGAAACTGAAGCATGAATTAGTATAATATAATGACACTTGATCAACGTGATTATATTACAGTAATTCATGCTGAGTTTCTAAATGGAACATAATGATTCACAGATCATAACGTCATCATGTGCCATGTTACACAACTCTTACATTCTACCCAATCTCCAAACATATTAAGAACATATCTCCTTGATAATTCTATCTTTTCGGACATTCTGGTAACTTACCAAATCAAGATCGTTCAATTACTATTTCCTTCTTAGAACATTAACTATGTTTATTTCAAAATCCATACCTACGAATTCCGGACCATTATTCGCTTGACTCGAAGTCGGGAAGAGGAAACAGAAGTATGGAACTGTTTAATATAAAAGAAAATATAAAGCTCGATAATAATAAATAAATTACAAACCGTGTATATTAATACGTATTGCAACGTAAAGGCACGGGAGAATTAACAATACTATAACCCCAAGGTAATAGTAGAAATAAATAAAATCCTCCGGAGGTAGATGAAAAAGAAGAATGACAGAGATGAAAGTTAAGAGTATATCCAGGATCAGTACTGGATGAAGCATACTGATAAATATTTTAAAGTATGAATTGAGGGAGGAAGAATAGAAGGTATGAGTTGTAAGGAAATGAAGGGAGGTGGATTTATAGTAAAAGATCTGACAGAGCAATCAAAATAGATTATCGCATTTAAAGCGGATTCTAATTTCCTTGATTATCGAAGAATCAAATCTCATTATGAAGATTTTACTCCAAATCTCTTGAACTTGGAAATCAATCCTATCTACGTCAAAAGATATGACGAATCTATACCTACTCATTTCACCCTTTGGTGATAGCCTCACTCGTACTCTTCACAAAAATCAAATTGCTTTATCAATATTACTTGATGATAATAAAACTCTAATTTCCAACTCGTATACGTCATGAAAACATACTTATTGTCAGCCATGGCCATCCCATTCAAATTTCGGGACGAAATTTATTTAACGGGTAGGTACTGTAACGACCCGGATTTTTCCAATCGTTTTATACTTATGAGATTAATATTTACATAAATTAAACCTTACCAACATGATAAGCAATCCAAATTGTTGAGACTTGTGTTTTTGAAAAGAGTTTTACACAACGTTTGACAGTCCAATTTGACCGATGATATCACGAACTATATAACATACGATAATTATACGTTTGTGTATATATATGTATTTATATATATTTAACATGATCTAAGGATGGTTTAACATCTCATTGTGTACTAATGACAATGAGTTATAAGTATATTTTGAAACTACTAACTTAAGTTTTCAAAACGATAACTATACGTAACATTCTTTGATATATATACTTATAACCTATAATGCTTATACATGTATCGTATATATAATGTATGTAATCACTTTTTAAGGACTTAAATACATAAAACAATATAAGTATGTTCACAAAAGAAAGCTATATTTGAATTCTCATTTCGTTTCCTCAAGATTTCTATACGTATATCTAGGGTATATGTACCCGTATCATACCCAGCTTCTATATGTATTTACTATTGGTATATACACATCAAATCAACATCATAATTAACATTATTACTGCCCTAGATATGAGGTAACTAGGATTTGTCAAGTAGCATGAATTATTAGTAAGAAAACAAAATTAGGAATCCTTTTCTTTCTTTATAAACTAAAAACGTTTTTATGAATGAACACCATTTCTTCATTCCATTTTCTCATACCTACACCCTCATTTCTCTCTCAAAATACTCCTAACTTCATACTTGATCATCTCCAAGCATTTTCCCCATCATTTAGCTTCAATTACAAGCCTTAAACACCATAAGAAAACTCTTTCAAGAACATATCAAAATAACCACCCATTTGAAGAAGAAGTATACTTCCAACCTTTTGATCTAACTCCACCACTCTTTGATTCCAAGATGTAACAACCCAACCCGTTAACCAACCAATAACGCAGAAAAAAAAAATATTTTGCTGGTACAGCACATGGCGCGGCGCGCCATATGGCCGCGCGGCGCGCCAAAGTGGCCTGTCCAAAAAGTCATGAAATGCGAAAATGTTTGACCACTTCCCGACGTATTTAGATAAAACGCTTTTAACCATACATTAATATATGTAGAACTAACACATTCCATTAATAAAATTAGTTTTACGAAGATCGGGCCCACATCGGCCGTTTTACGACTTTCGTACGAAAATACAAGTTTTCAACCACATGATTTGTAATACAAAATAAAGGTCGAGCATGGCGATTGGGGATACGCTACCCAATCCTAATCAATCCAAAAGCAGGCCTTCTAAAGCAACTACGCGAGTCCACTAGTCCCCGCTTACTCGAGCCTTCGCATCCATGCAATCTATAAAAAAGTCAACAACGAGAGGGTAAGCTAACGCTTAGTGAATGATAACATACTACATACATATATATGTATAAAATGGACACGCCACACAAATAGTAAATACCGCATACCGAAGCATCCAAGCATAAAGGCAAGCTAGTCTAAGCATACCGTAACATCACTAAGCAACAAGCTAACAATAAATAAAGTGAGTTCACCAATGACGATGTGAACAACGCCAATAAGCCACACCCGGAGGGTTAGCTACATCACAACAATTCATTAATATAAACAACATTATACGTATACAATATATATATATATATAAATATCTCGAATAGCATAATTGCTTACGCTTACATCACAATAACCATGGTTAACCAAATCTTCGCAAGGGAATGACTTCGCGAAACAAGTCATCGATGTTCATAACATTCTTTAGTATACTTAACACCTCGTATCACTAAACCCTAGGGTGGCACCTTAACACCTCGGTACTTCACCCCGAGTGGCATCTTAACACCTCGATGTTTCACTCATTATTTTACGGAGTGATGTCTTAACACCTCGACACTACACCCCTAGGTGGCATCTTAACACCTCGATGCTTTACCCCGAGTGGCATCTCAACACCTCGATGCTTCACCCGTCAATTACTTAGAGTGGCATCTTAACACCTCGATGCTTCACTCCGAGTGGCGTCTTAACACCTCGACACTTCACTCGTCACGTGAAACATGGTGTCTTAACACCTCGACACTACACATTTCACGCTACCAAAAATAGATATATTATATACCTACACATATAATTATTCCACTCACTATATTAACCCTTTGTCATTGGGGTTATATAAGTCCACATCACACGCCCATGTGATAACGTACACATAAAGTGTGCACCTCGCCAAAGTGGTCAACCAAAACGCACAACCGTGCCAATTGGACCTATACACAAGTCCAATAATTCCACCTATACGAGAAGCGAGCTCTACAAGCGAGAATCCCTTCACCCGACCCGCACCCATCCTACACATACATATGCATATAGGATATTAACACTCACCTTGTCGCCTTGAAGAATGCTACCGAATAATCTGCAACTTGTCAATGGAAAGTACCTATTCCATTATCACAAATTCAACAACACACTTAGATTGGATTTACAAACCAACCCAATTTGACACTTAGTGCAAATTTGACCCAAATGCACTTCCAAGTACAAACCGCGCCCAAAATTAACCAATAATCACTAACACAAGTGAGAATGGTCTTAATACGCCAATTAAACCCCATCATAGGTGTTAAATACCTATCTTGCCTAAAATGACACATAAACCCTAATTTGACCCATAAGAAGTCAATATCACGCCATTAGCAAGTTTTGACACCAAAACATATTTAACTCGGTTCTATGCTTCAACCTAATCCATTTTAAGTTTATAAACCTTATTAATTCGACAATTGGGTCATAATCATCACCAAACCCTAATTTTGACCCAAAGTCAAAATTAGTCAACCAACACACCTAAAAGTGTTCCAACACTTCCATAATCACTAAACCTAGTGATTAAACCCAATTACAAGTCCTAATCAAGGCCAATTTGTTCACCAACCCAAAATCCACCAACACTAACAATAAACCCGATTACTAGCATCACTAAACCCACTTCATGAGTCTAAATGGGTTTATCAACAAATCAAGTTCAAACCCTAACTTTGAATAGCATAATCAACAATGAAATTCGGAGTTAGAACTTACCAATACCGCCAAAATGATGCCGTTGACGAGTAGAACAACTTTAATGCTTGAGGTTTGACCCGAAACAACCTCCTTCTTCTCCAAATGGAGTTCTCTCTCACTAGAACTCAATCTCACTCTAGGGTTTGAGGATGGGAGTGTTTGATGAGTGAGATGTGATCCAAACTGATCAATGGATCAGTTTTGATGACCCCAAACCGACCCCAAGTGAAAAGACCAAAGTACCCCTCATTTAGACCTTTTAAAAAGGCTGAAAATTGCATCAGACGGGTTCGGCGCACCGCGCCGAAAGGTGGAGCGCCGCTCCAACCTTCAGGGCAGTTTTCAGTTTCTTGTTTTGGCCATAACTTTTTGACCGTAGCTCCGTTTTCGATGAATCAAATATCGTTGGAAATGTGATAAGATTTCCTTTCCAATGGTAAGGCTTTGGAACATCAACACAAACTTTATTTGGGGTTGAAAGGATACGTACACACCTTGTCACTTCAGACAACGTCTAGTTTCCTTCGGCGTTCGAGCAAGCAACACGTAAACTTCATACACGCATCGTACACCATAAATACATTATGTACAATAAATATTTGGGTCTTACACAAGATTTTTTCTTATCTCTTACAGTAACTTTGTCCAAGTAACTTGAGGTAGTAACCTTGTTCATAATCTTGTTCGATTCATAATTATATAACTATCTTATTTTATGTTGTAAAATTTTAACAACAAGAACATAGTTTGAATGATTTCAAACTTGTTTGCAAACTAAATAGATCCTTCTAACTTAACTTTTAAAACACTTCAAGACCTGTAATATATCATAATGATATGCTAACTTAACAAGATATAACTTGGTTTTACAAAGAACACCTTAAAAACTGAATCTACGTCGTCGGAGTGCAACCGGGGGCTGTTTTGGGTTGGATAATTAAAAACCATCTTGAACTTTGAATTGGAAGTTCATGTTCTGGAAAAATTATATTTCTTATGAATATGTTAACACATAAAAATTTCATGGTTTAACTCAAAGTGTAAGTATTTTTAGAAAAATGATCATTAAATGTTGTTTTTATGATGGAAAATGATCACTTTCATAAGTTTTACCAAAGTTTGACCTATAACTTGTCATTTCGAATACAAACTAAGGTATTTTCAGTTCATATTCTTAAAATTCGACTCGATCCAAGGAAGTGGCAAGTTGAACCAACAAAAACGGAGTTGTAATGAAGAAACTACGACTAAAACAAGATTGGGTATCCGAAGCTAGTTTAGCTACGAAAATATTTGGAGATAAAGTAAATTAATCATATCTTTTATAATTAATATGATATTTTATATATAATTACTTATGATTTGATTTTATATATTTCAGGACCACCCGTAAACAACAAGAGAAGATTAATCATAAGACCTCATGATTGTACGCAACACGTCATTTGACAACACGGTACTTTATGTACGCAACACGTCATTTGACAACATGGTACCATGGGTCGAGATTAATTCTGATCAATACAAATACGATGAGGTCTTTATTTATTTTATTGAGCAACTAATTGTGGACCACTAACATTGGACTGCTAACTACGGACTAAGAAAATATTAAAAGTATTATAAGTGTGTGTATATATATATATATATATATATATATATATATATATATATGTGTGTGTGTGTGTGTGTGTGTGTGTGTGTGTGTAACGATTACTTGAAAAGAAAATATGTTGATATATTATATATATATGGTTAGGTTCGTGATATCTATCGGAGACCAAGTCGAGTTAAATACCTTCAAGGCAAAAGTGAATATATAGTCCCACTTTTAAACTCTAAATATTTCGGGATGAGAATACATGCATTTTATGATTTACGTTATGGACACAAGTGATAAAAAAATATATTCTACGTTGAGTTGTACCACTGGCATACTTCCCTGTAGCTTGGTAACTACTATTTACATGTGGTATTGTAAACGCGAATCCTGTTGATAGATCTATCGGGCCTGACAACCCCAACCGGACTGGACGACCAGTATTCAACGGTTGCACAGTACTTCGTTTCGGTGACTACACTTGGTACAGTGTAGTGAGATTTCATAATAAAGGGAATATGCGACGTTGATTAAATGTTAAGTATGGTTATCAAGTGCTCAACCACTTAGAATATTTTTATTAAAACGTTTATGTATATGAAATCTTGTGGTCTATATTTATAACGCTGCTAGCATTAAACCTATATCTCACCAACTTTATGTTGACGTTTAAAGCATGTTTATTCTCAGGTTCCTAGAAGTCTTCCGCTGTTTGAATATATGTTAGAGAAACCATGTGCATGGAGTCATACATGTTTTATTCGAGGAAGCATTGCATTCACAAAATCATCACCGTGTATTTATTTTGACTGCATTGTCAACGAAAGTATTCTTGTAAACTGTTATTTACGGTGATTGTCTATATGTAGAAATCATCAGATGTCGAAAACATTGAATTTTAAATATTCATTTATGGTATATCTTTTCAAAAGAATGCAATGTTTATAAAATGTATCATATAGAGGTCAAATGCCTCGCGATGTAATCATATGTTATTGTATTCGTCTCTATGGATTGGGTCGGGTCATTTCAGGATCCGATTCATCAGAAAATTGATAATCTTCCCAATATTTTGCTTCCTCGGCGGAAACACCATTGACCATTATTAACTTTGGTCCGTTGGTTGAGGATTTTCTTTTATTTAATCGATTTACTATAGATATCAATATTTCTTCTTCCGGAACCTCTTCTTCTTCTGGTTCCTCCTCTTCTGATTCCTCTTCTTCCGGTTCCTCTTCTTCCGGTTCCTCTTCGGGAATTTGTGAATCTTCCCAAATTATATTCGACTCTTCATTATTATTAGGTGAGTCGATGGGATTTGTACTAGTGGTAGACATCTATCACACAATATCAAACACATTAAGAGGTTAATATATCACATAATATTTACATGTTAATAATATATAGTTTCCAACAAAAGTGTTAAGCAATCGTTTTTAAAGAAAAAATGGTCGAAGTCCAGACTTACTAATGTATCCTAACAAACTTGATAAGACACACTAATGCAAATTTCTGGTTCTCTAAGACCAACGCTCGGATACCAACTGAAATGTCCCGTTCATATTGATTATAAACGTTCCATATTAATTGATTTCGTCGCTAGGTTTTGACCTCTATATGAGACGTTTTTCAAAGACTGCATTCGATTTTAAAACAAACCATAACCTTTAAAATATTACGACGATTATCAAATAATGATAATCTAAAATATAGCGTTTTTCGCACGACCATTACATAATGGTTTACAATAATATTACACATCAACATAAGTCTTCGAATGCAGTTTTTAAACAATATTATACAAGCATGGACTCCAAATCTTGTCCTTAATTTAGTATGCAACAGCGGAAGCTCTTAATAATCATCTGAGAATAAACATGCTTAAAACGTCAACAAAATTGTTGGTGAGTTATAGGTTTAACCTACATATTATTAAATCATAATAATAGACCACAAGATTTCATTTTTATAACACATCTCTTAGCAGGCATTTCGCAAACTGCATAGAGATAAAAATCATTCATATGTTGAACACCTGGTAACTGACGTTAACTTAATGCATAGAATATTCCCAAAACAGAACCTCTCGTCTGTATAATAATCTCGAAGTACTAAACCATCCATAACCTGAATGGGGGTTGTTAAGCCCAATAGATCTATCTTTAGGATTCGCGTCAATTAGGGGCCATTTCCCTAATTCTTAGGCTACTAGACTTGAAGGGCGATATTCAGTTTAATAATCCAACCATAGAATGTAGTTTTGCATACTTGTGTCTATTTTGTAAAACATTTATAAAGCTGCATGTATTCTCATCCCAAAATATTAGATTTTAAAAGTGACTATAACTCACTTTCACAGATTTTTACTTCGTCGGGAAGTAATACTTGGCCACTGGTCGATTCACGAACCTATAACAAATATGTACATATATATAAAAGTATGTTCAAAATATATTTACAACATTTTTTTAATACGTTTTAATGTTTTAAATATTTTCAGTCAGCCGTCCTCGTTAGTAACCTACAACTAGTTGTCCATAGTTAGATGTACAGAAATAAACTGATATATATTATCTTGACCCAATCCACGACCCAGTGTATACACATCTCAGGCTAGATCATAACTCAAAGTATATATATTTTTGGAATCAACCTCAACCTTGTATAGCTAACTCTCACATTACTGCATATAGAGTGTCTATGGTTGTTCCAAATAATATATACACTGGGTCGATATGATATGTCAAAACATTTGCATACGTGCCTATGGTATCCCAAGATTAAATAATATATTAGAATACATGTATAATACAATATAAGTTAGATAGGATATGATTTGTAAAGATTTGTTACCAATTTTCACGTAGCTACAACAAGTAAAAATATCCAATCTTGTTTTACCCATAACTTCTTCGTTTTAAATCGGTTTTGAGTGAATTCAATTGCTATGGTTTCATATTGAACTTAAGTTTATGAATCTATACAGAAAAAGTATAAGTTTATAGTTGTAAATACAGGTTACAACTCATTTTTGTAAAGGTAGTCATTTCAGTCGAAAGAACGACGTCTAGATGACCATTTTGGAAAATATATTTCCACTTTGAGTTTAATCATGATTTTTGGATATAGTTTCATGTTCATAAGAAAACTCATTTTCCCAGAAGAACAACTTTTAAATCAAAGTTTATCATAGTTTTTAATTAACTAACCCAAAACAGCCCGCGGTGTTACTACGACGGCGTATATCCAGTTTACGGTGTTTTTCGTGTTTTCAGGTTTTAAATCATTAAGTTATCATATCATATAGATATATAACATGTGTTTAGTTGATTTTAAAAGTCAAGTTAGAAGGATTAACTTTTGTTTGCGAACAAGTTTAGAATTAACTAAACTATGTTCTAGTGATTACAAGTTTAAACCTTCGAATAAGGTAGTTTTATATATATGAATCGAATGATGTTATGAACATCATTACTACCTCAGGTTTTATGGATAAACCTACTGGAAATGAGAAAAATATATCTAGCTTGAAAGGATCCTTGGATGGCTTGAAAGTTCTTGAAGCAGAATCATGACACGAAAACAAGTTCAAGTAAGATTTCCACTCGAAATAAGAATGTTATAGTTATAGAAATTGAATCAAAGTTTGAATATTAGTATTACCTTGTATTATAAAGATATCTTAATGTAAATAAGAAAGATTTTTTGAGGTTGGATGATCACTTTACAATATTGGAAGTAAGCTAGCAAACTTGGAAGTATTCTTGATTTTATGAAACTAGAACTTATAGAATTTATGAAGAACACTTAGAACTTGAAGATAGAACTTGAGAGAGATCAATTTGATGAAGAAAATTGATGAATGAAAGTGTTTGTAGGTGTTTTTGGTCATTGGTATATGGATTAGATATAAAGGATGTGTAATTTTGTTTACATGTAAATAAGTCATGAATGATTACTAATATTTTTGTAATTTTATGAGATATTTCATGCTAGTTGCCAAATGATGGTTCCCACATGTGTTAGGTGACTCACATGGGCTGCTAAGAGTTGATCATTGGAGTGTATATACCCATAGTACATACATCTAAAAGCTGTGTATTGTACGAGTACGAATACGGGTGCATACAAGTAGAATTGTTGATGAAACTGAACGAGGATGTAATTGTAAGCATTTTTGTTAAGTAGAAGTATTTTGATAAGTGTATTGAAATCTTTCAAAAGTGTATAAATACATATTAAAACACTTCATGTATATACACTTTAACCGAGTCGTTAAGTCATCGTTAGTCGTTACATGTAAATGTTGTTTTGAAGCCTTTAGGTTAACGATCCTGTTAAGTGTTGTTAACCCTTTGTTTATTATATCAAATGAGATGTTAAATTATTACATTATCATGATATTATGATATATTAATATATCGTAATATGATATATATACAATTAAATGTCATTACAATGATAATCGTTACATATATGTCTCGTTTCGAAATCATTAAGTTAGTAGTCTTGTTTTTACATATGTAGTTCATTGTTAATATACTTAATGATATGTTTACTTATCATAACACCATGTTAACTATATATATATCCATATATATGACATCATATAGTTTTTACAAGTTTTAACGTTCGTGAATCACTGGTCAACTTGGGTGGTCAATTGTCTATATAAAACCTATTTCAATTAATCAAGTCTTAACAAGTTTGATTGCTTAAGATGTTGGAAACACTTAATCATATAAATATCAATTTCATTTAATATATATAAACATGGAAAAGTTCGGGTCACTACACTATATGCGTCTTTTTCTGCGGTAATAGATTCTGAAATTGTAACAAGAATTTTTCGCGAAGATCGACAAATCCTATAATACTGCAAGCTTGTAGGCTATGAAACCACTCCCTTGCGGACCCTTACAAAGCCATAGGGAAAACTCTACAAGCAACTGGCTCATCCCAGTTATAGGTGCTCACCACCCCTTCAAAGCGTTGCAGAAAGTCTAAAAGATCGGTTAAACCGAAGTAAACCCCCAATGTTGCCGGCACAATTGGCGGAGAAACAATTGGTTAGTCAGAAATATGCTGGACAAACTTGTCCGCAGCAGTAGTGATTTCAGTTGCCTTTTTTGTGCGAGTATCCGCATTCTCCGCACAAAACTTGGCTATCATATCTTGCAAGAAATTTGGCTGTTCAAACTTGTGTTGCATTGACTTTGGCACAATGCTTTTGAAAGCGTTAGCTAAAAAATGCCGAGCATCTTCTCTGCGAATATCATCAGATGCTTCACCTTCATTCCCATGACGAGGGAAAGGTGTTGGTGGTCGCCTTCGCTTAACATGTGAAATTTTTACAAATTCTTCCGCACTGTCTGAATCATCAGAAAATTCATTCTCTTCTCTTGACTTTCGCAGTCTTCAAATTATAAACAGAATTTAAAAGAACACGCTCATCCGCGCCATCGCTATCACTGTCGCAATGATCAATGACGAAGCGATCAGCTTGTGATCCAGAATCATTCAATGGCCGTAAATAAGTTCGCGGTACATGAGTTTCGCGAAAAATTTTTCTAGCGTGCTCAATAGCAGTACCAAGTACTTTGTCTGCTTTTTCGGCCAAAATCTTTAATCGCTTACCATCAGCGATGGTTTCTTCGCGATGTTGCTGCAAATTCCTGCGCGCGACCATTTTTTCTGCAGCAACTTCTAGCTGCGATTCATTAGCATTGTTTGCGGCAGATGTCTTAGCAGTCGGTTCTTGAACCGATTTACCCGCGTTTACATTAGCATTTACTTGTATTTGAAATGATAAAACATTCTGCGAATCACTAGATAATGCATCAGCGTTCGCAGACACACCTATTTGCTTTGCATTTGTCATCATGACAATCAAGCAGATCAACTGATTACGCCATTAAAAAATAGCTGCAAATCATCACAACAAAAAGGCGATTGAAATTAAACCGGCAAATTAATTGTTTGATAACTCAAAACAAAAAATTTCAAGTTTAAATCTCAAAACGTGTCCCACGGATGGTGCCAATTGATCAATCCTATATCAAGTTGTTGTTTAATTAAGGATTGAGTGCAATAATAAGATGAAGGATGGGATGTTTGATGATTATTTTAGGCCCCGATGATCGTCTTTCACTTTAGCAATTAAGTGATCAACCACCCTGACCCGGTCTTGATTGTTAATTAGCATAATTCACCTTAGCACAATGTAAAATCCCTTGGGCAAGATCACAAGTGGAAATCACAAAGGCTTGGGCAAAATGGCAGAGAATCAACAACCTATAAATGAGAGGCCAAGCTCTCTATTTATAGTATTCGAAATATCCACGGCCTGCGAATTGCTTAAGTGTCCGCGGAGACACAACGGATTAAACCGCAGTCCTTTATTAGCGCGAAAATATAATTGCTGTACCTATTTTCAGCGAATATCTCATAGTTTTGCATTATAGCTCACGCAATTCTGCTTTTGACTTTTAGCAAATAAAATATATATATACAATGCTATGTATATGATCACTTAACTTTCCACGAACCCCATACACATAGTGTTAGAACCAACACTGTTTCTCGAAAATATATTTCATCCGAATAACGGTAGCGAACCGTTCGAATGAGGGTTTGTCAAACCCATATGGCCATACAACATAAGTTCTCGCTTACACCCGGCAAGTGTAACTAATGACAATTGAATTGAGGATTTTTGTTCTAACTCGTACGTAGAATGCTTGTTTCTGTACTTGTGTTCACTTTGTAAAATGAAACGTTTATGTTTTCTCATCCCAAATGTAAGTTTAAAAGAGTAAAAGTGGGACTATGATTTCACCTTGAGTGCACGAAAGTAAATGTACTTCACAAGTAAATGTGTGCAAGAACGGATGCTAGTCTTGACCTAAACAAGTAGGTCGTATCAATAACGGTAAACATGATTGGTCAAAGTTGTTCAATTAGTCATATGGCTCATTACGACTCGATTATATATAGCATGTGAATCACGTTGCCAATTTTCATGCATGATACAAATATAAAAGCATGTTAGAATGATTGCATAAGTATTCGATTAAGTTTAGACAAAAGTCAACTTTGGTCAAGTCAAAGTCAACAAAAAAGTCAACACGTTCGGGTCGGTTCCCGAACTATTTTTCTAAGCTAATTAATCATATATAAGCATGTTAGAACAAGTTACATGTCAATCGGAGGTGCGTAGCATAGTTAGAATTTTCGGTGTAAAAGTAAAGTTGATCAGTCCCCGGCCACGCCTAATGTCGCGCCGTGACCAAGGAGTGCCGCGCCACGGCAATCAACGTGAACTAGTGCCTGGTCAGTTTCAATTGTTCAAGTCTCAACCAAACTTCAATTAAGCACAAATCACAAACTGTAAACACTTAAAACGCATAACATACATCGTTGGAAAGGTAATTTAACGAGGAATGCAACTAAACACATTTCATTAACCAAAATCATCATTTACAATAATCAAATTTCCAAATTGAATGATTAATTAATGCTCATCATAAATGCTTCAAGTTCATAAATGCACTTTGATGATTCGGGAATTAAATGCACACATGTGATACGCCGTTTTGTAGGTAATTACGCATACAATATAACTAAACACTTACAACCAACATTGCAACGCATTCAATGAATCAAAAGTTTATTTTACTTCTATCAAACCCTAACTCAAATCACAAATTTAGCAATTAAGTTTATGGAGTCTTTCTAAGTCTACCTACACATCAAATTGAAGCTAATGATGCTAGTAACACATTTAATACATGCACTTTTAACATCAAACAATATTTAAGCATCCAAAACTCAAAATCAAGCGCACCCATTTCAAGTTCATGCTAGTTATTCAAAATAACAAGATCGAGCATATAATTTACATATCCATGTTAGACTTGAGCCATAAACACTAATTAACACTTTTATAAGTTAAAAACATCAAGAACAAAGAATCTAGTGTTTTTAGAAAGTTACCCAAATGAGATGAAGTTGGTATGTGTGACGACCCGGAAATTTTCGACCAAATTTAAACTTAATCTTTATATGATTTTGACACGATAAGCAAAGTCTGTAATGTTGAGTCTCAAAAAAATTTTGAACTATTTTCATGAAATCATTTGACCTTCGACTGCTCTCGACGATTCACGAACAATTAATTATAAATAGATATGTGTGTGTATATATACATGGTAATTGAGGAAATTATAAATTATAATATTATATGTCATAATATATATATATATATATATATATATATATATATATATATATATATATATATATATATATATATATATATAGAAATCGTTTTCCCACCCTCCAAGTATCCATAAATGGAATCGGTTTGAAGAAAAGAAGAGACGTCGAGCGTTGTATGAAAGAGGAAGTCATTGCTAGTAGTAACGACTTGTCACGATCCTATTGATTCCATAATTACAAGTTTGAATATAATTATCATTACTATCAATATTATTATCAATAGTAATATTAATATTGAAACCAGTATTATTAATATTATTATTTTATATATACAACATTTGAATATGAAATTTATATATATAAATTGTCATAGTATTATTATTAATATAAGTATCATTATAATTAATATTATTAATAATAATATTATTATTATTATTATTATTAATATTATTGTTATAAATTTTATAATTATATGTATCATTATCATTAATTATTATTACTATTATATTATTAAAATTTTATTATTATCCATAATATTAATAGTATTATTATTATATTTATATTTATTAATTAATGAGATTAAATATAATATATAAATAAAGTTATATATACTGACACATAAAAACAGATTTATATATATACTAATATATACAGATACAATATATGAATCAGTATTATTCATTAATATAAATTACACATAAAACTACATACATATATAAAATACAATTATATATATATATATATATATATATATATATATACATATACAGATATATAATTAAATACAGTTATATACATATATATATACAGAAAAATTTCGTATTTTGTGTAATAGTATAATCAAATCGTACTGAAATTTTGTTTCTATCTTTAATCCTATACCAATCACGATCCAATCACAGGATCAAACAAAAATCAGTTGCACATCACGATCACTCTTTTAATTCCTGTCTCTAATCCTGTTTCAGAATCAAATTCAATCACAGATGTATCCAAAGTCTGTTAGTAATCACAATCGTTCTTTTTAAAGATTTCTTCATCTCCTGCTCACAATCTTGTACTCTGTCTGTAAATATTCGATCTCTATTCACAAAATAACAAGAATTTGTTATGAGTCATTTTCTATCTTTACTTCTTTTGTTTTGCCTGCTCGAATAAACTGTCAAAACAATCACGTTATATATAGCAATTGATCAATTTGTGTTGCTGCATTACTACAACCTCAGTTCTTTGATCCACAAACACCATCGTGAGCCACTATTCACCTCCTTGTTCACTTTTAAATAGCTAACCCATCATCACCTCCTTTAATGAAACCTACCAGCGAAACATTTTTCTGTTTTATGCTAATGATCACCAGCACAACACTCACTTAAACGCTAGCAAACTGTACCCTTCTTCCCTGTCTTGAATAAGCACAAGACCATCACCTTAACCCATTATAACCGAACCTCAATATCATCGGATCACCTCACCCTTTTATTTTGATCACCAAACCTATTTGATAAAACCATTTAACCATCAACCACATGATCACCACCGTAAGCCATTAAACTTTCCACCATCATCTTCAACGAGGAACCCTCCCACCATTAGTTATGCTACTGTATCTCCTCTCCTTCTTAATGTTTGCTGATCCTATTCGCGCACCATAACTGCCATCATACAAATTGTAAACTACTTCTGACATAATAATGATAGTGAGGATAAACGGTACTCGATTATAACCCCCATTCCTGTTTTTATACGATCAACAACACAATACTATCATTGAAAGTATATGTTGCTGTGCTACATTTTTTTTGTTTCTGCTGCAGTAACCGAAGCACTACCACATCCACTTATATAACGTAGTGGAATTAAACAGCTAGAGCAAGCTTCTTTTTTTCCTCCTTTTCTATTTGGCCGACATTTGATGATTAGGTAATATCCCACTTCTCAACTTTTAGTTAGTGGGTTACATGAGAAGATGGGAATTCAATAAATAAGCAGGTAAATTACTTAAATAATTGGTAAAGAAATAGTTCCATTAATGAATCTGCTATGTTATTATATTACACGATATTATTTAAAGGATCACGGTGATGAGATGATTGATGATGTCTGTGGTGATTCGAAAATATTGATGAATGATGAGGACTAGGAAACATGCGTATAGATTAAGGTGATGTTTAAAAATAAACCGTATGAATATAATTATGATAATAATCAAATATAAGATGATGATTATGGATAGACTATATTAAGATGATAAAGTGAAATAATGTAGAAATGATGATGATGCTTCCCATTCGAGTGTGCAACAGGCCATAGGACCCCGGTAGGTTGTTGGTTAGTTGACATAATTGTGGTGTCATTTTAGTGGATCGTGACAAAAACAAAGAACGGAATCAATTTAATTACTTTTGTGTTAGTGCTTGCTGTGTCACGAAAATAAAGAAACCAGGAACCGAATCCTTGATTAATTTAGTTAGGCCGTTATCCTTTTTCTGTTTCTAATTGGGCCGTGATTTGTTGGGTTTCAATTAGTGGCATGTTAGTTGATTATTTGGACTTCGGCCGAGATCTTTTGTTGGGCTATGTGAGTAAGGCCACCATGTTTCTATCATTGGGCCGAGTAATTGATATACTGTTGGGCCAGAAAGTGGAGATGTTGGCGAGGTAGTTAGTGATTACAAAAATCGGATGACGATAATAAGTGTTGTTGATTATGAAGATGATAGTCGATGATGAAATGATTATGATCATGATGTTATGGTGATGTTAAATGATGATAATGATGTCGTGATATGTGATATGTGATGGTTAGATGATTAGATTAAGATGATGATACTAGGAAGATGATAGACAAATAATATGGTTTAAATGATTAAGCGTGCTAAGTAATTCAAGAACGAATCAAATGGAGTAATGGTTAAGGAAGTTATCGGGTTAGCGGGAGGTCGCGGGTCAAACCCGGACTTGGACATATTTTTTAAGGACTACTTCTTTGAGGTAGTTTACTTATCACTTATCATTATTATTATCATTAATATTATTATTAATAATATTATTATTATTATTATCATTAATATTATTATTAATATTAGTATTATTATTATTATCATTAATATTATTATTAATATTATTATTATTATTATTACTAAAGTATCATTATTTTTTAAGATTTATCATTTTATTAAAATTAGTATTGAAACTAACATTCTTATCAAAATTATCATTTTTATTAATAACATTATCATTATTATTAATATTAGAATCATCATGATTTTTATCATCAATTAGTATTATTTTTATCATTATTATTATTAGTATTACTAATATATCAAATAAAGATTTTCTATATAAAAATAAATATATCTAATTAAGTTATTAATTAAATATATAATTTATTGAAATAAAAACTATATCACTAATAATATGTAAATTTATTCGATTACCATTATATGTGTTAATATATATATAAATGATATAGGTTCGTGAATCCGAGGCCAGTCTTGCATTGTTCAGTATCGTCGTATGCATATTTTTACTACAAAATATCGTATTGTGAGTTCATTTGCTCCCTTTTACTCTTTACAATTTTGGGATTGAGAATACATGCGCTGTTTTTACAACTGCTTTATTAAATGCTTTTGAAATATATTTTTGAACTGCGAATACATGAAATGCTTTTATAAATGTTTGACGAGATAGACACAAGCAAAACATTCCTCGAATGAATTATTATGCAGACGAAAGTTCTGTGGATAATTATTGAATTATGTGGACATGATAATTGCCACCATTGAATTATGTGGACATGATAATTGCCACCATTGAATTATGTGGACATGATAATTACCACCATTAAATTATGTGGACATGATAATTGCCACCAATTGATGTGAATGTTATGTATCGAGAGAATAATTTTTATACACAGGTTATGTGTATTATATTTTGTACACGAGATATGTGTACGGTTACTAAAATTTATGAAAAAGGATTTCGTACACGAGAAAGGTGTACTGTATTTAAAAGATATCGCATGTACATTACAGGTGGGTATAGGATTCGGGCCCATTTGTACCATGCAGCATTTAAATCTTGTGGTCTATCAAAATTATGAATTTTATTGTTTATGATAAACCTATGAACTCACCAATCTTTTAGTTGACACTTTAAAGCATGTTTATTCTCAGGTATGAAATAAATCTTCCGCTGTGCATTTGCTCATTTTAAAAGATACTACATGGAGTCGTTCATGGCATATAGAGGTCAGTACCTCGCAATGGGACCAGCTGTTGAAGACTTCGTCCAGGTGGATTAGGACGGGTCCCTTCAGGTGGTATCAGAGCGGTGGTCTTAGCGAACCAGGTCTTGCATTAGTGTGTCTAACTGATAGTTGTTTAGATGCATTAGTGAGTCTGAACTTCGACCGTGTCTACATGTCAAAAGTTTTGCTTATCATTTCGTGTCGAAAATTACCTGCTTATCATCCTTAGAAAATTACCTGCTTATCATTCTTAGTCTAGACATGTTTTACTGCATTGACTGCATGAATAGTGTATAGAAAAAATTCATATCTTAGCGTATCTGCTAATTCATATCTTAGCGCATCTGTTACTGTAGACTTTGCCTGACATATTCCGTAAATTCCTCCGTAATCTACGAAATCTTTAGTACTATATATATAGATATTCTATGTAGTTAGAATATCATCCAATATTCGAAAATCATTTCATATCGAAAAATCTTTTATTCAATCGTACGAAATGGAATTTGCCACTAGTTCAAGTTCCTTGGATTCCGACAGCTATTCCGATATGGATTTCCACACGAACTCCGAAGACAGTATAACTGGAATAGATCAACCAATCAGCCATCATCAATTCTGGATGAATTGGGGATGGGTTTGTAGTCGACTCAATCAATGGAGATGAGAAGAAGGCGATCCTTTCCTTCCACCAACCGAATTCACCTCTTGGCGAAGAACCTAAAGCACTTACCGGCGAACCAGTCTGAAACATCATTTTCACTCTCATTTCCCCGATAGCTCGCAACGATTACATAATATCTACAATTCTAAATCTTATTCATCTCCTCGTTCCAATCGCCAATCATCCCAGAGTAATAGAAGAAGTCAACAAGCTTCGCGCTCGAGTAGTGGCTTTAGAAATTATGGTGCAAAAATTACCAGCTTCAGTAACATCACCGACATCAACATCACCATCAGCATCAGCACCAACAGCACCAATACCACCAACAACACAAGCCTTAACATCCGCATCACAAGCCTCAACCTCAAAATCTGTACCTCAAGTATAATCTTGTTCTACATGACATTCTACACCATTTATCTTCGTTCTACATATTCGTTCTACATCGAATATCTTCGTTCTAAATATCATTCTACATCCATTATCTTCGCTCGATATGGCGATGATGTAATCTCTAATGTTTTAAAGATTATGTATTCTAGATACTAACGGTAAATCAAATGAGTTTAATATTATATTGACTCATTAAATCCATGTTTACATCTGAAGAAAATATATATGTATAGATATTTTCATAAAGATTGTAATTAAAAATTCTATTGTACAAACTGTTAATGGTAAAAATATTTTAACGGATAGGTAATTCCCGAGAAATATTTGGATTTCACATTAATATGTTACACTGTACATTCTTCAAATCAGATTCAGCAGTCATTAACCATACTACCCAAATCCACACATATACGTATCCATTCACCAAAGAACAACTATTTTTAATTCAAATTCAATTTCATATTCGGATTTTGACCGATCAGAATCCAAGTCAAGATTTGACAAGTGGCATAATTGAAATGTCCCGTTCTTATTGATTAAAAATGTTCCATATTAATTGATTTCGTTGCGAGATTTTGACCTCTATATGAGACGTTTTTCAAAGACTGCATTCATTTTTAAAACAAACCATAACCTTTATTTCATAAATAAAGGTTTAAAAAGCTTTACGTAGATTATCAAATAATGATAATCTAAAATATCATGTTTACACACGACCATTACATAATGGTTTACAATACAAATATGTTACAACAAAATAAGTTTCTTGAATGCAGTTTTTACACAATATCATACAAGCATGGACTCCAAATCTCGTCCTTATTTAAGTATGTGACAGCGGAAGCTCTTAATAATCACCTGAGAATAAGTTTAGAATTAACAAAACTATGTTCTAGTGATTACAAGTTTAAACCTTCGAATAAGATAGCTTTATATGTATGAATCGAATGATGTTATGAACATAATTACTACCTCAAGTTCCTTGGATAAACCTACTGGAAATGAGAAAAATAGATCTAGCTTCAAAGGATCCTTGGATGGCTTGAAAGTTCTTGAAGCAGAATCATGACACGAAAATAATTTCAAGTAAGATTTCCACTCGAAATAAGATTGTTATAGTTATAGAAATTGAATTAAAGTTTGAATATGATTATTACCTTGTATTAGAAAGATAACCTACTGTAAGTAACAAAGGTTTCTTGATCTTGGATGATTACTTGGAATGGATTTAGAAAACTTGGAAGTAAACTTGCAATCTTGGAAGTATTCTTGATTTTATGAAACTAGAACTTTTGGAATTTATGAAGAACACTTAGAACTTGAAGATAGAACTTGAGAGAGATCAATTAGATGAAGAAAATTGAAGAATGAAAGTGTTTGTAGGTGTTTTTGGTCGTTGGTGTATGGATTAGATATAAAGGATATGTAATTTTGTTTTCATGTAAATAAGTCATGAATGATTACTCATATTTTTGTAATTTTATGAGATATTTCATGCTAGTTACCAAATGATGGTTCCCACATGTGTTAGGTGACTCACATGGGCTGCTAAGAGCTGATCATTGGAGTGTATATACCAATAGTACATACATCTAAAAGCTGTGTATTGTACGAGTACGAATACGGGTGCATACGAGTAGAATTGTTGATGAAACTGAACGAGGATGTAATTTTAAGCATTTTTGTTAAGTAGAAGTATTTTGATAAGTGTCTTGAAGTCTTTCAAAAGTGTATGAATACATATTAAAACACTACATGTATATACATTTTAACTGAGTCGTTAAGTCATCGTTAGTCGTTACATGTAAATGTTGTTTTGAAACCTTTAGGTTAACGATCTTGTTGAATGTTGTTAACCCATTGTTTATTATAACAAATGAGATGTTAAATTGTTATATTATCATGATATTATGATATATAATATATCTTAGTATGATATATATACAGTTAAATGTCGTTACAACGATAATCGTTACATATATGTCTCGTTTCGAAATCATTAAGTTAGTAGTCTTATTTTTACATATGTATTTCATTGTTAATACACTTAATAATATATTTACTTATCATTTAACATAATTAGCCAAGTGTATCAATATCTTAATATGATTCATATGTACCTAGTAAGACGTTGTTATAACGATAATCGTTATATATATCGTTTTCGAGTTTCTTAAATTAATAGTCTCATTTTTATGTATATAACTCATTGTTAAAATACCTAATGAGATACATACTTATAATAAAATCATGTTAACTATATATATAACCATATATATGTCATCGTATAGTTTTTACAAGTTATAACGTTCGTGAATCACCGGTCAACTTGGGTGGTCAATTGTCTATATGAAACCTATTTCAATTAATCAAGTCTTAACAAGTTTGATTGCTTAACATGTTGGAAACACTTAATCATGTAAATTACAATTTCATTTAATATATATAAACATGGAAAAGTTCGGGTCACTACAGTACCTACCCGTTAAATAAATTTCGTCCCGAAATTTTAAGTTGTTGAAGGTGTTGACGAATCTTCTGGAAATAGATGCGGGTATTTCTTCTTCATCTGATCTTCACGCTCCCAGGTGAACTCGGGTCCTCTACGAGCATTCCATCGAACCTTAACAATTGGTATCTTGTTTTGCTTAAGTCTTTTAACCTCACGATCCATTATTTCGACGGGTTCTTCGATGAATTGGAGTTTTTCGTTGATTTGGATTTCATCTAACGGAATAGTGAGATCTTCTATAGCAAAACATTTCTTCAAATTCGAGACGTGGAAAGTGTTATGTACAGCCGCGAGTTGTTGAGGTAACTCAAGTCGGTAAGCTACTGGTCCGACACGATCAATAATCTTGAATGGTCCAATATACCTTGGATTTAATTTCCCTCGTTTACCAAATCGAACAACGCCTTTCCAAGGTGCAACTTTAAGCATGACCATCTCTCCAATTTCAAATTCTATATCTTTTCTTTTAATGTCAGCGTAGCTCTTTTGTCGACTTTGGGCGGTTTTTCAACCGTTGTTGAATTTGGATGATCTTCTCGGTAGTTTCTTGTATAATCTCCGGACCCGTAATCTGCCTATCCCCCACTTCACTCCAACAAATCGGAGACCTGCACTTTCTACCATAAAGTGCTTCAAACGGAGCCATCTCAATGCTTGAATGGTAGCTGTTGTTGTAGGAAAATTCTGCTAACGGTAGATGTCGATCCCAACTGTTTCCGAAATCAATAACACATGCTCGTAGCATGTCTTCAAGTGTTTTTATCGTCCTTTCGCTCTGTCCATCAGTTTGTGGATGATAGGCAGTACTCATGTCTAGACGAGTTCCTAATGCTTGCTGTAGTGTCTGCCAGAATCTTGAAATAAATCTGCCATCCCTATCAGAGATAATAGAGATTGGTATTCCATGTCTGGAGACGACTTCCTTCAAATACAGTCGTGCTAACTTCTCCATCTTGTCATCTTCTCTTATTGGCAGGAAGTGTGCTGATTTGGTGAGACGATCAACTATTACCCAAATAGTATCAAAACCACTTGCAGTCCTTGGCAATTTAGTGATGAAATCCATGGTAATATTTTCCGATTTCCATTCCGGGATTTCGGGTTGTTGAAGTAGACCTGATGGTTTCTGATGCTCAGCTTTGACCTTAGAACACGTCAAACATTCTCCTACGTATTTAGCAACATCAGCTTTCATACCCGGCCACCAAAAATATTTCTTGAGATCCTTGTACATCTTCCCCGTTCCAGGATGTATTGAGTATCTGGTTTTATGAGCTTCTCTAAGTACCATTTCTCTCATATCTCCAAATTTTGGTACCCAAATTCTTTCAGCCCTGTACCGGGTTCCGTCTTCCCGAATATTAAGATGCTTCTCCGATCCTTTGGGTATTTCATCCTTTAAATTTCCCTCTTTTAAAACTCTTTGTTGCGCCTCCTTTATTTGAGTAGTAAGGTTATTATGAATCATTATATTCATAGATTTTACTCGAATGGGTTCTCTGTCCTTCCTGCTCAAGGCGTCGGCTACCACATTTGCCTTCCCTGGGTGATAACGAATCTCAAAGTCGTAATCATTCAACAATTCAATCCACCTACGCTGCCTCATATTCAGTTGTTTCTGATTAAATATGTGTTGAAGACTTTTGTGGTCGGTATATATAATATTTTTGACCCCATATAAGTAGTGCCTCCAAGTCTTTAATGCAAAAACAACCGCGCCTAATTCCAAATCATGCGTCGTATAATTTTGTTCGTGAATCTTCAATTGTCTAGACGCATAAGCAATCACCTTTGTTCGTTGCATTAATACACAACCGAGACCTTGCTTTGATGCGTCACAATAAATCACAAAATCATCATTCCCTTCAGGCAATGACAATATAGGTGCCGTAGTTAGCTTTTTCTTCAATAATTGAAACGCCTTTTCTTGTTCATCCTTCCATTCAAATTTCTTCCCTTTATGCGTTAATGCAGTCAAGGGTTTTGCTATTTTGAAGAAATCTTGGATGAATCTTCTGTAGTAACCAGCCAATCCTAAAAATTGACGTATATGCTTCGGAGTTTTTGGGGTTTCCCACTTTTCAACGGTTTCGATCTTTGTCGGGTCCACCTGGATACCTTCTTTGTTCACTATGTGACCGAGGAATTGAACTTCTTCCAACCAAAATGCACACTTTGAAAACTTAGCGTACAACTTTTCTTTCCTCAATACTTATAGCACTTTTCTCAAATGTTCTTCGTGCTCTTGATCATTCTTTGAGTAAATAAGTATGTCATCGATGAAAACAATGACAAACTTGTCAAGATATGGCCCACACACTCGGTTCATAAGGTCCATGAACACAGCTGGTGCGTTAGTCAATCCAAACGGCATAACCATAAACTCGTAATGACCATAACGCGTCCTAAAAGCAGTTTTTGGAATATCATCCTCCTTTACTCGCATTTGATGATATCCAAAATATAAATCGATCTTCGAATAAACCGACGAGCCTTGTAGTTGATCAAATAAGTCGTCAATTCTCGGCAGTGGATAACGATTTTTGATGGTAAGTTTGTTCAACTCTCTGTAGTCAATACACAACCTAAATGTACCATCCTTCTTCTTGACAAACAAAACAGGAGCTCCCCATGGTGATGTGCTTGGTCGAATGAAACCACGTTCTAATAGTTCTTGCAGTTGGCTTTGCAGTTTTTTCATCTCGCTGGGTGCGAGTCTATAAGGAGCACGAGCTATTGGTGCAGCTCCTGGTACAAGATCTATTTGAAATTCAACAGATCGATGTGGAGGTAGTCCCGGTAATTCTTTCGAAAATACATCGGGAAATTCTTTTGCGACGGGAACATCATTGATGCTCTTTTCTTCAGTTTGTACTTTCTCGACGTGTGCTAGAATAGCATAGCAACCTTTTCTTATTAGTTTTTGTGCCTTCAAATTACTAATAAGATGTAGCTTCATGTTACCCTTTTCTCCGTACACCATTAAGGGTTCTCCTTCTTCTCGTACAATGCGAATTGCATTTTTATAACATACGATCTCTGCTTTCACCTTCTTCAGCCAGTCCATGCCAACTATTACATCAAAACTCCCTAACTCTACTGGTATCAAATCAATCTTAAATATTTCGCTACCCAGTTTAATTTCTCGATTCCGGCATATATTATCTGCTGAAATTAATTTACCGTTTGCTAATTCGAGTAAAAATTTACTATCCAACGGCATCAATGGAAAACTTAATTTAGCACAAAAATCTCTACTCATATAGCTTCTATCCGCACCCGAATCAAATAAAACGTAAGCAGATTTATTGTCAATAAGAAACGTACCCGTAACAAGCTCCGGGTCTTCCTGTGCCTCTGCCGCATTAATATTGAAAACTCTTCCGCGGCCTTGTCCATTCGTGTTCTCCTGGTTCGGGAAATTTCTAATAATGTGGCCCGGTTTTCCACATTTATAACAAAATACATTGGCATAACTTGCTCCGACACTACTTGCTCCGCCATTACTCGTTCCGACACCATTTGTTCCTTTCTTTCTGTTAACCCCTGGTCCGTAGACCTCACACTTCGCCACGCTATGACCATTTCTTTTACACTTGTTGCAAAATTTGGTGCAGAACCCCGAGTGATACTTTTCACACCTTTGGCATAGCTGCTTCTGATTGTTGTTGTTGTTGCGGTTGTTATTGTTGTTGGGATGATTGTTGTAGTTGCTGTTGTTGTTGTTGTTGTTGTTGTTGTTGTTGGGCCGTTTGTTGTAGTTGCGATTGATGTTGCGATTGTTGGGATAATTGTTGCGATTATTATTATAATTGCTGTTGTTATTGTATTGGTGATTCTTATCACCGTTTTCCTCCCACTTTCTTTTGACTTGCTTCACATTGGCCTCTTCAGCCGTCTGTTCTTTAATTCTTTCCTCAATCTGGTTCACTTGTTTGTGAGCCATTCTACATGCCTGTTGTATGGAGGCGGGCTCGTGTGAACTTATATCTTCTTGGATTCTTTCCGGTAATCCTTTCACAAACGAATCGATCTTCTCTTCCTCATCTTCGAACGCTCCCGGACACAATAGGCACAATTCTGTGAATCGTCTTTTGTACGTGGTAATATCAAATCCTTGGATTCGTAACCCTCTAAGTTCTGTCTTGAGCTTATTGACCTCGGTTCTGGGACGGTACTTCTCGTTCATCAAGTGCTTGAATGCTGACCACGGTAGTGCGTACGCATCGTCTTGTCCCACTTGCTCTAGATAGGTATTCCACCATGTTAACGCAGAACCTGTGAAGGTATGCGTAGCGTACTTCACTTTGTCCTCTTCAGTACACTTACTTATGGCAAACACCGATTCAACCTTCTCGGTCCACCGTTTCAATCCGATCAGTCCTTCGGTTCCATCAAATTCCAAAGGTTTGCAGGCAGTGAATTCTTTGTAGGTGCATCCTACACGATTTTCTGTACTGCTAGATCCAAGGTTATTGTTGGTATGTAGCGCAGCCTGTACTGCGGCTATGTTTGAAGCTAGAAAAGTACGGAATTCCTCTTCATTCATATTCACGGTGTGTCGAGTAGTCGGTGCCATTTCCTTCAAAATAGTCAAATGGAACAAGTTAATCATACAGAATATTAAGAGTAGTTAATAGTATTTCGTAGCATAATATGAACTCATTTATAAAAGCTTTTTCTTCATATTAGCGTTTTATAAGTTTAAATTCGGGTAGTACCTACCCGTTAAGTTCATACTTAGTAGCTAATATACAATTCAACTACTATAATTCTATATGAAAAACTGATTATAATAATATTTCGCGTTCAAACTTTTACACTATATTTTACAAACTTACAATACCGCTTATTTTACATATAGCATGAAATATAGCACACAATAAATTTGATACAAGATGGTTTTGAAGATAATTCTAGCTAGTACACAAGTCGTTCAGCAAAGGCAATAAAGACACGTAATTCATACGTCCAGAAACAAGTCATGCATTCTAGTTTTACTAGGATTACTTCCCATCCTTGGTCTTGTGGAACATAACCGTTATGGCCGTTGATAAGACAGCGTGTTGTAACGTCGTCAAAGGGACGAGGGTTACTTAATGACCAACAGTCTCGTAATAACCTAAAAACCTCATTTCTTACCCCAATTACCGACTCCGTCACTTGTGGGAATGTTTTGTTTAATAGTTGTAGCCCGATGTTCTTGTTCTCACTTTGGTGAGAAGCGAACATTACTAATCCGTAAGCATAACATGCTTCTTTGTGTTGCATGTTTGCCGCTTTCTCTAAATCATGAAGTCCTATATTCGGATACATTGAGTCAAAATAATTTCTTAACCCATTGCGTAAAATAGCATTTGGGTTCCCTGCAATATATGCGTCAAAGTAAACACATCGTAACTTATGGGTTTCCCAATGTGATATCCCCCATCTTTCAAACGAAAGTCTCTTATAAACCAAGACATTCTTGGAACGTTCTTCGAATGTCTTACAAACTGATCTCGCCTTAAATAGTTGTGCCGAGGAATTCTGACCGACTCTAGACAAGATTTCATCAATCATGTCTCCGGGTAGGTCTCTTAAAATATTGGGTTGTCTATCCATTTTGTGTTTTTAAACTGTAAAATAGACAAGAGTTAGATTCATAAAAAAATACTTATTAATACAAGCAATTTTTACATATATCATAAAGCATAAGCACACTATATTACATATATTACACCACACGAATACAACTATCTTATTCCGACTCGCTCGTTTCTTTTTCTTCGGTTTTGGTTCGTTTTTCCAAGTTTCTAGGGATATATGATGTTCCCCTAATACTAGCTGTCGTTTTTCACAACGGTTTAGAAAAACCTGGTGGTTTAGAGGTTCCCGGGTCATTGTTACAACTTAAGGACTTCGGGGGTTGACGATACATATAAAGTTCATCGGGGTTGGAATTAGATTTCTCTATTTCTATGCCCTTTCCCTTATTATTTTCTTTTGCTTTATTAAATTCAGTTGGGATAATTTCTATAACATCATCGGAATTCTCGTCGGAATCCGATTCATCGGAGAATTGGTAATCCTCCCAATATTTTGCTTCCTTGGCGGAAACACCATTGACCATAATTAACCTTGGTCGGTTGGTTGAGGATTTTCTTTTACTTAACCGTTTTATTATTTCCCCCACCGGTTCTATTTCCTCCTCCGGTTCCTCCTCTTCCGGTTCTGATTCTTCTTCCAGTTCCTCTTCGGGAACTTGTGAATCAGTCTAATATATATTCGACTCTTCATTATTATTAGGTGAGTCAATGGGATTTGTGCTAGAGGTAGACATCTATCACACAATATCAAACATGTTAAGAGATTAATATATCACATAATATATACATGTTAATAATATATAGTTTCCAACAAAAATGTTAAGCAATCATTTTAAAGAAAACACGGTCGAAGTCCAGACTCACTAATGCATCCTAACAAACTCGATAAGACACACTAATGCAAATTTTCTAGTTCTCTAAAACCAACGCTCTGATACCAACTGAAATGTCCCGTTCTTATTGATTAAAAACGTTCCATATTAATTGATTTCGTTGCGAGGTTTTGACCTCTATATGAGACGTTTTTCAAAGACTGCATTCATTTTTAAAACAAACCATAACCTTTATTTCATAAATAAAGGTTTAAAAAGCTTTACGTAGATTATCAAATAATGATAATCTAAAATATCATGTTTACACACGACCATTACATAATGGTTTACAATACAAATATGTTACAACAAAATAAGTTTCTTGAATGCAGTTTTTACACAATATCATACAAGCATGGACTCCAAATCTCGTCCTTATTTAAGTATACGACAGCGGAAGCTCTTAATAATCACCTGAGAATAAACATGCTTAAAACGTCAACAAAAATGTTGGTGAGTTATAGGTTTAACCTATATATATCAAATCATAATAATAGACCACAAGATTTCATATTTCAATACACATCCCATACATAGAGATAAAAATCATTCATATGGTGAACACCTGGTAACCGACATTAACAAGATGCATATATATAAGAATATCCCCATCATTCCGGGACACCCTTCGGATATGATATAAATTTCGAAGTACTAAAACATCCGGTACTTTGGATGGGGTTTGTTAGGCCCAATAGATCTATCTTTAGGATTCGCGTCAATTAGGGTGTCTGTTCCCTAATTCTTAGATTACCAGACTTAATAAAAAGGGGCATATTCGATTTCGATAATTCAACCATAGAATGTAGTTTCACGTACTTGGGTCTATTTTGTAAATCATTTATAAAACCTGCATGTATTCTCATCCCAAAAATATTAGATTTTAAAAGTGGGACTATAACTCACTTTCACAGATTTTTACTTCGTCGGGAAGTAAGACTTGGTCACTGGTTGATTCACGAACCTATAACAATATATACATATATATCAAAGTATGTTCAAAATATATTTACAACACTTTTAATATATTTTTATGTTTTAAGTTTATTACGTCAGCTGTCCTCGTTAGTAACCTACAACTAGTTGTCCACAGTTAGATGTACAGAAATAAATCGATAAATATTATCTTGAATCAATCCACGACCTAGTGTATACGTATCTCAGTATTGATCACAACTCAAACTATATATATTTTGGAATCAACCTCAACCCTGTATAGCTAACTCCAACATTCACATATAGAGTGTCTATGGTTGTTCCGAAATATATATAGATGTGTCGACATGATAGGTCGAAACATTGTATACGTGTCTATGGTATCTCAAGATTACATAATATACAATACAAGTTGATTAAGTTATGGTTGGAATAGATTTGTTACCAATTTTCACGTAGCTAAAATGAGAAAAATTATCCAATCTTGTTTTACCCATAACTTCTTCATTTTAAATCCGTTTTGAGTGAATCAAATTGCTATGGTTTCATATTGAACTCTATTTTATGAATCTAAACAGAAAAAGGATAGGTTTATAGTCCAAAAAATAAGTTACAAGTCATTTTTGTAAAGGTAGTCATTTCAGTCGAAAGAACGACGTCTAGATGACCATTTTAGAAAACATACTTCCACTTTGAGTTTAACCATAATTTTTGGATATAGTTTCATGTTCATAATAAAAATCATTTTCCCAGAATAACAACTTTTAAATCAAAGTTTATCATAGTTTTTAATTAACTAACCCAAAACAGCCCGCGGTGTTACTACGACGGCGTAAATCCGGTTTTACGGTGTTTTTCGTGTTTCCAGGTTTTAAATCATTAAGTTAGCATATCATATAGATATAGAACATGTGTTTAGTTGATTTTAAAAGTCAGGTTAGAAGAATTAACTTTTATTTGCGAACAAGTTTAGAATTAACTAAACTATGTTCTAGTGATTACAAGTTTAAACCTTCGAATAAGATAGCTTTATATGTATGAATCGAATGATGTTATGAACATCATTACTACCTCAAGTTCCTTGGATAAACCTACTGGAAATGAGAAAAATAGATCTAGCTTCAAAGGATCCTTGGATGGATTGAAAGTTCTTGAAGCAGAATCATGACACGAAAACAATTTCAAGTAAGATTTCCGCTCGAAATAAGATTGTTATAGTTATAGAAATTGAATTAAAGTTTGAATATGATTATTACCTTGTATTAGAAAGATAACCTACTGTAAGTAACAAAGGTTTCTTGATCTTGGATGATTACTTGGAATGGATTTAGAAAACTTGGAAGTAAACTTGCAATCTTGGAAGTATTCTTGATTTTATGAAACTAGAACTTTTGGAATTTATGAAGAACACTTAGAACTTGAATATAGAACTTGAGAGAGATCAATTAGATGAAGAAAATTGAAGAATGAAAGTGTTTGTAGGTGTTTTTGGTCGTTGGTGTATGGATTAGATATAAAGGATATGTAATTTTGTTTTCATGTAAATAAGTCATGAATGATTACTCATATTTTTGTAATTTTATGAGATATTTCATGCTAGTTGCCAAATGATGGTTCCCACATGTGTTAGGTGACTCACATGGGCTGCTAAGAGCTGATCATTGGAGTGTATATACCAATAGTACATACATCTAAAAGCTGTGTATTGTACGAGTACGAATACGGGTGCATACGAGTAGAATTGTTGATGAAACTGAACGAGGATGTAATTGTAAGCATTTTTGTTAAGTAGAAGTATTTTAATAAGTGTCTTGAAGTCTTTCAAAAGTGTATGAATACATATTAAAACACTACATGTATATACATTTTAACTGAGTCGTTAAGTCATCGTTAGTCGTTACATGTAAATGTTGTTTTGAAACATTTAGGTTAACGATCTTGTTGAATGTTGTTAACTCATTGTTTATTATAACAAATGAGATGTTAAATTGTTATATTATCATGATATTATGATATATAATATATCTTAGTATGATATATATACAGTTAAATGTCGTTACAACGATAATCGTTACATATATGTCTCGTTTCGAAATCATTAAGTTAGTAGTCTTATTTTTACATATGTATTTCATTGTTAATACACTTAATAATATATTTACTTATCATTTAACATAATTAACCAAGTGTATCAATATCTTAATATGATTCATATGTACCTAGTAAGACGTTGTTATAACGATAATCGTTATATATATCGTTTTCGAGTTTCTTAAATTAATAGTCTCATTTTTATGTATATAACTCATTGTTAAAATACCTAATGAGATACATACTTATAATAAAATCATGTTAACTATATATATAACCATATATATGTCATCGTATAGTTTTTACAAGTTTTAACGTTCGTGAATCACCGGTCAACTTGGGTGGTCAATTGTTTATATGAAACCTATTTCAATTAATCAAGTCTTAACAAGTTTGATTGCTTAACATGTTGGAAACACTTAATCATGTAAATAACAATTTCATTTAATATATATATAAACATGGAAAAGTTCGGGTCACTACAATAATAAAGAAAATAATGGACAAAATAAAATTGATTAGTAACCAATTAATTAACTACGTAAACCTTTAAACCTATGCTAACCTTGGACTATTGGACTATTGAACTATTAGACTACTAACATAGGACTACTAACCTTGGACAATTAAAAAGTATTAAAAGAGTAGGAAATATTATTCACAACATTTTTGACTTAAAATATCGTTAATAAGTTACATCTACTATAGTTAAATAGTTCCTCAAGTTTGCCACTTGATTTCATCTTAAACACCCTTTATATCTTGACGATTACAATCAACGTTTAATCATCTAAAAACACAATTCTCTTGAAACTACCTCGGATTGATAACTGATGATTCAGATATGGTAGCATTTAATGCAGAGGAAACAGCAAAATTGTAGATGGTCTAAATGGCTAAAAGGTTTGATGATAAAGAATGGAGTGTTGGGAACGCTCGATAGAAAATTTGGTACTGAATAGCGGATTATGCAAAACTATGAAGGAGACCAAGGACAAATACACGGACCAAACCCTATATTCAAATAATCCAGGTAATTCTGGATCCGATGAAATCTTTAGAGAATATCTTGCTCCGTACCCATGTTAAATTTTGTGGAAAATCTTTCTTCATCAACCTTCGATCTTAGAAATTCTGAAAATATCATCATAAATATCTTCGATATTTCTGAGGATATTTTCATAACTCTTCTTGTCCGAAATTAGTTATCTCTTCGTGCTATCCATATTACATCATAAAGAAAATTGTTTTAGTTTCTCTATTCAAGTTTTAAATTATGAATGAATTCTGAAGAAGTGTTGGAAATTGAAGCATGAGTTAGTATAATATAATGCGCTTGGCCAACGTGATTATATTACAGTAAGTCATGCTGAGTTTCTAATGGAATGTGATAAAGGTTCACAGATCTTACCCTCATCATGTGCCATGTTACATAACTCTGTCATTTTAACTTAACCTCCGAACATATCAAGAAAATATATTCTTGATAGTTCTATCTTCTGTAAATTCTGGTAATTTAAAAAATCAAATCATGCTATTACCTTTCCTTTCTGCTTAATATATTATGATCATTCGAAACTTCGTACCTACAAATTCTGGACCATTATTCGCTTGACTTGAAGTCGGGAAGAGAAAACAAAAGCATGGAACTTCTAAATATAAGGGAAAATATAAAGCCCAATAACAACACATGAATTACGAACCATGTATATCAATGCGTATAGCAATATAAAGACACGGGAGAATGAGAAATACAATAATTCCTAGAGCATAGTAGAAGTAAACAGATTCCTCCGGTGATAGTTGAAAAAGAAGAGTGATTGACATGATAATCAAGAAAATATTAAGAATTAGAATTGGATTAAGCATTTTCAAAATCTTTTGAAAGTAGGAACTAAGAAAGAAGGTATTGGAATGATGAAAAATAAGGAGACGAGAGAGATTAATTTATAGGGAAAATACCCGACAGAGCAATCGAGGCAGATTACCATGTCTAATTATAGAGATCCTAATTTCCTTAAATCCCAAAGAATCGGAATTTTTTTTCTTGATTTCGAAGATTTTCTTTAAATTCCTTGAATCCCGGAAATCAACCATGACTACGTCAGAAGTTAAGACGAATCTTTAATTTCACTCATTTCATTAATTTGTGACAACTTCACTCGTAATCTTCACATAATCGAATCGCTTTATCTATAATAATCAATAATGATAACACTCTATTTATCAACCCAGATTCGTCATGAAAAATTTTTTATTGTTAGCCATGACGATCTCACTCAAATTTCGGGACGAAATTTCTTTAACGGGTAGGTACTGTGACGACCCGGAAATTTTCGACCAAATTTAAACTTAATCTTTATATGATTTTGACACGATAAGCAAAGTCTGTAATGTTGAGTCTCAAAAAAATTTTGAACTTTTTCATGAAATCATTTGACCTTCGACTGCTCTCGACGATTCACGAACAATTAATTGTAAATAGATATGTGTGTATATATATACATGGTAATTGAAATTATAAATTATAATATATATATATATATATATATATATATATATATATATATATATATGTGTGTGTGTGTGTGTGTGTGTGTGTGTGTGGGTGTGTGTGTGTGTGTGTGTAATAAATATTAAAGAGTCAATATAATATATATAATTGGTAAATAGTAATAAATTATAATATATTAAATCTAGTTACAAGTTTGAATATAATTATCATTACTATCAATATTATTATCAACAGTAATATTAATATTGAAACCAGTATTATTAATATTATTATTTTCAATATACATCATTTGAATATGAAATTTATATATATAAATTGTCAGAGTATTATTATTATTAATATTGGTATCATTATAATTAATATTATTATTAATAATAATAATATTATTATTAATATTATTGTTATAAATTTTATAATTATATGTATCATTATCATTAATTATTATTACTATTATATTATTAAAATTTTATTATTATCCATAATATTAAGTGTATTATTATTATAGTTATATTTATTAATTAATGAGATTAATTATAATATGTAAATAAAGTTATATATACTGACACATAAAAACAGATTTATATATATACTAATATATACAGATACAATATATGAATCAGTATTATTCATTAATATAAATTACACATAAAACTACATATATATATAAAATATAGTTATACATATATATATATATATATATATAAATACATATATAGATATATAATTAAATACAGTTATATACATATATATATATATATAGAAAAATTTCGTATTTTGTATAATATCATAATCAAATCGTACTAAAATTTTGTTTCTGTCTTTAATCCTGTACTAATCACGATTCAATCACAGGATAAAACAAAAATCAGTTGCACATCACGATCACTCTTTTAATTCCTGTGTCTAATCCTATTTCAGAATCAAATTCAATCACAGATGTATCCAAAGTCTGTTAGCAATCACAATCGTTCTTTTTAAAGATTTCTTCATCTCCTGCTCACAATCTTGTACTCTGTCTGTAAATATTCGATCTCTATTCACAAAATAACAAGAATTTGTTATGAGTCATTTTCTATCTTTACTTCTTTTGTTTTGCCTGGTCGAATAAACTGTCAAAACAATCACGTTATATATAGCAATTGATCAATTTGTGTTGCTGCATTACTACAACCTCGGTTCTTTAATCCACAAACACCACCGTGAGTCACCATTCACCTCCTTGTTCACTTTTAAATAGCTAACCCATCATCACCTCCTTTAATGAAACCCACCAGCGAAACATTTTTCTGTTTTATGCCAATGATCACCAGCACAACACTCACTTAAATGCTAGCAAACTGTAACCTTCTTCCCTGTCTTGAATAAGCACAAGACCATCACCTTAACCCATTATAACCGAACCTCAATATCATCGGATCACCTCACCCTTTTATTTTGATCACCAAACCTATTTGATAAAACCATTTAACCATCACCCACATGATCACCACCGTAAACCATTAAACTTTCCACCATCATCTTCAACGAGGAACCCTCCCACCATTAGTTATGCTACTGTATCTCCTCTCTTGCTTAATGTTTGCTGATCCTATTCGCTCACCATAACTGCCATCATACAAATTGTAAACTACTTCTGACATAATAATGATAGTGAGGATAAACGGTACTCGATTATAACCCCCATTCATGTTTTTATACGATCAACAACACAATACTATCATTGAAAGTATATGTTGCTGTGCTACATTTTTTTTTTTGCTTCTGCTGCAGTAACCGAAGCACTCCCGCATCTACTTATATAACGTAGTGGAATTAAACAGATAGAGCAAGCTTCTTTTTTTCCTCCTTTTCTATTTGGCCAACATTTGATGATTAGGTAATATCCCACTTATCAACTTTTAGTTAGTGGGTTACATGAGAAGATGGGAATACAATAAAGAAGCAAGTAAATTACTTAAACAATTGGTAAAGAAATAGTTCCATTAACGAATCTGCTATGTTATTATATTACATGATATTATTTAAAGGATCATGGTGATGAGATGATTGATGATGTCTGTGATGATTCGAAAATATTGATGAATGATGAGGACTAGGAAACATGCGTATAGATTAAGGTGATGTTTAAAAATAAACCGTATGAATATAATTATGATAATAATCAAATATAAGATGATGATTATGGATAGACTATATTAAGATGATAAAGTGAAATGATGTAGAGATGACGATGCTTCCCATTCGAGTGTGCAACAGGCCATAGGACCCCATTGGGTTGTTGATTAGTCGACACAATTGTGGTGTCATTTTAGTGGATCGTAACAAAAACAAAGAAAGTAATCAATTTAATTACTTTTGTGTTAGTGCTTGTTGTGTCACAAAAATAAAGAAACCAGGAACTGAATCTTTGATTAATTTAGTTAGGCCATTATCCTTTTTCTGTTTCTAATTGGGCTGTGATTTGTTGGATTTCAATTAGTGGCCTGTTAGTTGATTATTTGGACTTCGGCCGAGATCTTTTGTTGGGCTGTGCGAGTAAGGCCACCATGTTTCTATCATTGGGCCGAGTAATTGATATACTGTTGGGCCAGAAAGTGGAGATGTTGGCGAGGTAGTTAGTGATTACCAAAATCGGATGACGATAATAAGTGTTGTTGATTATGAAGATGATAGTCGATGATGAAATGATTATGATCTTGATGTTATGGTGATGTTAAATGATGATAATGATGTCGTGATATGTGATGGTTAGATGATTAGATTAAGATGATGATACTAGGAAGATGATAGACAATTAATATGGGTTAAATGATTAAGCGTGCTAAGTAATTCAAGAACGAATCAAATGGAGCAATGGTTAAGGATGTTATCGGGTTAGCGGAAGGTCGCGGGTTCAAACCCGGATTTGGGCATATTTTTTAAGGACTACTTCTTTGAGGTAGTTTACTTATAACTTATCATTATTATTATCATTAATATTATTATCAATAATATTATTATTATTATTATCATTAATATTATTATTAATATTAGTATTATTATTATTATCATTAATATTATTATTATTATTATTATTATTATTATTATTACTAAAGTATCATTATTTTTTAAGATTTATCATTTTATTAAAATTAGTATTGAAACTAACATTCTTATCAAAATTATCATTTTTATTAATAACATTATCATTATTATTAATATTAGAATCATCATGATTTTTATCATCAATTAGTATTATTTTCATCATTATTATTATTAGTATTACTAATATATCAAATAAAGATTTTCTATATAAAAATAAATATATCTAATTAAGTTATTAATGAAATATATAATTTATTGAAATAAAAACTATATCACTAATAAATATATCTAATTAAGTTATTAATGAAATATATAATTTATTGAATTATGTGAACATGATAATTGCCACCATTGAATTATGTGGACATGATAATTGCCACCATTGAATTATGTGGACATGATAATTGCCACCATTAAATTATGTGGACATGATAATTGCCACCATTGAATTATGTGAACATGATAATTGCCACCATTGAATTATGTGGACATGATAATTGCCACCATTGAATTATGTGAACATGATAATTGCCACCAATCGGTGTGAATGTTATGTATCGAGAGAATGATTTTTATACACAGATTATGTGTATTATATTTTGTACACGAGATATGTGTACGGTTACTAAGATTTATGAAAAAGGATTTCGTACATGAGAAAGGTGTACTGTATTTAAAAGATATCGCATGTACATTACAGGTGGGTATAGGATTCGGGCCCATTTGTACCATGCAGCATTTAAATCTTGTGGTCTATCAAAATTATGAATTTTATTGTTTATGATAAACCTATGAACTCACCAACCTTTTGGTTGACACTTTAAAGCATGTTTATTCTTAGGTACGAAATAAATCTTCTGCTGTACATTTGCTCATTTTAAAAGATATTACATGGAGTCGTTCATGGCATATAGAGGTCAGTACCTCGCAATGGGACCAACTGTTGAAGACTTCGTCCAGGTGGATTAGGACGGGTCCCTTCAGTATGGAATCGAAGAGGAAGATGCAAGGATTCTAAATATGTAATTTGTTTTATAAAACACTTGCTAGATTAGATTTAGATGATGATTCTTTGTTTGAAGGTTGAGAGAAAAGTTGAAGTATCAAAAGAGAGAAAGAGGAGTTGAATGGAGGAGAAGACATGGTTGACTAGTTGACCTAGTCAAGACTTTGCCCACTTGACAACTTTAGTCCCTCAAGTTTAAAAGCGGGTGCGTGAATTACCTAAACGAAATATTTTAAAAACGCGTATTAATGGAAGATGTTATAATTATATAACGGACTTTAAAATAAATAGACGGAAAGTAAACGGAAAAATGCGGGATGTTACATGATACACTTTAGATCTGAATCTTCTTGCCCAGAATCAAATCTAGTCCTTGTCTTATCACAATTAGAATTTCGTGATACTCGAGGCTTGTAAGATCAAATACTTAATTAAAAAAATCATATCACGATTGAAGAACAAATAGAATTATTGTGACAACCCGGAAATTTCCAACCAAATTTAAACTTTAATCTTTATATGTTTCCGACACGATAAGCAATATTTGTTAAGTTAAATTTCAAGAATTTTAAACTATGTTCATACATTCATTCAACCTCGACCAAGTTCCAACGATTCACGAACCATTAAATGAATATGATTATATATGTATATGTGTATATATATTATAACTTGAAACGTAAACAAAATATTAGATTAAATACTTTATATGATTGTATCTGTTTCAAAATGTTTATCAATGGAATTAGAAGATAAGATCAAATGATTGAATTATCAGATATATTAAATTATGATTACAAGTCTCTGTTGAAAGGCCCACGTTGATTTGAGAAATCTGTCCATTTAAACAATATTTGGAAAATGGTAAAGTGATTTATAAATAAAAACAAATTGTCAATCATTGAGAACTAGACAAAGGAAATTGGAAGATTGAATCTCATAAAGACTCGATTGATCTATTTAGTTTCAAACATACAAAAACGTTTTCAGTTTAAAAAGAACTTTATTATTAAAACGTATATAACTTTTATAAATATCTAGAACCACTTTTGACAACTCATTACTTAACTAGTATGATAAAGATAACGATATTTATATTTTATTTTATTAAATATATATAACGATTTAAATTAATATTATATATATTTATACGCGTATTATACGTACATAGTTTTATACTTTTACTATACTTAAACTTTACCTTTACTTTATTTTTACTTTACTTTAACTTTAATAATTCACTTTAATAATTCATACTTTAATAATTAACTTTAATAATTCATACTTTAATAATTCACTTTAATAATTCATACTTTAATAATTCACTTTAATAATTCATACTTTAATAATTCACTTTAATAATTCATACTTTAATAATTCACTTAAATAATTCAAAAATCTATTATAAATAGAATTCAATAGGTTTTATTATTTCATAGAAACTTGAAAATATTTTTCTCTAAACTCTCTCAAACGATTTACATATATATTTACTCCGTATTATTTCAAGATATTATTAGTATACATAAAATATTACGACGGAGTGCTGTCCGAGTGATTTCGAAATTGTTTTTCGAGTGGGATAGGATTAAGGAAATTATGAGTTATAGCTATGGAGGTGATTGAGTATGGTTCATGGGTATGCTCATGAGGTCAATATAGTGTTTATCATTTCCGTTGCGTCTACGTACCTTTCCTGCAATATTGAATCTCAATATTGATACGTGAGTACTCATAATTTAACTTTTACATACTAATAGTGTATCCCTGACTAGTGCTCGAGTATTTAGGATTATGCATGCTTGTACTTTTGATATTGCCCTTAGACAGGTTAGGTTGAATCTTGAATTAGTTACACTTGCGGTTGAGATAAGGTATAAGATATGCATGTCCTTGGAAAGCTAGCGAAAAATTAAGAACTTTTCCTTTAGATATCGAATGGTTTCGATGAACGGATTAGAAGTTATAATCAATTGAATTTTCGATATTTTTATTAAAAATGATTATTATTATCGTCGTTTTTATCGTCGTTCTAGTTTTATCTTATTATTATCATTATTATTATCTTTATCAATAAAAGGGATTTATCATTAACAATTGTTATTTTTTTATTATTACTATCGTTATTATCATTAAAGTTATAATTAGTATTATTATTATTATCCAATTATTATTATTATTATTATTATTATTATTATTATTATTATTATTATTATTATTATTATTATTATTATTATTATTATTATTATTAGTAGTATTATTATTATTATTATCATTATTAATATATATATCATTATTTAAAAATGGTTATTGTTATTGTTATTATTATTATTACTATATTATCATTAAGATAATTATTAGTATTATCGTTAATAATGTTATAGTAACTATCATTATTAATATTAGTGTAATTAAAAAAAATATTTGTAACACCTAATTATTTTGATTACTATTATTATCATTATTATGAACACGATATAAAAGACGATTAAAAGCTATTAAACGAAACGATTAGGAAATAATGAGTAAGAGTATCATGATGAAATTAAAATATTATAAGATATTGATTTAGATAAAATTATCGTTCTTATTATTTTTATCATTACTATTATTATTAAAAGTATCGTTAGTATTAAAACTATCATTTTAACAAAAATTATCATTTTAATAGAAATATCATTGTTACTATAAAATATCATTATTATTATTATTTTAAATAGAATTATTATTTTAAAGATAATATTAAAAATTATCGTAAATATTAAAGTTATCATAATTAGAATTATCATTTTATCATAATGTCATCTTAGTAATTATAAATATTGATATTTTTATAATAATAATTATTATTACAAAATAATACAACTTTTACTTACTATCATTACAGATATTATTTTATCAAATAAATATGTGATACAAACATATTTTACTACGTGTAATAACTTACTTTAATAATACCTATCATATTATCTTTATGATACTAAAGGAACCCTATAAATTTTATTACTTAATATATATAAAAGTATATTTTATTATATAAATTTAATATAAAATTTTATTTATTAATAAATAAATTATATTATTTACTCTAATAAATCTTTTAAAAATATTTAAAAATATAAAACGACGATATTTAAACTATATATTAATCATGTATAGATTTTTGGAAATTATTTTGAGTCAAATTTACTTTTGTTGACTTTTGCATATTAGTCTCGAGCATTAGGATTGTGGTACACTATGACTTGACCTAATTTGTTAGACAAATATTGACCAACACATAAATATATATAATTAATTTAGGTTCGTGAATTCGAGGCCAACCTTGCACTTGTTCAATGACGTTATATGTATTTTTACTACGAAATACAGTATGGTGAGTTTCATTTGCCTTTTTACCCTTTATATTTTTGGGACTGAGAATACATGCGCTTTTATAAATGTTTGACGAAATAGACACAAGTAATTGAAACTACATTCTATGGTTGAATTATCAAAATCGAATATGCCCCTTTTTATTAAAGTCTGGTAATCTAAGAATTAGGGAACAGACACCCTAATTGATGCGAATCCTAAAGATAGATCTATTGGGCCTAACAAACCCCATCCAAAGTACCGGATGCTTTAGTACTTCGAAATTTATATCATGTCTGAAGGAGGATCCCGGAATGATAGGGGATATTCTTATATGTATCTAGTTAATGTCGGTTACCAGGTGTTCACCATATGAATGATTATTTTTGTCTCTATGCATGGGACGTATATTTATGAGAACTGGAAATGAAATTCTTGTGGTCTATTAAAATGATGGAAATAAATGATTATGATAAACTAATGAACTCACTAACCTTTTGGTTGACACTTTAAAGCATGTTTATTCTCAGGTGTGAAAGAAATCTTCCACTGTGCATTTGCTCATTTTAAAGATATTACTTGGAGTCTTTCATAGCATATTTCGAAGAACGTTGCATTCGAGTCATTAAGTTCATCAAAGATTATTATTAAATCAATTTATAGTTGGATAGTGGATATTATGAAATGGTATGCATGCCTTTCAATTTTCGATGTAAAGAAAGTTTGTCTTTTAAAAACGAATGCAATGTTTGTAAAATGTATCATATAGAGGTCAAATACCTCGTAATGTAATCAACTATTGTAAATCGTTTATAATGTATATGAACGGGTCCTTTCAGTTGGTATCAGAGCGGTGGTCTTAGCGAACCAGGTCTGCATTAGTGTGTCTAACTGATAAGTCGATAGGATGCATTAGTGAGTCTGGACTTCGACCGTGTCTGCATGTCAAAAGTTTTGCTTATCATTTTGTGTCGAAAATTAACTACTTATCATCCTCAGGAAATTACCTGCTTATCATTTTTAGTCTAAGACACGTCTTGCTGCATTGATTGCATGAATAGTGTATAGACAAAAATTCATATCTTAGCATATCTGCTAAATCATATCTTATCGTATCTGTTACTTTAAACTTTGCCTGACATATCCCGCAAAGTCCTCCGTAATCTACGAAATCTTTTGATCTATATATATATATATATATATATATATATATATATATATATATATATATATATATATATATATGTATATATATATATATATATATATTCTATGTAATTAGAATATCATCCGTTAGCCAAAATCATTTCATATCGGAAAAAAAAAAATCCTTTATCCAATCGTACGAAATGGAATTCGTCATCAGTTCAAGTCTTTTAGATTCCGAAATGGAATCCCATTCAAGCTCCGAAAGCAGTGTGATCGGAATAGATCAACCAATCAGTCATCACCTATTCTGGATGAATTGGGGATGGGTTCGTAGCCTCCTCAATCATTGGAGACAAGAAGAAGGTGATCCCTTCCATCCACCACATTGCCCTCTTGACGAAGAACCTGAAGCACTTACCGGCGAACCTGTCCGAAACACCATGTTCTCGCTCATTTCCAGAGTATCTCGTCATGATTATATATTACATCAAATTTTAGATTTTATTTATCCACTCGTCCGAACCGACAATAACCCCAGTGTAATAGAAGAAGTCAACGAGCTTCGCACTCGGGTAGTGGCTTTGGAGAATATGGTGCAGAGATTACAAACACCTGCAGCAGCATCAGCAGCATAACCAGTACCACCATCATCAACGCCAACAGTACCATTACCACCTCCAACCATAACCGCGTCGTAAACCTCAACTTCACAATCTGTCCCATGAGCATCAACGTCATGCGCACTATAGATACCAAGGAGTACCAACAACAATAACTGACGAAGCATTAATTCATAACTTCATTGGAGAAACATTCCGCGGCGATTATGTAATCTCTAAAGTCTTAGAGATTATCTAATCTAGCCCTAACCATAAATCAGTTAAGCGAACCAAAATGATAGAAGGATGAGTAGAAACCCTGACAAAAATGGTGTGTGATTAACAAGCTAAACTTGCTTTACCAACAGCATCAACAGTACCGTCAGCGTTACCAGCATCGTCAGTATAGTCAACATCCGAATCAACAACACCGATAACATCACAAACTCTGTCAGTTCAAGAATCACTGTGGACATCATTACGAATCAATAACGTGTATATTGTATCAACGAGTTATGAAGAATTAACTCATTCCCTCTGAAGAAATTATATGTATATTATATATATATATTTTGAAATAAATCTTTCCGTGCTAAGCTATTGTGTGTGAATCTTAACTACTCGATTAATTCATATTACAAATATGCAATAATGTACGTCCTTCGGCCGCAAATTAACCAGCGTTAACTACAATCTCTGTCGCAATTCAACAAATTCCAATTCATAATAAATCAAATATATATTTGATTTTACACTTTCATCATCGATGTACCCGAAAGTTTTCAGATAACATCATTCGTACTTTGTGAAATTCACAAGAAATCCACGAACCGAACATCATACATCAACAAATAACGAAGTATTGATTCATAATTTCAATGTCATTAAAGAAATATTGCGTAAAAGTTATGTACTTTTTAAAGCCTTTAGGGATTATTCAATTCTAGTTTCAACCGTAAATCAAATGAGTTTAATTTAACATTAACTTATTAAATCTATGTTACATCTGAAGAAAATATACATATATATATATTTTCATAAAGACTGTAATAAAATTCTTTTGTACAAAATATTAATTGTGAAATTTTTTTTTTAACGGGTAGGTAATACCCGAGAGATATATAAATTCACAATTAATATGTTACATTCTTCGAATTTGATTCAGCAAATCATCCATTATACTCCCTACTTTCACAACAATATACATTCTTTTATAGAAATCAAAACAACCATACTCATTCAAAATTTAATTACATATTCTGATTTTGGAATCTCAAAATTCAACTTGAGATATGACCAAAATCATCACTCTTAGATCCTTACATCTTTCACAAGCTATATTTTGACTTCAAAACTGTGTTAGAACATCAAATGTATGTTAACGATTACAATCTGTGTTCAAACCCTTCGAACATTTCTGAAGACACTTCGAATGATGAGCAATCGAGATGATGATCCAACCACATGTTACCCACAGTTATGTACCCGAAAAACTCTTGAAACCAAAGTAAAAGTTTAAACAACGTATCCGCGTCAGATTCTTTGGCATTTATTAGCAAAAATAACTTTGCGACTCCTATTCAAAGTAGCCAGTTTTGTCACAGCTCCAGCAAGTCAACTTCGACTTTTCAGTCAGACTAACCTTATTATAACCTTGAGATATACACCATCGTTACCAGGGAACCTTTTACATTCCACCACATTATTAGCAGATGTACCAACAACTTCATTACCCTTTGACTTTAGCCTCTCCAAAAAGTCATTATAATTATTCATTGAAACTCCATCATTTACTCATTCGCATCTTGTAATGAGAATTGCCATACAAATCATTGGGAATTAGCAATCAGTATTTTGAAATCTCGCAGCATGTCTACACCAACAGTTATATGTGTATATATAACGTCTATCTTCTGGACTTAATTTGAATGTGAAGTTTCTGAAAAACACTCCGAACTACGAATTGGTTCTCCGAAAATGGAAAAAATGCTGATGAAGCAGCAAAAACTATAAACGACTTTAAACGGTAAAAGCTGGATGATAATGATGAAGTGTGCTGGCAAAGCGCAGAAAAAGAGAAGTTTTGGAACTGGAAAACGGATTGAGCAAAGTAGAAAGGAGGCTGTCCAAATGAATCAGTACCTGCTGAAGTCATTAACGAATACCTTGCTCCTGACTCTAAATCCCTGCGGACAATATTCTTCATCATCCTCTGATATTAGAAATTCTAAAATATCATCATATCTTTCATTATAAATATCCTCCATATTTCTGAAGATATTTTCTTAACTTTTCTTATTTGAAATCATTTACCTCTTCGGGCTATCTGTATTACATCATAAAAGAAACTATTTTAGTTTCTAAATTCTGAAACATTCAAGTTTAAAATAGGAATATTTTGAAGTAGTGTTGGGAACTGAAGCATGAATTAGTATAATATAATGACACTTGATCAATGTGATTATATTACAGTAAGTCATGCTAAGTTTCTAAATGGAACGTGATGATTCACAGATCATAAAATCATCATGTGTCATGTTATACGACTCTTGTATTCTATTTAACCTCTAACATATCAAGAAAATATTTCTTGATGATTCGGCCTTTTCCAAGGTATTCTAGTAATTTGACAAGTCAAGATCGTGCCATCACAATTTCCTTCCTAGAACATTAACAATGTTCATTCCGAAATTCATATATGTGAATTCTGGACCATTACAAGCAGTGCTTAATCGCAAGAAGAAGAAACGAAAGGACAAAACTCTGAAATAGAAATTGGGGTATAAATTGCAGCAAATAAAAAAGAGCATTAACTGTGAATGATAATGATTATAGAAGACAGAAGCAGAGACTTTGAAATATAAGGGAACATATAAAGCCCAACGACAAACCAGAAATTATAAAACATATATATCGATGCATATAGCAATATAAAGACACGGGAGAACTAGAAACACTATAAACCCAAGATTATAGTAGAAGTAAATAGATTCTTCCAGCGGTAGATGAAAAAGAAGAATGACCGATATGAAAGTTAGAAGTATATCGAGAATCAGAACTGGATGGAGCATATTGATGAATACTTTAAAATATGAGTTGAGGGGAAAAGAATTGAAGGTGATGAAACATGACTAGGAACTTAGAAATCAACAGATTTAACTCACACAATGGAGGAATAAGTGAATCAAACCCTCTAGTGAATAGGTTAAGTTTTTTTTTTATTAATTTAGTCAAACCACAACTAAATCAAGTGTAATTAGATCAACACCTAGAGCTATTATTCACCACCTGGGTGATTTGGACTGAGAGAGAATCGGAGGAGCTCACTAGATCTGAGTGTGTGTAACAAATAAGAGGCTTAACCTAAAATGAAGAACATAAGACTTTATATACCCCTACTGTTGACTCACCCATACGATTCATTCATCACACGTACGAGTTGGCTTCATCAGCCGTACGGGTGATCACTCACTAGTGTCTTCTCATTTAGGTTGTAATTGTGACTTAGCTCAGCATCAACTATGCGTATGAGCCTGTCAGCCGTACTAGTGAGGCTTCACTCATATGTCTGACTAAGTCTAACATAGTCAAACATCTAAATCGCGTTCCTGTAATTCCTGTAACCACATACAAACACGGATAGGATAATAACGAGCAATCATGGTGACCTGTAAACTGTTGTACCTGTAATGGACGTGGGTAGATGTCTAGGGACTTGCATAAAATGCATCAACAGAAGGTATGAGTTGTAAGGAAACGGAGGAGGTGAATTTATAAGAAAATCTCCGACAGAACAATTAAAATGGACGATCGCATTTAAAACGGATCCTAATTCCCTTGATTACCGGAGAGTCAAATCTTATTAAGAAGATTTTCTTCAAATCCCTTGAAATCTGGGAATCAATCATATCTACGTCAAATGATAAGATGAATCTACACTTACTCATTTCACTCTTCTATGTTAGCTTCATTCGTACTCTTCATATAAATGGATTGTTTATCCAAATTATTCGCTGATAATAAAACTCTAATTTTCAGCCCGTATGCATCATGAAAACATACTTATTATCATTCACGGCCTTTCCACTCAAATTTCGGGACAAAATTTCTTTAACGGGTAGGTACTGTGACACCCCGGAAATTTCCAACCAAATTTAAACTTTAATCTTTATATGTTTCCGACACGATAAGCAATATTTGTTAAGTTAAATTTCAAGAATTTTAAACTATGTTCATACATTAATTCAACCTCGACCAAGTTCCAACGATTCACGAACCATTAAACGAATATGATTATATATGTATATGTGTATATATATTATAACTTGAAACGTAAACAAAATATTAGATTAAATACTTTATATGATTGTATCTGTTTCAAAATGTTTATCAATGGAATTAGAAGATAAGATCAAATGATTGAATTATCAGATATATTAAATTATGATTACAAGTCTCTGTTGAAAGGCCCACGTTGATTTGAGAAATCTGTCCATTTTAAAAATATTCGAAAAATGGTAAAGTGATTTATAAATAAAAACAAATTGTCAATCATTGAGAACTAGACAAAGGATAGTGGAAGATTGAATCTCATAAAGACTCGATTGATCTATTTAGTTTCAAACATACAAAAACATTTTCAGTTTAAAAAGAACTTTATTATTAAAACGTATATAACTTTTATAAATATCTAGAACCACTTTTGACAACTCATTACTTAACTAGTATGATAAAGATAACGATATTTATATTTTATTTTATTAAATATATATAACGATTTAAATTAATATTATATATATTTATACGCGTATTATACGTACATAGTGTTATACTTTTACTATACTTAAACTTTACCTTTACTTTATTTTTACTTTACTTTAACTTTAATAATTCATACTTTAATAATTAACTTTAATAATTCATACTTTAATAATTCATACTTTAATAATTCACTTTAATAATTCATACTTTAATAATTTACTTTAATAATTCATACTTTAATAATTCACTTAAATAATTCAAAAATCTATTATAAATAGAATTCAATAGGTTTTATTATTTCATAGAAACTTGAAAATATTTTTATCTAAACTCTCTCAATCGATTTACATATATATTTACTCCGTATTATATCAAGATATTATTAGTATACATAAAATATTACGACGGAGTGCTGTCCGAGTGATTTCGAAATTTTTTTTCGAGTGGGATAGGATTAAGGAAATTATGGGTTATAGCTATGGAGGTGATTGAGTATGGTTCATGGGTATGCTCATGAGGTCAATATAGTGTTTATCATTTCCGTTGCGTCTACGTACCTTTCCTGCAATATTGAATCTCAATATTGATACGTGAGTACTCATAATTTAACTTTTACATACTAATAGTGTATCCCTGACTAGTGCTCGAGTATTTAGGATTATGCATGCTTGTACTTTTGATATTGCCCTTAGACAGGTTAGGTTGAATCTTGAATTAGTTACACTTGCGGTTGAGATAAGGTATAAGATATGCATGTCCTTGGAAAGCTAGCGAAAAATTAAGAACTTTTCCTTTAGATATCGAATGGTTTCGATGAACGGATTAGAAGTTATAATCAATTGAATTTTCGATATTTTTATTAAAAATGATTATTATTATCGTCGTTTTTATCGTCGTTCTAGTTTTATCTTATTATTATCATTATTATTATCTTTATCAATAAAAGAGATTTATCATTAAAAATTATTATTTTTTTATTATTACTATCGTTATTATCATTAAAGTTATAATTAGTATTATTATTATTATCCAATTATTATTATTATTATTATTATTATTATTATTATTATTATTATTATTATTATTATTATTATTAGCATTATTAATATATATATCATTATTTAAAAATAGTTATTGTTATTATTATTATTACTATATTATCATTAAGATAATTATTAGTATTATCGTTAATAATGTTATAGTAACTATCATTATTAATATTAGTGTAATTAAAAAAAAATTTGTAACACCTAAATATTTTGATTACTATTATTATCATTATTATGAACACGATATAAAAGACGATTAAAAGCTATTAAACGAAACGATTAGGAAATAATGAGTAAGAGTATCATGATGAAATTAAAATATTATAAGATATTGATTTAGATAAAATTATCGTTCTTATTATTTTTATCATTACTATTATTATTAAAAGTATCGTTAGTATTAAAACTATCATTTTAAAAAAAATTATCATTTTAATAGAAATATCATTGTTACTATAAAATATCATTATTATTATTATTTTAAATAGAATTATTATTTTAAAGATAATATTAAAAATTATCGTAAATATTAAAGTTATCATAATTAGAATTATTATTTTATCATAATGTCATCTTAGTAATTATAAATATTGATATTTTTATAATAATAATTATTATTACAAAATAATACAACTTTTACTTACTATCATTATAGATATTATTTTATCAAATAAATATGTGATACAAACATATTTTACTACGTGTAATAACTTACTTTAATAATACCTATCATATTATCTTTATGATATTAAATGAACCCTATAAATTTTATTACTTAATATATATAAAAGTATATTTTATTATATAAATTTAATATAAAATTTTATTTATTAATAAATAAATTATATTATTTACTCTAATAAATCTTTTAAAAATATTCAAAAATATAAAACGACGATATTTAAACTATATATTATACATGTATAGATTTTTGGAAATTATTTTGAGTCAAATTTACTTTTGTTGACTTTTGCATATTAGTCTCGAGCATTAGGATTGTGGTACACTATGATTTGACCTAATTTGTTAGACAAATATTGACCAACACATAAATATATATAATTAATTTAGGTTCGTGAATTCGAGGCCAACCTTGCACTTGTTCAATGACGTTATATGTATTTTTACTACGAAATACAGTATGGTGAGTTTCATTTGCCTTTTTACCCTTTATATTTTTGGGACTGAGAATACATGCGCTTTTATAAATGTTTGACGAAATAGACACAAGTAATTGAAACTACATTCTATGGTTGAATTATCGAAATCGAATATGCCCCTTTTTATTAAAGTCTGGTAATCTAAGAATTAGGGAACAAACACCCTAATTGACGTGAATCCTAAAGATAGATCTATTGGGCCTAACAAACCCCATCCAAAGTACCGGATGCTTTAGTACTTCGAAATTTATATCATGTCCGAAGGAGGTTCCCAGAATGATAGGGGATATTCTTATATGTATCTAGTTAATGTCGGTTACCAGGTGTTCACCATATGAATGATTATTTTTGTCTCTATGCATGGGACGTATATTTATGAGAACTGGAAATGAAATTCTTGTGGTCTATTAAAATGATGGAAATAAATGATTATGATAAACTAATGAACTCACTAACCTTTTGGTTGACACTTTAAAGCATGTTTATTCTCAGGTGTTAAAGAAATCTTCCGCTGTGCATTTGCTCATTTTAAAGATATTACTTGGAGTCTTTCATAGCATATTTCGAAGAACGTTGCATTCGAGTCATTAAGTTCATCAAAGATTATTATTAAATCAATTTATAGTTGGATAGTGGATATTATGAAATGGTATGCATGCCTGTCAATTTTCGATGTAAAGAAAGTTTGTCTTTTAAAAACGAATGCAATGTTTGTAAAATGTATCATATAGAGGTCAAATACCTCGCAATGTAATCAACTATTGTGAATCGTTTATAATGTATATGAACGGGTCCTTTCAATTATCATCTCACATTCAATTTTTTCATAAAATATATTTTCTTATATAAATCTTCTATACATTATATAAAACGCGTGACAATAATTGTACATGTCAACTTCTGGTTAAATCTTGTCACGTGTCAACTTTTTCTTTATTCCTGCTACGTGTCAGTCTATCAGTTATTTTCATCTATTAATCGAATTATTAGATTTCCTAATTTAATTTAATATACATATTTCATTACCTAAAATATTATATTATATTATCATATAACATTATATTAATTAATATTAATATATTATATTATATTACTATTATGAAATTGTTTTAAATGGTCATAAATAATATTTTTTTAAACGATATATTGATTTAATATAATTATTGATAATATTTATATATATAAATTGGTCATATATTGAAAAATTATTTACAATGTTTTTTATTGTAATAAAAATTATAAAATAAATAATTATTTATTAATATTATAATGTTATTTATGAATAATATTTGATTTACAGTTTGCGCATAAATTTAAAAAATTTAGTTAATATAATTTTTGTAAAATATTATATAAACGCACGGGCTCATGTTATCAATTGAAGTTAAAATGGTTGTCTGATAATCCTTATAGATATTTAGATGTATGTCTCCTATGCTTCGTTTGAAATTTTGATATAATGAAATTAGTTTTTATTAAAAAAATATATACAATTAGAGATGTACATAAAATATTATTCTTAACGATTAATTTTAAAACAACTTTTTAGGGGGGCTCATGTTTGGTATTTTATCGATTATTTGTAAATTGAAGTTGCAATGATTCCAACGGACGGACTCATAATCTATGTTTTAGTATTCAATGCTAATGTTTTCGATACAAATGTTATCAGTAATATAGGATTTTTTTACTATAATTATATTATACATTTTATAAATATCAATATTAACGTTATCGATTATTAATTTATACAAATATCATGCGACGCACGGGCTCATAAAATTATTTATAAAATATCCATAAGTGGACCTATTGCCAGGATGGCATGATCAAAGGGTCAACTTCGTATGCAAGAGCTGTTTACGACAACATATCAACCTTAAAAAGCCAACTTGCGTGGGAGTACGTGTCTATATTGAAATGTTTCTTTCATCATAGGGATCCTACCACTCTACCACGTGTAGGGTCTCACTTTGTTCATGTTTGCGGGTACACCGTACCTACCGTAGCTGATGAAGCACCTGATTCCAAACATATACGGATGCTAATGGCCCATAACATACAACCCTTTCCACATTTTATAGCAAATCAATTTGACCCTAATGGTTATAAGAAAAAGGTTACTAAAATCTGAATTAGTTCTTGAATTATGAAACACTTTTCTAATTAAGTATTTTGCCTTTCACAAGTCTTAATTTTATATGAAATTCTAATAGTGATAAGACAAAAACGATTTTATTTTCAGGCAAGAAAAAATCAAAATCAAGTATAGAGAATTTGTATGACTCTGTGTATGTGTATAGAATGAATGCAGAAAAACCATATAGCCGAAAATATAATCAGTTTTTGAGAGTTATAATGAAGAGACACAACTCTTAATTTTTGGCAAGAAAAACTATTGAAAGACGCATTTTCTTTAAAACGTATAGTGTCTTGAAAGAAACATTTGGTTGCCCCATGGACCCTGCCAGGGGCGTTGCCACTTGGACCCTGTAAAAGGCATGGCCACCTTGACCCCTCGTAATATAAGCGGTAGTTACTAGCCAACTTTTATGGGCATGTAATCCACACTCTCCGAACCCGTTAGTAAGTATAAATAACTAACTCTTGCATTTAAGTAAATCCCAATTAACTAAAATGAATGTTAGATGACACTAAAATCACTAACAATGGTTACTCCGTGATATTATTCGGTTACTCCATAATACTCAATAATTGTAAATTACTTGAGATCAATCTGATAACATTTTATTTTGAGTCAAGTTATAATAAACTTGAACTTTAATTTAAACATATCTTGGTACTTTTACATCAAATAAGCTTAAAATCTTACTTTTTATATTGAATTGAATTCAAACTAGTTTTATACACTATAAAAATGCATAGATTTTAGGCACATCAATGTAATCAAATAAAGAAATATATTATTAAGTAGTATCACTATGTCTTTAGTACTTAAAATTTAAATATTATTGTATATGATAAGTTTAGTTGAGTAAGTTACTTGACTCCATATTGTTCAACTATAATACTTGTACTGATTAATGTACGTTCAAGCCACACTATAATCACTTTTCTTTCCGGCCGATCACGCTGCTGTTTCATCTACCGATCAAGTTTGACAGACCCGTGCTTGAGATTTTCAGTGTTTAACGTAGTTTGGATTACTCCTTGCTCAGGTTTCGGTTATTATTAGCGATGGTCAGGACCGGAATTTGAGCCGCGCCCAACGTGCAACCGCACTGGGGAACAAATATTTAGGGGCATCATGGTATAAGTCCAGCTTCATCTATAGTAGGCTCATTAAGCTCAATATATTAGCTCAATATATTAGGTCAAGAGAATAGTCTGGAAAGTTATACGTTCCGTGATTTCCTCCCTTCTTTATTTATTACAAAGTAAATTTTTAGAATTGCGTATGAACTCTAGGGCATCCAATGTTAAAATTAGTGCAAATATGCTCAACTAATTCACTTTGACTCCAAACTAATCCCTTAATTTTCTCATTTATGGTTTTGTTGGACTACTTTCTTTCATGTTGTATGGCTTTAACAAGTGTGGTAGATGTATCTAATCATGTTGTATGTACTTTAATCTTGTATTTAAGCTTGTTGATTGTAAGCATTGAATATCAATCCAACACATTCTACTTTCACTTGTTCATTCTTTTAGTTTACTAAACTTACATTTTCAGCAAGATATCTAGTTGTTTTATGGTATCTAGAGCTTGGTTTTAAAATTAATCTTTGTGTGCAAATACTCAAAGTTACAAAGCTAAATTCTTGCTATCAAAAATGGAAGTTTCAAATGTAAACAACGGTGGTATGATCAACAGCATGGAAAGACTTGTAGGCAATAACTATAAGTATTGGAAGATGTGTATGGAAGCTTATCTCCAAGGTCAAGACCTATGTGAACTTGTGGCTGGAAGTGATGCCATAATTCCCGTAGAAACTCTTGAGTAAGGTGAGTCACGAAGAAAATGGAAGATCAAGTGTGGGAAGGCTCTCTTTGCGTTGAGGACATCAATTAGCAAAGAGTTCATAGAACACGTTCGTGATCTTAACTCGCCAAAGGAGGTTTGGGATACTCTTGAGAAACTCTTTAGCAAGAAGAACACCGCACGGTTGCAATTCTTGGAAAATGAGTTAGCAAACTCAAGACAAGAAGGTATGTCAGTTTCTGAATATTTTTTACTGGTTAAAAATCTTTGTTCTGAAATTTCAGAGATTGATACAAACGAGAAAATCAGTGAATCTCGGCTGCGAAGATATTTAATTCGCGGTTTGAAGAAAGAGTACGTTCCATTCATAACCTCTATTCAGGGGTGGGCTACTCAACCTTCGGTTGAAGAATTAGAAAATTTACTCTCTAATCAAGAAGCTTTGGCCAAGCAAATGGCTAAAGGATTTGAAAATGATGCGGTATTGTTTTCAAAAGGGAAGAACTTTAAGAAAGGTTCTTCTAGCAAAAAAAAAAGAAGAAGAGCAAACTAGTTACAAAAGTAACTATGAGAAGAAACCTCTCACATGTTACAAGTGCGGGAAGGTTGGTCACATCAAGAGATATTGTCGTTCGAAAGTCACAAAAGCAAATGTGGCTTGTTCAAGCAACGATGATGATGAAGTCAAATGGGAGCAATGTTTTACGGTTGATATGGTTGTTAAGAAGAATCAATGGATTGTTGATTCGGGTTGCTCTCATCACGTGACCGGTGATGGAACTCTTCTTCATGACGTTAGAGATCACAATCAAAATCGAGTTGTAACACGGCTGACAACTCAACACATCCGGTTAAAAAGGAAGGTAATGCTATTATTGATGTTAATAATAATACTTTTACTTTGGAAGATGTTTATCTTGTTTCTAAATTGACCAAGAATCTAGTTTCAGTACCTCAAATTACCGAATCTGAAAAACATGTTCTTTTTGGTCCAATGGATGTGAAAGTCCTTGAGAATGTCAAGAAGATTGTGGGTGATGTTCTTTTCACGGGAGAAAAGAAAGGTTCTTTGTTTGTGTTATCCGCAGGTGAGGCTTATGTGAAGAAAACAAGTCAAACCGACAATGGAGCTATTTGGCATGCTAGACTAGGCCATGTGGGATATCAAATGTTGCAAAAGATATTCTCACATAAGCTAGTTGATGGAATTCCTCAATTAAAGAATGTTTGTGAGGAAGTAATATGCCAAGGATGTCAATATGGAAAGTCACACCGACTTCCATATAAGAAGTCAACAAATCGAAAACAAGGTTTGCTTGACTTAATTCATACGGACTTGATGGGGCCAACAAAAACACCAAGTTATAGTGTTCATTGCTATGTCATGGTGTTAATTGATGACTATTCTCGGTTTACTTGGGTGAAATTCCTAAAGGAGAAAAGTGAAGCCATATCAAAGTTCATAGAGTTCAAAGAAGCGGTAGAATCAAAATTTGGGAGAAAGGTAAAAGCTCTTAGGAGTGATAATGGTGGAGAATTCATGTCAAATGATTTCTTTACTTATTGTAAAACAAATGGTATTTCTCACCAAATGACTTGTCCGGATACTCCACAACAAAATGGGGTTTCAGAAAGAAAGATTGCTTACCTTGTTTCAATATGCTTATCTTGGTTACATGACAAAAGGTTGCCTAGGGAGCTATGGGCGGAAGCACTTCAATGTGCTTGTCATGTGTCTAATCGGTTACCATCTTGGCCAGGTACACAAAAATCAGCTTTTGAGCTAGCTTATGGTCAAAAGCCAAACGTAAGCTATTTTAGGGTGTTTGGTTCTATTTGTTATGTTCATATTCCAAAAGCTAACCGAACCAAACTTGACTCAAAAGCTTGAAAGTGTATTTTTGTTGGTTATGATTCTCACAGGAAAGGTTGGAGGTGTATGTATCAAGAAACAAAGAAGTTTACCACTTCAAGAGATGTGGTATTTGATGAAGTGTCTTCTCAATTTTCTGAATCAAGCAAAAATGGTGAAGAAAATAGAGATTACAAATTTACATTTCCTAGCTTCGACACTCAAGAAGAAAGTGAGAATGATGGTGTTTCTCAAACTCAAGAAGAGGCACCTAGTGAAGAAGTACCAACTCAAGTTAGAAGGTCAACAAGAGAAAAGAGACAACCAAGATATCTAAGTGACTATTAGGTGAACACAGTCACAACTTGTTTCTTTTCAGGTGGCTTAACTGAAGAACCAACATGTTATGAAGAAGCTAAAGATTCTTCGGATTGGAGAAAAGCAATACAAGAGGAGATTGATGCATTGAAAAAGAATGAAACTTGGGAGCTTGTCAAGAAACCGGAAGTATGTAAACTGGTTACTTGCAAATGGGTCTACCGTTTGAAGAAGAACTCGGATGGAACCATTAATAGGTTCAAGGCTCGGCTGGTGGCTGGTGGCTGGTGGCTCGTGGCTTTTGTCAAAGTTATGGGCTTGATTATGAGGGAACTTTTAGCCCCGTGGCTAAAATGGTAACGGTGAGAAAAATAATCTCATTAGCGGCTTACAAAGGGTGGAAATTGTGGCAACTTTATGTGAAGAATGCTTTTCTATATGGAGAGCTTGATCGTGAGGTGTTCATGGAACAACCTATTGGGTTCATTTCAAATTAATTTCCAGAATATGTGTGCCGGTTGAAGAAAGCTCTTTATGGCTTGAAACAAGCTCTGAGAGCTTGGTATGGTAAGGTTGCACAATACCTTGTCTTTTGTGGTTTTAAGATTTCTGATGCGGATTCTAGTTTGTTTGTAAAGAAAGAATCAGGTTTCCATATTTTGGTGTTATTATACATTGATGACATGATTATCACCGGAGGAAACGAGTCAGAAATCTCTCGTTTAAGTGATGATCTTTCTGTTCATTTTGAAATGAAGAATCTGGGGGAGATTGGATGTTTTCTTGGCTTGGAAGTTGATAAATTAGAAAACGGGTACTTTATCTCTCAAAGGGGTTATGCAAGAAGTCTCTTGGAACGTTTCAACATGGGGGAGTCAAAGCCTATGACTACTCCAATGGAACCAAACCTAAAAATGAAGAAAGATCAAGGAAAAGAGCTCAAGGATGTGAAGTTGTTCCGACAAATGGTTGAAAGTTTGATCTATCTAACCATCACAAGGCCGGAAATTGCTTACTCGATTGGCATTGTTTCACAATTTATGCAATATCCAACTAATGTTCATCTTGATGCAACAAAAAGGATCCTTCGTTATGTGAAAGGATCAATAGGCCACGGCTTGTGGTATAAGAAGTGTGATAATGTTTTGTTAAATGGTTTCGTTGATGCAGATTGGATGGGAGACCCAAATGATCGCGATTCAACTTCGGGTTACTATTTTAACATGGGTTCCGCTGTTATTTCATGGTGTAGCAAGAAGCAAGAAGTTGTTGCTTTGTCTAGCACGGAAGCGGAATACATAGCTGCAACAATGGCGGCTCAATAATGCACTTGGTTAAGAAGATTGATTGGTGACATACTTGAAAAGGTAGATTATGTTGTTAAATTGAAATGTGACAACGAAAGTGCAATCAAGCTTGCTTCGAATCCTGTGTTTCATGCCCGTACTAAGCATATAGAAATGAGATATCATTTTATTCGTGAAAAGGTTCTTAGCGGGGAGATCGAGCTAGCAAATGTAAGGACTAATGCTCAAGTAGCCGACATCTTTAATAAAGCTCTAATGAAGGCCAAGTTCATGGAATTTTGACAGGCGTTGGGGATTGTTGATCGGGAGTTTGCACTAAGGGGGAGTGTTAAAATTAGTGCAAATATGCTCAACTAATTCACTTTGACTCCAAACTAATCCCTTAATTTTCTCATTTATGGTTTTGTTGGACTACTTTCTTTCATGTTGTATGGCTTTAACAAGTGTGGTAGATGTATCTAATCATGCTGTATGTACTTTAATCTTGTATTTAAGCTTGTTGATTGTAAGCATTGAATATCAATCCAACACATTCTACTTTCACTTGTTCATTCTTTTAGTTTACTAAACTTACATTCCAGCAAGATATCTAGTTGTTTTATCCAAAAGTCTAAACGAGTAAACAACCAAATCAAGGCATTAATTTTTTTCCAATTTCGAAATGAAGAAGATCATATGTCATCAGTTTCTTTTCTCTATTAAATCAAACAACATAAATAATCATTTCACCATGATTCAAGAATATTATTGGTTCTATAGTTTTTCCCCAATTTGTTTCCTTGAATTTGGTTTCTTAAGTTTAATTTTTCTGTATCAATAAGTGAATTTCATTCATCTTCTAGTTTGTTGGTTCATCTTCTGGCCTGGTTCATCATATAATCATTTCTCTCAAGGCTGTACCAATTCTTCTGTATGTACTCTTATGTTTTAATTTATGTTTATTATTCTTGTGTTTCCATATGTTTATCAATTATCATTGTTTTGTTTTAATGTTATTCTACTGCAACAATTTATGATCCGGTTCAATATGTTTATCCTGTTAAGTAATGTTTGAATCAATTTGAATATGTTTAAATCATTAATAGTCTGTGTATGTTTGACTCAGTTTGGACAATTTATTTTTCTGGGTTAATTAGTTTGAATATGTTTTTGGTTCAATATGCTACAATAATTTATCTATTAGTTTGAATATGTTTATCAATTTATCTGTTTAATCTTTAATATTCTGTTCTCCAGATTAATATGTTTATATATCTCTAAATCAGTTTGTTTGACTCGTTCAATACGAGTTTGTTAAAATCTTAGTTTTTGAAACAGTTTGTTAAAATTTGAGTTTTCTGTTTTTGCCTATTAATGTTATGTTTCTGATTTAGTTTTTGTTTGTTGAAAGAAGAAAAGATCCCAAGGTTGATATGCTTTGCTGAAATTATAAATAAGGATTAAGGAACCATGAAAGATTGAAGAAGAAAATTAGAAAAGATAAGATGATATGCGTTCTTGATTTTTGCTTGGCTACATTATGGGAGGTGATATTTCCACATTCAAAATTTATTCTTCCACCATCATTTCATGTCTCTGTTCCCAAAATATCCCTTGTTTGATTATAATAAGAAAATTGTGTAAGTCATCATTAAGGGTAATTCAGTACATTCAAGTGGATATAGTGAATGTTGTGGTGGAAATATCAATTCCCTTTATATAAATTTTGTTGATATATAAAAAAATTATGTGTCATACACAACCATCCGGTACTCAAAATATAAAAAGAAAAAGACAACAACAAAAACTTACTCAATCTTTACAAGGATCTTTAAATAAGTTTTTTGGTTAAACCTCAAAGTAATGCTAATGTTAATAAAAATTTATTTGAAGAAAATAATGTTGAAAAAAATGATGTTGAAGTAAATGATGGTTGTGAAAATTGTGTTGAAGAGGATAATGTAGATGAAAAATGAAAACGTAAATGAAACAATAAAACATTTGGAGATAATTCAAATCAAAGTCCCGTTGAAGAAAATAATGTATATCCTAAAAACTCTTGTGATAATAGATTTAATTGCTATATTTATGATGTAAGAATTTGAGATGATTTAAGTTCAACCATGAAAGATTTACTTGTAAGTAAATGGCCCGTTGGAGAAACTAATTAATTTATCCAAAAGATAAATCAAATAGACACTTTTCTGATTCATATTATGTACGTATGTTACGAAATAATGACACAATTGATAGAAAATGGTTAGTTTATTCAAAAGAGCATGATAAAGTATTTTGTTTTTGTTTTTTTTCTTTTTTGAACGGCGATTTTTTTGGCATCAGTAGATCAATTATTTCAACGACCCTCATCATTTGCACGTAACACTCACGTTCGGGCGGAAAACCGAACCCGATTAACGGTACCCGGGAACACATCCATTCGGGCAGTGGTCCTAGTAGAGGTCCGTGAATGAATCCGGTAAAAGCTCCCTATAGGGTCAATATGTACCACCATTATTTGTGTTCAATTAGTTTAAAGAAAATCATGTCATCCCTAAGGATCGAACTCATGACCTCTCTCTATCCCATGACACAAAGTACATGGGTTGAACCGTTGGGCTATGCCCGCAAGTTCTAGTATTTTGTTTTTGTTGCAAGTTATTTAACACCATTATATGTAAAAGTAAAATAGGAAAGGAGGGACTAAATGATGGAGGCATCTTAGTGAAAATTTGAAGAGTCATGAAAGTAGTTCAGAACATATGAAAATTTTAGAAACTTGGGCAGAGTTACGGTTGAGGTTAAATATGAATCAAACAATTGTTAAAGAGTTATAAGAGCTTATTAAAAAGGATATCGATCATTAGAAACAAGTTATAGTTAGAATAATTTCTACTGTTAAACGTCTAGCTGTATATAATTTGCCTTTTTGTGGTACGAATGAGAAGCTTTATGAAAATTCCAATGAAAACTTTTTAGGAATACTTTAAATGATTGTCGAGTTAGATCCTACAATGAAACAACATTTTCATTGAATTCAAATAAGAGAAACTCATTTTCATTATCTTAGTCATAAAATTCAAAATGAATTAATTGAAATGTTAGCAACCGAGGTAAAAAAAAAAAGGCAATAAAAAACCCTAATCCCATAACTCAGCCGCCATCTACTTGTTTCCTTCTCCGACCACACATCTTTCTCTGCCGGTTTGTAGTCACCGTTTGATTCTCTTCTCCGACCACCGGCATCTCGCCGGTGGTTCGGCTTTTATGCTTTTTATGTAATAAGATCAGTACCGCCTCCTCCTTTTCCGATGACGGGTTTTGTGGATCTATTTCGCCGTTTGTCTTACGATGTCCAGGCGGTGATCTTGGACCGTCGTGCTATTTCTAGGATATCGGTGTTGCTATTTCTAGGGTTCCGGTCAACTAGTGTTGGAGGTTGGATTTGGCTGTCACTCGTTCGTTCCTCTTACCGGTTCCGATTTCCTTCTGATGGTGTAGGTTGGCGACGATTTCCGGTGGAAATCTACTTCCACTTCAGGTTAGATTTTAGTGTCCGATTTTGGGGTTCGGTTGTTTGCAGCTGATGTTGGTTTTGATTGGCGTTGTTATGTTGAAATCCGTTGGATTCCGGCTGTTTTCGGCATTTTCTGGTGGTTTCCGGCGTTGTCCGACCGTTTCCGGCGAGTTCCGACGGTTTTCAACGGATGCTGGTGGATTCCGGTGACTAACCACCGCTGTCTGCTGCTAACTGTAACTAAAGAGGTGGTGGTGGTTGCCGGTGGCTTTGTTACTGCTAACAATCACCGCTGGTCCTCGGCGGTTATTATTGGTTGGTGAACTGTAGTAGTTAGTGTTTTGGCGGCTGCCTGACGGTTTCTTGGGCTGCTGACGGCAGAAAGGAACTCTGGTTTTTTTCTGATTGATGACGGCCTTTTGGAGGCTATCGGTGGCCGACGAATGCCGTTTTTCACGAGTTGGTTTTTGTTGGTGACTCCTCGCGGTTGTCAGCGAAAGCTAGTTTCTAGAGTCCACAGATTTGTAAACCCTTAGAAAATTTGGTGAGAATGGCTTGGCTTCTATTAGTTTGACTGCGCGGTTGGTTCTGTTTGGTGGTCGTTTCATTAGTGTGTTCATATTATTCCCGTAGCTGAGTCTGTTCTGGTGGACTCGGTGTTGTTGCCGGCGTGAGTCGATCTAGTTGACCTCGGAAAATAGGCCTCGGGTTTGGTGCTGCTGGAGTGCCCGGCGTTCATATTTGTGTGTGGCTGTTAAGTAGTGGTGGTTGTGGGGTTGAATACGTGTAACAACCCAACCCGTTATCCAACCGACAACGCTTAAAAAATTTTTTTTATCAAATCAGGCCAGTTCAGCATTCGGCGCGCCCCACTGTGGAGCGGCGCTCCAAAGTGGTCTGTCCACTCTTTCCTTTTTTCACAAAAAGATCGTCCACTACCGGGCACTTTTAGACATAACGGTTTTTATAACACGATAAAGTAAGTAAAACTAACACGTTTTCATAATAAAACAAGTTTTACAACACCGGGCCCGCATCGACCCAATTTACAACAAGTGACCATTTCGACCCATTTTAGTTTAATACAAAACTTAGACCGAGCATAGCGATTGGGGATACGCTACCCAATCCTAATCAATCCAAAGCACGTCCTCTAAAGCAACCTACACAATCCAATAGTTCTCACGCTTACCCGAGCCATCACCTCCACGCGAATCTATAAAAATGTAAACAACGAGAGGGTAAGCTATGAAAGCTTAGTGAATGCAATAATTATACATATACATATATAATATACCTACTTGCAAACACTTACACAAATACCTCATACACGCTAGCAATTTACATGGCATACCATCGCAAAGTATAACGCTAAATCTCCAAGACCACAAGCTAGCACAAACAATAGCATATATAACTCGAACAATATAATATGCTACACTACAAAACATAACCATGGTTAACCATTAATACAAAGGGATGGTACTTCGAATTTCCCATCGGTGTTCCCAACAACCACTAGTGCACAACGAATTATAACACTAACCCCGGAGTGGTATCGATCGCCCGAACTTTAAACCCACCCGTCACGCGTAATGTGGTATCGACGCCCGAACCTTAAACCCACACTACACGCCCACACACATATATGACATGGCATCGAACGCCCGAACTTAAACCCATATCATATATCGACCCGATGTGGTATCGACCGCCCGAACTTAAACCCACATCGAACCTCATACAAGTAAATACATTATATACACACATGTATAATCATTCCACTCACCTCGTGAACTCGAGCATTACAAACCATGCGCGAAATCCCCACCACACGCGACCGAGCAAGATTTTACCTATAATACGCATATAGGTATACACATAATCAACATACAACCTCATTTGGACTATCGACCCGCCCGAATGAACAACAAGTGCAAAATATATCCTTTTGCACTTTTAACGCTACCCGAAGGTCCAAAACTAACGAGACTAGTTCCCGCGTTCTCGAAATACCCAATTATGTCAACTTTAACCTTTAAACGCATACTAGCTCGTATTTTACACAAAACCCATTCCATGGTTGACCAAGTTTGACTTTATTGCTAAAATACCAAATTTTAACCTAAAATCACTTCTCGCGAGTAATTACATCAAAAGCATCATTTAACACTTAACAAAAGCGTTTAACATCCAATTAATCCAAATTAGTGTCATCCTCAATTTTGACCCAATTCAAATTGCTCATTTTGACCAAAGTCATAAAACGCCCCAAAATCACCAACGACTAGTGATTATATTTCCAAGACAACCACTAACACTTAAATCAATTATTTACCTACTTGATTTACCAAAACTTGACTTAAAACTTAATTTGACACCGAATCAAGCTTACTTGTCCCGAAATACCCATTTGACCCGTTTTGACCTAAATTAGGGTTTACACCCAAAAACTAAGCCAACACAAGTGTTCTAACGTTTAACCAATACACGCAAGACCCAAACTCATAATTTCATCACTCGAAACCCTAAGTCACCCATTTAGGCTTACTTACTTGAATCTTACCCAAAACTCCCAAATTTCACAATAAAATGGGTTTATAATTCTAACTAACACAAACCGTAACTCAAACAAAAAATCAAACACTACAATTCGGATTAGGGTTTACCTCAAGCACCAAAACGAGCTCTAGTAGCTAGAAACACCAAGGAGAACCAAAACCCGCTTCCAATTTGGGCAAAAATCACCATCTTCATCATCCATTCAAGCTTCCTCTCTCTAGAAATCACTCTCTCCCTCTAAGATAAGATGAGAGTGTTGTGTGGATGTCAAAATGATCCAAAAGTGGATCTAAAACTGATATTAAAGCCACAAATCCGTCCATAAGTGAAAGGACCAAAGTACCCCTCATTTACCCTTTAAAAAGGCTGAAAATTGCATCAGACGGGATCGGAGCGCCGCGCTAAAGAGTGGAGCGCCGCTCCAACCTTCAGGTCAGTTTTCAGCAACTTGTTTTGGCCATAACTTTTTGACCGTAGCTCCGTTTTCGATGAATCAAATATCGTTGGAAACGTAATAAGATTTTCTTTCCAATGGTAAGTCTTTGAAACATCAGCACAAACTTTATTTGGGGTTAAAAAGATGCGTACACACCTTGTCACTTCAGACAACGTCCAGTTTCCTTCGACGTTCGAGCAAGCAACACGTACGTGCTTCGTACACTTCATACACGCATCGTACACCATAAATACATTATGTACAATAAATATTTGGGTCTTACAACTCTCCCCTACTTAAACTCGATCACGTCCTCGTGATCTTCGTTACTCAACCCATCCGGACCTACACCCTATGGTCCTTCGACGTACTTTTGAACTCGAAGTCTACGAAATTTCCCGCAACGCGAAGATCTTATGTAGTGACCCGAACTTTTCCATGTTTATATATATTAATTGAGATTGATATTTACATGATTAAATGTTTCCAACATGTTAAACAATCAAACTTGTTAAGACTTGATTAATTAAAATATGTTTCATATAGACAATTGACCACCCAAGTTGACCGGTGATTCACGAACGTTAAAACTTGTAAAAACTATATGATGACATATATATGGATATATATATAGTTAACATGATACTATGATAAGTAAACATATCATTAAGTATATTAACAATGAACTACATATGTAAAAACAAGACTACTAACTTAATGATTTTTAAACGAGACATATATGTAACGATTATCGTTGTAAAGACATTTAATGTATATATATCATACTAAGAGATATTCATACATGATAATATCATGATAATATAATAATTTAAAATCTCATTTGATATTATAAACATTGGGTTAACAACATTTAACAAGATCGTTAACCTAAAGGTTTCAAAACAACACTTACATGTAACGACTAACGATGACTTAACGACTCAGTTAAAATGTATATACATGTAGTGTTTTAATATGTATTTATACACTTTTGAAAGACTTCAATACACTTATCAAAATACTTCTACTTAACAAAAATGCTTACAATTACATCCTCGTTCAGTTTCATCAACAATTCTACTCGTATGCACCCGTATTCGTACTCGTACAATACACAGCTTTTAGATGTATGTACTATTGGTATATACACTCCAATGATCAGCTCTTAGCAGCCCATGTGAGTCACCTAACACATGTGGGAACCATCATTTGGCAACTAGCATGAAATATCTCATAAAATTACAAAAATATGAGTAATCATTCATGACTTATTTACATGAAAACAAAATTACATATCCTTTATATCTAATCCATACACCAACGACCAAAAACACCTACAAACACTTTCATTCTTCAATTTTCTTCATATAATTGATCTCTCCCAAGTTCTATCTTCAAGTTCTAAGTGTTCTTCATAAATTCCAAAAGTTCTAGTTTCATAAAATCAAGAATACTTTCAAGTTTGCTAGCTCACTTGCAATCTTGTAAGGTGATCATCCAACCTCAAGAAATCTTTGTTTCTTACAGTAGGTTATCATTCTAATACAAGGTAATAATCATATTCAAACTTTGGTTCAATTTCTATAACTATAACAATCTTATTTCAAGTGATGATCTTACTTGAACTTGTTTTCGTGTCATGATTCTGCTTCAAGAACTTCGAGCCATCCAAGGATCCGTTGAAGCTAAATCCATTTTTCTCTTTTCCAGTAGGTTTATCCAAGGAACTTAAGGTAGTAATGATGTTCATAACATCATTCGATTCATACATATAAAGGTATCTTATTCGAAGGTTTAAACTTGTAATCACTAGAACAAAGTTTAGTTAATTCTAAACTTGTTCGCAAACAAAAGTTAATCCTTCTAACTTGACTTTTAAAATTAACTAAACACATGTTTTATATCTATATGATATGCTAACTTAATGATTTAAAACCTGGAAACACGAAAAACACCGTAAAACCGGATTTACGCCGTCGTAGTAACACCGCGGGCTGTTTTGGGTTAGTTAATTAAAAACTATGATAAACTTTGATTTAAAAGTTTTTATTCTGAGAAAATGATTTTTATTATGAACATGAAACTATATCCAAAAATTATGGTTAAACTCACAGTGGAAGTATGTTTTCTAAAATGGTCATCTAGACGTCGTTCTTTCGACTGAAATGACTACCTTTACAAAAACGACTTGTAACTTATTTTTCCGACAATAAACCTATACTTTTTCTGTTTAGATTCATAAAATAGAGTTCAATATGAAACCATAGCAATTTGATTCACTCAAAACGGATTTAAAATGAAGAAGTTATGGGTAAAACAAGATTGGATAATTTTTCTCATTTTAGCTACGTGAAAATTGGTAACAAATCTATTCCAACCATAACTTAATCAACTTGTATTGTATATTATGTAATCTTGAGATACCATAGACACGTATACAATGTTTCGACCTATCATGTCGACACATCTATATATATTTCGGAACAACCATAGACACTCTATATGTGAATGTTGGAGTTAGCTATACAGGGTTGAGGTTGATTCCAAAATATATATAGTTTGAGTTGTGATCAATACTGAGATACGTATACACTGGGTCGTGGATTGATTCAAGATAATATTTATCGATTTATTTCTGTACATCTAACTGTGGACAACTAGTTGTAGGTTACTAACGAGGACAGCTGACTTAATAAACTTAAAACATCAAAATATATTAAAAGTGTTGTAAATATATTTTGAACATACTTTGATATATATGTATATATTGTTATAGGTTCGTGAATCAACCAGTGGCCAAGTCTTACTTCCCGACGAAGTAAAAATCTGTGAAAGTGAGTTATAGTCCCACTTTTAAAATCTAATATTTTTGGGATGAGAATACATGCAGGTTTTATAAATGATTTACAAAATAGACACAAGTACGTGAAACTACATTCTATGGTTGAATTATCAAAATCGAATATGCCCCTTTTTATTAAGTCTGGTAATCTAAGAATTAGGGAACAGACACCCTAATTGACGCGAATCCTAAAGATAGATCTATTGGGCCTAACAAACCCCATCCAAAGTACCGGATGCTTTAGTACTTCGAAATTTATATCATATCCGAAGGGTGTCCCGGAATGATGGGGATATTCTTATATATGCATCTTGTTAATGTCGGTTACCAGGTGTTCACCATATGAATGAATTTTTATCTCTATGTATGGGATGTGTGTTGAAATATGAAATCTTGTGGTCTATTGTTACGATTTGATATATATAGGTTAAACCTATAACTCACCAACATTTTTGTTGACGTTTAAAGCATGTTTATTCTCAGGTGAATATTAAGAGCTTCCGCTGTTGCATACTAAAATAAGGACAAGATTTGGAGTCCATGTTTGTATGATATGGTGTAAAAACTGCATTCAAAAAACTGATTTCGATGTAACATATTTGTATTGTAAACCATTATGTAATGGTCGTGTGTAAACAGGATATTTTAGATTATCATTATTTGATAATCTACGTAAAGCTTTTTAAACCTTTATTTATGAAATAAAGGTTATGGTTTGTTTTAAAAATGAATGCAGTCTTTGAAAAACGTCTCATATAGAGGTCAAAACCTCGCAACGAAATCAATTAATATGGAACGTTTTTAATCAATAAGAACGGGACATTTCAGTTGGTATCCGAGCGTTGGTCTTAGAGAACCAGAATTTTGCATTAGTGTGTCTTATCGAGTTTGTTAGGATGCATTAATGAGTCTGGACTTCGACCGTGTTTACTTGAAAAATGATTGCTTAACAAATTTTGTTGGAAACTATATATTTTTAACATGTGAATATTATGTGATATATTAATCTCTTAACGCGTTTGATATTATGTGATAGATGTCTACCTCTAGAACAAGTCCCATTGACTCACCTAATAATAATGAAGAGTCAAATGTAAATTGGAATGATTCGTGGACTGATTCACAAGTTCCCGAAGAGGAACCGGAAGAAGAGTCGGAACCGGAAGAAGAATCAGAACCGGAGGAGGAGGAACCGGATGAAGAAATAGAACCGGTGGGGGAAATAATAAAACGGTTAAGTAAAAGAAAATCCTCAACCAACCGACCAAGGTTAATTATGGTCAATGGTGTTTCCGCCAAGGAAGCAAAATATTGGGAGGATTACCAATTCTCCGATGAATCGGATTCCGACGAGAATTCCGATGATGTTATAGAAATTACCCCAACTGAATTTAAAAAGGCAAAAGAAAATAATAAGGGAAAGGGCATAAAAATAGAGAAATCTAATTCCAACCCCGATGAACTTTATATGTATCGTCAACCCCCGAAGTCCTTAAGTGGTAACAATGACCCGGGAACCTCTAAACCACCAGGTTTTTCTAAACCAATGTGGAAAACGACGGCTCGTATTAGGGGAACATCATATATCCTTAGAAACTTGGCAAAACGAACCAAAACCGAAGAAGAAGAAACAAGCAAGTCGGAATAAGATAGTTATATTCGTGTGGTGTAATATATGTAATATAGTGTGCTTATGCTTTATGATATATGTAAAAATTGCTTGTATTAATAAGTATTTTTTTTTATGAATCTAACTCTTGTCTATTTTACAGTATAAAAACACAAAATGGATAGACAACCCAATATTTTAAGAGACCTACCCGGAGACATGATTGATGAAATCTTGTCTAGAGTCGGTCAGAATTCTTCGGCACAACTATTTAAGGCGAGATCAGTTTGTAAGACATTCGAAGAACGTTCCAAGAATGCCTTGGTTTATAAAAGGCTTTCGTTCGAAAGATGGGGGATATCACATTGGGAAATCCATAAGTTACGATGTGTTTACTTTGACGCATATATTGCGGGGAACCCAAATGCTATTTTACGCAATGGGTTAAGAAATTATTTTGACTCAATATATCCAAATATTGGACTTCGTGATTTAGAAAAAGCGGCTAACATGCAACATAAAGAAGCATGTTATGCTTACGGATTAGTAATGTTCGCTTCTCACCAAAGTGAGAACAAGAACATCGACCTACAACTATTAAACAAAACGTTCCCACAAGTGACGGAGTCGGTAATTGGGGTAAGAAATGAGGTTTTTAGATTGGTACGGGACTGTTGGACATTACGTAACCCTCGTCCCTTTGACGACGTTACAACATGCTGTCTTATCAACGGCCATAACGGTTATGTTCCACAAGACCAAGGATGGGAAGTAATTCTAGTAAAACCAGAATGCATGACTTGTTTCTGGACGTATGAATTACGTGTCTTTATTGCCTTTGCTGAACGACTTGTGTACTAGCTAGAATTATCTTCACAACTATCTTGTATCAAAGTTATTGTGTGCTATATTTCATGCTTTATTTAAAATAAGCGGTATTGTAAGTTTGTAAAATATTGTATAAAAGTTTGAACGCGAAATATTATTATAATCAGTTTTTCATATAGAATTGTAGTAGTTGAATTGTATATTAGCTACTAAGTATGAACTTAACGGGTAGGTACTACCCGAATTTAAACTTATAAAACGCTAATATGAAGAAAAAGCTTTTATAAATGAGTTCATATTATGCTACGAAATACTATTAACTACTCTTAACATTCTGTATGATTAACTTGTTCCATTTGACTATTTTGAAGGAAATGGCACCGACTACTCGACACACCGTGAATATGAATGAAGAGGAATTCCGTACTTTTCTAGCTTCAAACATAGCCGCAGTACAGGCTGCGCTACATACCAACAATAACCTTGGATCTAGCAGTACAGGAAATCGTGTAGGATGCACCTACAAAGAATTCACTGCCTGCAAACCTTTGGAATTTGATGGAACCGAAGGACCGATCGGATTGAAACGGTGGACCGAGAAGGTCAAATCGGTGTTTGCCATAAGTAAGTGTACTGAAGAGGACAAAGTAAAGTACGCTACGCATACCTTCACAGGTTCTGCGTCAACATGGTGGAATACCTATCTAGAGCAACTGGGACAAGACGATGCGTACGCACTACCGTGGTCAGCATTCAAGCACTTGATGAACGAGAAGTATCGTCCCAGAACCGAGGTCAATAAGCTCAAGACAGAACTTAGAGGGTTACGAACCCAAGGATTTGATATTACCACGTACGAAAGACGATTCACAGAATTGTGCCTATTGTGTCCGGGAGCATTCGAAGATGAGGAAGAGAAGATCGACGCGTTTGTGAAAGGATTACCGGAAAGAATTCAAGAAGATATAAGTTCACACGAGCCCGCCTCCATACAACAGGCATGTAGAATGGCTCACAAACTAGTGAACCAGATTGAAGAAAGAATTAAAGAACAGACTGCTGAAGAGGCCAATGTGAAGCAAGTCAAAAGAAAGTGGGAGGAAAACGGTGATAAGAATCACCAATACAACAACAACAGTAATTACAACAATAATCGCAACAATTATCCCAACAATCGCAACATCAATCTCAACTACAACAAACGGCCCAACAACAACAACAACAACAACAACAACAACAACAACAACAACAACAACTACAACAATCATCCCAACAACAATAATAACCGCAACAACAACAACAATCAGAAGCAGCTATGCCAAAGGTGTGAAAAGTATCACTCGGGGTTCTGCACCAAATTTTGCAACAAGTGTAAAAGAAATGGTCATAGCGCGGCGAAGTGTGAGGTCTACGGAACAGGGGTTAATAGAACGAAAGGAACAAATGGTGTCGGAACGAGTAATGGCGGAGCAAGTAGTGTCGGAGCAAGTTATGCCAATGTAGTTTGTTATAAATGTGGAAAACCGGGCCACATTATTAGAAATTGCCCAAACCAGGAGAACACGAATGGACAAGGCCGCGAAAGAGTTTTCAATATTAATGCGGCAGAGGCACAGGAAGACCCAGAGCTTGTTACGGGTACGTTTCTTATTGACAATAAATCTGCTTACGTTTTATTTGATTCGGGTGCAGATAGAAGCTATATGAGTAGAGATTTTTGTGCTAAATTAAGTTGTCCATTGACGCCTTTGGATAGTAAATTTTTACTCGAATTAGCAAATGGTAAATTAATTTCAGCAGATAATATATGTCGGAATCGAGAAATTAAACTGGTTAGTGAAACATTTAAGATTGACTTGATACCAGTAGAGTTAGGGAGTTTTGATGTGATAATCGGTATGGACTGGTTGAAAGAAGTGAAAGCAGAGATCGTCTGTTACAAAAATGCAATTCGCATTATACGAGAAAAAGGAAAACCCTTAATGGTGTACGGAGAAAAGGGCAACACGAAGCTACATCTTATTAGTAATTTGAAGGCACAAAAACTAATAAGAAAAGGATGCTATGCTATTCTAGCACACGTCGATAAAGTACAAACTGAAGAAAAGAGCATCAATGATGTTCCCGTTGCAAAAGAATTTCCCGATGTATTTCCGAAAGAATTACCGGGATTACCCCCACATCGATCCGTTGAATTTCAAATAGATCTTGTACCAGGAGCTGCACCAATAGCTCGTGCTCCTTACAGACTCGCACCCAGCGAGATGAAAGAACTGCAAAGCCAATTACAAGAACTTTTAGAGCATGATTTCATTCGACCAAGCACGTCACCGTGGGGAGCTCCTGTTTTGTTTGTCAAGAAGAAAGATGGTACATTCAGGTTGTGTATCGACTACCGAGAGTTGAACAAACTTACCATCAAGAATCGCTACCCACTACCGAGAATCACCGACTTATTTGATCAACAACAAGGCTCGTCTGTTTATTCAAAGATTGACTTACGTTCCGGGTATCATCAAATGCGGGTGAAAGAAGATGATATTCCAAAGACTGCTTTCAGAACACGTTACGGTCATTACGAGTTTATGGTCATGCCATTTGGTTTAACTAATGCACCAGCTGTGTTCATGGACCTTATAAACCGAGTGTGTGGACCATACCTTGACAAGTTTGTCATTGTTTTCATTGATGACATACTTATTTACTCAAAGAATGACCAAGAACACGGTGAACATTTGAGAAAGGTGTTAGAAGTATTGAGGAAGGAAGAATTGTACGCTAAATTTTCAAAGTGTGCATTTTGGTTGGAAGAAGTTCAATTCCTCGGTCACATAGTGAACAAAAAAGGTATTAAGGTGGATCCGGCAAAGATAGAAACTGTTGAAAAGTGGGAAACCCCGAAAACTCCGAAACACTTACGCCAGTTTTTAGGACTAGCTGGTTACTACAGAAGGTTCATCCAAGACTTTTCCAGAATAGCAAAAACCTTGACTGCATTAACGCATAAAGGGAAGAAATTTGAATGGAAGGATGAACAAGAGAAAGCGTTTCAATTATTGAAGAAAAAGCTAACTACGGCACCTATATTGTCATTGCCTGAAGGGAATGATGATTTTGTGATTTATTGTGACGCATCAAAGCAAGGTCTTGGTTGTGTATTAATGCAACGAACGAAGGTGATTGCTTATGCGTCTAGACAATTGAAGATTCACGAGAAAAATTATACGACGCATGATTTAGAATTAGGCGCTGTTGTTTTTGCATTAAAGACTTGGAGGCACTACTTATATGGGGTCAAAAGTATTATATATACCGACCACAAAAGTCTTCAACACATATTTAATCAGAAACAACTGAATATGAGGCAGCGTAGGTGGATTGAATTGTTGAATGATTACGACTTTGAGATTCGTTACCACCCGGGGAAGGCAAATGTGGTAGCCGATGCCTTGAGCAGGAAGGACAGAGAACCCATTCGAGTAAAATCTATGAATATAATGATTCATAATAACCTTACTACTCAAATAAAGGAGGCGCAACAAGGAGTTTTAAAAGAAGGAAATTTAAAGGATGAAATACCCAAAGGATCGGAGCAGCATCTTAATATTCGGGAAGATGGAATCCGGTATAGGGCTAAAAGGATTTGGGTACCAAAATTTGGAGATATGAGAGAAATAGTACTTAGAGAAGCTCATAAAACCAGATACTCAATACATCCTGGAACGGGGAAGATGTACAAGGATCTCAAGAAACATTTTTGGTGGCCGGGTATGAAAGCCGATGTTGCTAAATACGTAGGAGAATGTTTGACGTGTTCTAAGGTCAAAGCTGAGCATCAGAAACCATCAGGTCTACTTCAACAACCCGAAATCCCAGAATGGAAATGGGAAAACATTACCATGGATTTCATCACTAAATTGCCAAGGACTGCAAGTGGTTTTGATACTATTTGGGTAATAGTTGATCGTCTCACCAAATCAGCACACTTCCTGCCAATAAGAGAAGATGACAAGATGGAGAAGTTAGCACAACTGTATTTGAAGGAAGTCGTCTCCAGACATGGAATACCAATCTCTATTATCTCTGATAGGGATGGCAGATTTATTTCAAGATTCTGGCAGACATTACAGCAAGCATTAGGAACTCGTCTAGACATGAGTACTGCCTATCATCCACAAACTGATGGGCAGAGCGAAAGGACGATACAAACGCTTGAAGACATGCTACGAGCATGTGTTATTGATTTCGGAAACAGTTGGGATCGACATCTACCGTTAGCAGAATTTTCATACAACAACAGCTACCATTCAAGCATTGAGATGGCGCCGTTTGAAGCACTTTATGGTAGAAAGTGCAGGTCTCCGATTTGTTGGAGTGAAGTGGGGGATAGACAGATTACGGGTCCGGAGATTATACAAGAAACTACCGAGAAGATCATCCAAATTCAACAACGGTTGAAAACCGCCCAAAGTCGACAAAAGAGCTATGCTGACATTAAAAGAAAAGATATAGAATTTGAAATTGGAGAGATGGTCATGCTTAAAGTTGCACCTTGGAAAGGCGTTGTTCGATTTGGTAAACGAGGGAAATTAAATCCAAGGTATATTGGACCATTCAAGATTATTGATCGTGTCGGACCAGTAGCTTACCGACTTGAGTTACCTCAACAACTCGCGGCTGTACATAACACTTTCCACGTCTCAAATTTGAAGAAATTTTTTGCTAAAGAAGATCTCACTATTCCGTTAGATGAAATCCAAATCAACGAAAAACTTCAATTCATCGAAGAACCCGTCGAAATAATGGATCGTGAGGTTAAAAGACTTAAGCAAAACAAGATACCAATTGTTAAGGTTTGATGGAATGCTCGTAGAGGACCCGAGTTCACCTGGGAGCGTGAAGATCAGATGAAGAAGAAATATCCGCATCTATTTCCAGAAGATTCGTCAACACCTTCAACGGCTTAAAATTTCGGGACGAAATTTATTTAACGGGTAGGTACTGTAGTAACCTGAACTTTTCCTTGTTTATATATATTAATTGAGATTGATATTTACATGATTAAATGTTTCCAACATGTTAAACAATCAAACTTGTTAAGACTTGATTAATTAAAATATGTTTCATATAGACAATTGACCACCCAAGTTGACCGGTGATTCACGAACGTTAAAACTTGTAAAAACTATATGATGACATATATATGGATATATATATATAGTTAACATGATACTATGATAAGTAAACATATCATTAAGTATATTAACAATGAACTACATATGTAAAAACAAGACTACTAACTTAATGATTTTTAAACGAGACATATATGTAACGATTATCGTTGTAAAGACATTTAATGTATATATATCATACTAAGAGATATTCATACATGATAATATCATGATAATATAATAATTTAAAATCTCATTTGATATTATAAACATTGGGTTAACAACATTTAACAAGATCGTTAACCTAAAGGTTTCAAAACAACACTTACATGTAACGACTAACGATGACTTAACGACTCAGTTAAAATGTATATACATGTAGTGTTTTAATATGTATTTATACACTTTTGAAAGACTTCAATACACTTATCAAAATACTTCTACTTAACAAAAATGCTTACAATTACATCCTCGTTCAGTTTCATCAACAATTCTACTAGTATGCACCCGTATTCGTACTCGTACAATACACAACTTTTAGATGTATGTACTATTGGTATATACACTCCAATGATCAGCTCTTAGCAGCCCATGTGAGTCACCTAACACATGTGGGAACCATCATTTGGCAACTAGCATGAAATATCTCATAAAATTACAAAAATATGAGTAATCATTCATGACTTATTTACATGAAAACAAAATTACATATCCTTTATATCTAATCCATACACCAACGACCAAAAACACCTACAAACACTGTCATTCTTCAATTTTCTTCATCTAATTGATCTCTCTCAAGTTCTATCTTCAAGTTCTAAGTGTTCTTCATAAATTCCAAAAGTTCTAGTTTCATAAAATCAAGAATACTTTCAAGTTTGCTAGCTCACTTCCAATCTTGTAAGGTGATCATCCAACCTCAAGAAATCTTTGTTTATTACAGTAGGTTATCATTCTAATACAAGGTAATAATCATATTCAAACTTTGGTTCAATTTCTATAACTATAACAATCTTATTTCAAGTGATGATCTTAATTGAACTTGTTTTCGTGTCATGATTCTGCTTCAAGAACTTCGAGCCATCCAAGGATCCGTTGAAGCTAGATCCATTTTTCTCTTTTCCAGTAGGTTTATCCAAGGAACTTAAGGTAGTAATGATGTTCATAACATCATTCGATTCATACATATAAAGCTATCTTATTCGAAGGTTTAAACTTGTAATCACTAGAACAAAGTTTAGTTAATTCTAAACTTGTTCGCAAACAAAAGTTAATCCTTCTAACTTGACTTTTAAAATTAACTAAACACATGTTCTATATCTATATGATATGCTAACTTAATGATTTAAAACCTGGAAACACGAAAAACACCGTAAAACCGGATTTACGCCGTCGTAGTAACACCGCGGGCTGTTTTGGGTTAGTTAATTAAAAACTATGATAAACTTTGATTTAAAAGTTGTTATTCTGAGAAAATGATTTTTATTATGAACATGAAACTATATCCAAAAATTATGGTTAAACTCCAAGTGGAAGTATGTTTTCTAAAATGGTCATCTAGACGTCGTTCTTTCGACTGAAATGACTACCTTTACAAAAACGACTTGTAACTTATTTTTCTGACTATAAACCTATACTTTTTCTATTTAGATTCATAAAATAGAGTTCAATATGAAACCATAGCAATTTGATTCACTCAAAACGGATTTAAAATGAAGAAGTTATGGGTAAAACAAGATTGGATAATTTTTCTCATTTTAGCTACGTGAAAATTGGTAACAAATCTATTCCAACCATAACTTAATCAACTTGTATTGTATATTATGTAATCTTGAGATACCATAGACACGTATATAATGTTTCGACCTATCATGTCGACACATCTATATATATTTCGGAACAACCATAGACACTCTATATGTGAATGTTGGAGTTAGCTATACAGGGTTGAGGTTGATTCCAAAATATATATAGTTTGAGTTGTGATCAATACTGAGATACGTATACACTGGGTCGTGGATTGATTCAAGATAATATTTATCGATTTATTTCTGTACATCTAACTGTGGACAACTAGTTGTAGGTTACTAACGAGGACAGCTGACTTAATAAACTTAAAACATCAAAATATATTAAAAGTGTTGTAAATATATTTTGAACATACTTTGATATATATGTATATATTGTTATAGGTTCGTGAATCAACCAGTGACCAAGTCTTACTTCCCGACGAAGTAAAAATCTGTGAAAGTGAGTTATAGTCCCACTTTTAAAATCTAATATTTTTGGGATGAGAATACATGCAGGTTTTATAAATGATTTACAAAATAGACACAAGTACGTGAAACTACATTCTATGGTTGAATTATCAAAATCGAATATGCCCCTTTTTATTAAGTCTGGTAATCTAAGAATTAGGGAACAGACACCCTAATTGACGCGAATCCTAAAGATAGATCTATTGGGCCTAACAAACCCCATCCAAAGTACCGGATGCTTTAGTACTTCGAAATTTATATCATATCCGAAGGGTGTCCCGGAATGATGGGGATATTCTTATATATGCATCTTGTTAATGTCGGTTACCAGGTGTTCACCATATGAATGAATTTTTATCTCTATGTATGGGATGTGTATTGAAATATGAAATCTTGTGGTCTATTGTTACGATTTGATATATATAGGTTAAACCTATAACTCACCAACATTTTTGTTGACGTTTAAAGCATGTTTATTCTCAGGTGAATATTAAGAGCTTCCGCTGTTGCATACTAAAATAAGGACAAGATTTGGAGTCCATGTTTGTATGATATTGTGTAAAAACTGCATTCAAGAAACTGATTTCGATGTAACATATTTGTATTGTAAACCATTATGTAATGGTCGTGTGTAAACAGGATATTTTAGATTATCATTATTTGATAATCTACGTAAAGCTTTTTAAACCTTTATTTATGAAATAAAGGTTATGGTTTGTTTTAAAAATGAATGCAGTCTTTGAAAAACGTCTCATATAGAGGTCAAAACCTCGCAACGAAATCAATTAATATGGAACGTTTTTAATCAATAAGAACGGGACATTTCATCTTACACCGCACTTAAGCGACCCTTCCGATGAATCACCCCCTTTCAACTTAAATCTCCATCCACGATTTACCAAATCCACGAATCCGAGCACTAGAAACTTGCTCAACCCTTCACATCGGGAAGAACTCAACCAATCTCGTACCGAGATATCACCCCTTTGGTGTACCCTTCACAAGTACAATGCCAAGCGTAACCATGTCCCACAATAAGGTCAACATCCAAAACGACGAAGACCGAGTAAAAGTAAATCCTTACGGATAACACTTACCACTTAACATCCCTTCAAATTCTCTCGGCTATAACTCGCAACAAGCTACATCCTTAACTAAATCACCCAACACGATCTACTAGGTCCACTACGCCGTGAGCCAAGTCTTGCATTAATCCAAATCGAGAAGGATTTATGTCGCGTCAAACCTCCGAACTTCAATGACTCGTAAACCAGCCAATCAAGAATGTTCTATGAATCAAGAACTAACTTCCTCTGTCTCCACCACCGGGTCATTCCTTCGACGAAAAAATTTTGGTAACGCCAAATAATCACCCTAAGAACACAAACTTTCCCATCAATCGATCCGCACACGACCACCAGTCTCTGGATTAATCCAGGATGACGATAATACACCACAAGTTAGACAAAACATCAACACTCGACACAGGGTTTCTCCCCTAAACCCAACAACACATCCATACAATATGGCTTCCTAGCACTAGCATGGAAACTATTTGTGTACTAGAATCCTGTCAATAGCGAATTATCATCCCAATAATTCGCAATTCGTCACGCGACCTTCAAAAGTATTCACCAATGTCAGGTGAATCCTCCAACCTAGACCATCCGTTAAGGATGGTTTCGACATTTCAATGCGGCTAACGGGTCGCATCAGTAGGGAATGCACCCTCGCAAACAAACAAAACCCGCGTGTCTCTATGTGAGACAATCGGAAATAGAACTCTCCGCCTCACAATCATCCATAAAGTGGAATAATCCACCGATAATATCCACAATCACGTTTCCCGAAAGGGAAAATACAGTATCCATACCGAAATCGAACTCGTACCTACTCAACAGCACTATCCGGGTTTTGCACTAACCCAATTTTACATCACGAGAGCACCCGCAACGACAGTTACATTCTCTCACGTTCGTGATCTCAAACTTCACACTTGGTCTCATACCGCACTTGGTACTGCACGACTACCTTATACAAGAAGACTTACGCTTCACTTGATCTAACACCACCAGAGATTCCTTGGGCGGCAGTAAAAACTCCCCCACTTAGGATTTATCTCTCCATTCTCACCGCCAAGATGATAACATCCCGCGGAATTGTAATTCCACGTCACACCTGACCATTCTCACCGTTGGTCATAAACATCAAATCACCGCAAATTCATTTTAGGCTCTTAGAGCTGACATGTACAATCACTTGAGATGTCGTACACGCGACGACATCGCACCGTCATACCACAAATCATAATTTACAGCTCTTCATCGTTCGCAAAGCGAACTCCACCAAAGTCCCACACACGCCTCTATGACTAGGCATATGCCACTCCGCTTAATCAGTCGTGCATCACATCGAGATCACCCGACCTTCTACGCAACGAACCATTATCAATAATTGCTCACTCTCATGGGGAAGAGTGACCAATCCGACACAATAATTGCATCGACCGCAATATCAACGATTCATCATAACCTTCGACCTAATCGACCATTAAGTGCATCACCGGCTCACCGGTCATCCTTACTCGTCCATCACATAAGAGCAACAAGATTCGCTCATCTGCCACTTCATAAGAAGTATTTACTGCAATGCTCCTAAACTTCGACTTTCGCAACCGTCGAATTACTATCACCCGTCGATCACTATTTAAAATCTTCGATGCTTCCAAAGGGTATCTCACAGGCACCCTAAGCACAAAGTGATCACACCATTACCGGAGTTGAACATTACACTAGCAGGTATAAGAGGGCACCTGACGCCGTGTCATGCTGACTCCCACCACAATCAACCAAATTTTTAGAAACTCGATCTTTAGGTTCCATACACCCGATGTCACCTATCTCTCTATAATAATGACCCGAAGTCATACCTACCCGACAAACCTTACAGTTTATCGTCTTATCGAAAGTTCCTAGCGATCACACGCTACCCGCAATTTCTACAAGGCCAAACGATATAGCCTCACGAAACCATTCATCTAACACTAAAGAGATGCTTGGCAACACCAAGTCTTACATCCTTCCACACCTCAATAAACCCCTACTACAAAGGATATTCCATTAGGAATGTTACCCTATAACCCACAACACACTAACACAAACAACATTATACGGGTCTCACTCCCATGAGTTTAACGACCCGAAGACTCCTCGATCTCGCCAATTCCAAGGCGACTCACAACAAGAATCCTAACACGATTCTCTAACCACACACTCTACCGAGTGTAACTCAAAATTACAATCATTAGACTTATTGCATTCCATTACGGAATTCAAGTCTTCGCCGCACACACGCACACGTAAATTGATCATCTTAGTTACGATGGGTAACTAAAACCAATTACAATATCAACAGTGCACCCACTACTTAGGGTGACTAAGCACGCACCAAACTCGTGAGTTGGCTCGCTCACTTAACTAATCGAATCCATCGTAACACTTCCGGACTCGTAAAGAACTCGACGTGACAACAAGCACGTCACTCGAGACCACTATACCCTAGGAACCAATAAAAGATTCCTAATACGTCACGTTCTACCCCAACCATGCCACGTTTCCTCCGTTCGGTACTTGTCATGTCATGCTTGGTGTCAAGATACACTTTCGTAATAATGGTGATCAATCACTATTACAAATGCGTACCTTACCATTTCCACATGGTCATGCAAAGTACTTTACCCGGACTGACGCAACATTCACACAAAATAACACGCGATAACTCCTAGTACCCGAATGACCCAAGTCCTTACCGTGAACTTGATCACTCAAACCGCCAAACATGCAAATCTCTCCAATAGATTCGTCCCTAGGACACCGCACCAAAAGATACCTGTATATATATATACACCAATATACAATAATAATAAGCGTACACAAGTACACCACAACAACAAGTCAACCTACAACCTAGGTGACTATCACTAAAACAACGTCCAAGTTCGCCTACTTACATTAGGCACTAGCGATCTAAGGCACTAATTTACACACGAAATAGGGCCCCACAAAATTCCACATTGGACAAGCACAAGTCCTAGTTAGTCACCTCCTCTAAGGCACTTACAAATCTTAATCCGACCCGTAATCCTACAAGTCCCGCAATTAACGCACCACTGTCAATAAGTCTAAGACTAGGCGCCTATTCCAAGGTCACCTAATTCCCTTAGACCATGCTCTGATACCACTTGTAACAACCCAACCCGTTATCCAACCGACAACGCTTAATTTTTTTTTATCAAATCAGGCCAGTTCAGCCTTCAGCGTGGCGCGCCCCACTGTGGAGTGGCGCTCCAAAGTGGTCTGTCCACTCTTTCCTTTTTTGACAAAAAGATCGTCCACTACCGGGTACTTTTAGACGAAACGGTTTTCACAACACGATAAAGTAAGTAAAACTAACACGTTTTCATAATAAAACAAGTTTTACAACACCGGGCCAGCATCGACCCAATTTACAACAAGTGACCATTTCGACCCATTTTAGTTTAATACAAAACTTAGACCGAGCATGGCTATTGGGGATACGCTACCCAATCCTAATCAATCCAAAGCACGTCCTCTAAAGCAACCTACACAATCCAATAGTTCTCACACTTACCCAAGCCATCACCTCCACGCGAATCTATAAAAATGTAAACAACGAGAGGGTAAGCTACGAAAGCTTAGTGAATGCAATAATTATACATATACATATATAATATACCTACTTACAAACACTTACACAAATACCTCATACACGCTAGCAATTTACATGGCATACCATAGCAAAGTATAACGCTAAATCTCCAAGACTACAAGCTAGCACAAACAATAGCGTATATAACTCGAACAATATAATATGCTACACTACAACACATAACCATGGTTAACCATTAAAACAAAGGGATGGTACTTCGAATTTCCCATCGGTGTTCCCAACAACCGCTAGTGCACAACGAATTATAACACTAACCCCGGAGTGGTATCGATCGCCCGAACTTTAAACCCACCCGTCACGCGTAATGTGGTATCGACGCCCGAACCTTAAACCCACACTACACGCCCACACACATATATGACATGGCATCGAACGCTCGAACTTAAACCCATATCATATATCAACCCGATGTGGTATCGACCGCCCGAACTTAAACCCACATCGAACCTCATACAAGTAAATACATTATATACACACATGTATAATCATTCCACTCACCTCGTGAACTCGAGCATTACAAACCATGCGCGAAATCCCCACCACACGTGACCGAGCAAGATTTTACCTATAATACGCATATAGGTATACACATAATCAACATACAACCTCATTTGGACTCTCGACCCGCCCGAATGAACAACAAGTGCAAAATATACCCTTTTGCACTTTTAACGCTACCTGAAGGTCCAAAACTAACGATGAAATGTCCCGTTCTTATTGATTAAAAACGTTCCATATTAATTGATTTCGTTGCGAGGTTTTGACCTCTATATGAGACATTTTTCAAAGACTGCATTCATTTTAAAACAAACCATAACCTTTATTTCATCAATAAAGGTTTAAAAAGATTTACGTAGATTATCAAATAATGATAATCTAAAATATCCTGTTTACACACGACCATTACATAATGGTTTACAATACAAATATGTTACAACAAAATAAGTTTCTTGAATGCAGTTTTTACACAATATCATACAAGCATGGACTCCAAATCTCGTCCTTATTTAAGTATGCGACAGCGGAAGCTCTTAATAATCACCTAAGAATAAACATGCTTAAAACGTCAACAAAAAATGTTGGTGAGTTATAGGTTTAACCTATATATATCAAATCATAATAATAGACCACAAGATTTCATATTTCAATACACATCCCATACATAGAGATAAAAATCATTCATTTGGTGAACACCTGGTAACCGACATTAATAAGATGCATATATAAGAATATCCCCATCATTCCGGGACACCCTTCGGATATGATATAAATTTCGAAGTACTAAAGCATCCGGTACTTTGGATGGGGTTTGTTAGACCCAATAGATCTATCTTTAGGATTCGCGTCAATTAGGGTGTCTGTTCCCTAATTCTTAGATTACCAGACTTAATAAAAAGGGGCATATTCGATTTCGATAATTCAACCATAGAATGTAGTTTCACGTACTTGTGTCGATTTTGTAAATCATTTATAAAACCTGCATGTATTCTCATCCCAAAAATATTAGATTTTAAAAGTGGGACTATAACTCACTTTCACAGATTTTTACTTCGTCGGGAAGTAAGACTTGGCCACTGGTTGATTCACGAACCTATAACAATATATACATATATATCAAAGTATGTTCAAAATATATTTACAACACTTTTAATATATTTTGATGTTTTAGGTTTATTAAGTCAGCTGTCCTCGTTAGTAACCTACAACTAGTTGTCCACAGTTAGATGTACAGAAATAAATCGATAAATATTATCTTGAATCAATCCACGACCCAGTGTATACGTATCTCAGTATTGATCACAACTCAAACTATATATATTTTGGAATCAACCTCAACCCTGTATAGCTAACTCCAACATTCACATATAGAGTGTCTATGGTTGTTCCGAAATATATATAGATGTGTCGACATGATAGGTCGAAACATTGTATACGTGTCTATGGTATCTCAAGATTACATAATATACAATACAAGTTGATTAAGTTATGGTTGGAATAGATTTGTTACCAATTTTCACGTAGCTAAAATGAGAAAAATTATCCAATCTTGTTTTACCCATAACTTCTTCATTTTAAATCCGTTTTGAGTGAATCAAATTGCTATGGTTTCATATTGAACTCTATTTTATGAATCTAAACAGAAAAAGTATAGGTTTATAGTCGGAAAAATAAGTTACAAGTCGTTTTTGTAAAGGTAGTCATTTCAGTCTAAAGAACGACGTCTAGATGACCATTTTAGAAAACATACTTCCACTTTGAGTTTAACCATAATTTTTGGATATAGTTTCATGTTCATAATAAAAATCATTTTCTCAGAATAACAACTTTTAAATCAAAGTTTATCATAGTTTTTAATTAACTAACCCAAAAACAGCCCGCGGTGTTACTACGACGGCGTAAATCCGGTTTTACGGTGTTTTTCGTGTTTCCAGGTTTTAAATCATTAAGTTAGCATATCATATAGATATAGAACATGTGTTTAGTTGATTTTAAAAGTCAAGTTAGAAGGATTAACTTTTGTTTATGAACAAGTTTAGAATTAACTAAACTATGTTCTAGTTATTACAAGTTTAAACCTTCGAATAAGATAGCTTTATATGTATGAATCGAATGATGTTATGAACATCATTACTACCTTAAGTTCCTTGGATAAACCTACTGGAAAATAGAAAAATGGATCTAGCTTCAACGGATCCTTGGATGGCTCGAAGTTCTTGAAGCAGAATCATGACACGAAAACAAGTTCAAGTAAGATCATCACTTGAAATAAGATTGTTATAGTTATAGAAATTGAACCAAAGTTTAAATATGATTATTACCTTGTATTAGAATGATAACCTACTGTAATAAACAAAGATTTCTTGAGGTTGGATGATCACCTTACAAGATTGGAAGTGAGCTAGCAAACTTGAAAGTATTCTTGATTTTATGTAACTAGAACTTGTAGAATATATGAAGAACACTTAGAACTTGAAGATAGAACTTGAGAGAGATCAATTAGATGAAGAAAATTGAAGAATTAAAGTGTTTGTAGGTGTTTTTGGTCGTTGGTGTATGGATTAGATATAAAGGATATGTAATTTTGTTTTCATGTAAATAAGTCATGAATGATTACTCATATTTTTGTAATTTTATGAGATATTTCATGCTAGTTGCCAAATGATGGTTCCCACATGTGTTAGGTGACTCACATGGGCTGCTAAGAGCTGATCATTGGAGTGTATATACCAATAGTACATACATCTAAAAGCTGTGTATTGTACGAGTACGAATACGGGTGCATACGAGTAGAATTGTTGATGAAACTGAACGAGGATGTAATTGTAAGCATTTTTGTTAAGTAGAAGTATTTTGATAAGTGTATTGAAGTCTTTCAAAAGTGTATAAATACATATTAAAACACAACATGTATATACATTTTAACTGAGTCGTTAAGTCATCGTTAGTCGTTACATGTAAGTGTTGTTTTGAAACCTTTAGGTTAACGATCTTGTTAAATGTTGTTAACCCAATGTTTATAATATTAAATGAGATTTTAAATTATTATATTATCATGATATTATCATGTATGAATATCTCTTAATATGATATATATACATTAAATGTCTTTACAACGATAATCGTTACATATATGTCTCGTTTAAAAATCATTAAGTTAGTAGTCTTGTTTTTACATATGTAGTTCATTGTTAATATACTTAATGATATGTTTACTTATCATAGTATCATGTTAACTATATATATATCCATATATATGTCATCATATAGTTTTTACAAGTTTTAACGTTCGTGAATCACCGGTCAACTTGGGTGGTCAATTGTCTATATGAAACATATTTCAATTAATCATGTCTTAACAAGTTTGATTGCTTAACATGTTGGAAACATTTAATCATGTAAATATCAATCTCAATTAATATATATAAACATGTAAAAGTTCGGGTCACTACAGTACCTACCCGTTAAATAAATTTCGTCCCGAAATTTTAAGCTGTTGAAGGTGTTGACGAATCTTCTGGAAATAGATGCGGGTATTTCTTCTTCATCTGATCCTCACGCTCCCAGGTGAACTCGGGTACTCTACGAGCATTCCATCGAACCTTAACAATCGGTATCTTGTTTTGTTTAAGTCTCTTAACCTCACGATCCATTATTTCGACGGGTTCTTCAATGAATTGAAGTTTTTCATTGATTTGGATTTCGTCCAACGGAATAGTGAGATCTTCTTTAGCAAAATATTTCTTCAAATTTGAGACATGGAAAGTGTTATGTACAGCCGCGAGTTGTTGAGGTAGCTCCAGTTGGTAAGCTACTGGTCCGACACGATCTATAATCTTGAATGGTCCAATGTACCTTGGATTTAGTTTCCCCCGTTTACCAAATCGAACAACGCCTTTCCAAGGTGAAACCTTAAGCATGACCATTTCTCCAATTTCAAACTCTATATCTTTTCTTTTACTGTCCGCGTAGCTCTTTTGTCGACTCTGGGCGGTTTTCAATCTTTGTTGAATTTGGATGATTTTCTCGGTAGTTTCTTGTATAATCTCCGGACCCGTAATCTGTCTATCCCCCACTTCACTCCAACAAATCGGAGACCTGCACTTTCTACCATAAAGTGCTTCAAACGACGCCATCTCAATGCTTGAATGGTAGCTGTTGTTGTAGGAAAATTCTGCTAACGGTAGATGTCGATCCCAACTGTTTCCGAAATCAATAACACATGCTCGTAGCATGTCTTCAAGAGTTTGTATCGTCCTTTCGCTCTGCCCATCAGTTTGTGGATGATAGGCAGTACTCATGTCTAGACGAGTTCCTAATGCTTGCTGTAATGTCTGCCAGAATCTTGAAATAAATCTGCCATCCCTATCAGAGATAATAGAGATTGGTATTCCATGTCTGGAGACGACTTCCTTCAAATACAGTCGTGCTAACTTCTCCATCTTATCATCTTCTCTTATTGGCAGGAAGTGTGCTGATTTGGTGAGACGATCAACTATTACCCAAATAGTATCAAAACCACTTGCAGTCCTTGGCAATTTAGTGATGAAATCCATGGTAATGTTTTCCCATTTCCATTCCGGGATTTCGGGTTGTTGAAGTAGACCTGATGGTTTCTGATGCTCAGCTTTGACCTTAGAACACGTCAAACATTCTCCTACGTATTTAGCAACATCGGCTTTCATACCCGGCCACCAAAAATGTTTCTTGAGATCCTTGTACATCTTCCCCGTTCCAGGATGTATTGAGTATCTGGTTTTATGAGCTTCTCTAAGTACCATTTCTCTCATATCTCCAAATTTTGGTACCCAAATCCTTACAGCCCTATACCGGGTTCCGTCTTCCCGAATATTAAGATGCTTCTCCGATCCTTTGGGTATTTCATCCTTTAAATTTCCCTTTTTTAAAACTCCTTGTTGCGCCTCCTTTATTTGAGTATTAAGGTTTTTATGAATCATTATATTCATAGATTTTACTCGAATGGGTTCTCTGTCCTTCCTGCTCAAGGCATCGGCTACCACATTTGCCTTCCCCGGGTGGTAACGAATCTCAAAGTCGTAATCATTCAACAATTCAATCCACCTACGCTGCCTCATATTCAGTTGTTTCTGATTAAATATGTGTTGAAGACTTTTGTGGTCGGTATATATAATACTTTTGACCCCATATAAGTAGTGCCTCCAAGTCTTTAATGCAAACACAACCGCGCCTAATTCCAAATCATGCGTCGTATAATTCTGTTCGTGAATCTTCAATTGTCTAGACGCATAAGCAATCACCTTCGTTCGTTACATTAATACACAACCGAGACCTTGCTTTGATGCGTCACAATAAATCACAAAATCATCATTCCCTTCAGGCAATGACAATATAGGTGCCGTAGTTAGCTTTTTCTTCAATAACTGAAACGCTTTCTCTTGTTCATCATTCCATTCAAATTTCTTCCCTTTATGCGTTAATGCAGTCAAGGGTTTTGTTATTCTGGAAAAGTCTTGGATGAACCTTCTGTAGTAACCAGCTAGTCCTAAAAACTGGCGTATGTGTTTCGGAGTTTTCGGGGTTTCCCACTTTTCAACAGTTTCTATCTTTGCCGGATCCACCTTAATACCTTCTTTGTTCACTATGTGATCGAGGAATTGAACTTCTTCCAACCAAAATGCACATTTTGAAAACTTAGCGTACAATTCTTCCTTCCTCAATACTTCTAACACCTTTCTCAAATGTTCACCGTGTTCTTGGTCATTCTTTGAGTAAATAAGTATGTCATCAATGAAAACAATGACAAACTTGTCAAGGTATGGTCCACACACTTGGTTCATAAGGTCCATGAACACAGCTGGTGCATTAGTTAAACCAAACGGCATGACCATAAACTCGTAATGACCGTAACGTGTTCTGAAAGCAGTCTTTGGAATATCATCTTCTTTCACCCGCATTTGATGATACCCGGAACGTAAGTCAATCTTTGAATAAACAGACGAGCCTTGTAGTTGATCAAATAAGTCATCGATTCTCGGTAGTGGGTAGTGGTTCTTGATGGTAAGTTTGTTCAACTCTCGGTAGTCGATACACAACCTGAATGTACCATCTTTCTTCTTGACAAACAAAACAGGAGCTCCCCACGGTGATGTGCTTGGTCGAATGAAACCACGCTCTAAAAGTTCTTGTAATTAGCTTTACAGTTCTTTCATCTCGCTGGGTGCGAGTCTGTAAGGAGCACGAGCTATTGGTGCAGCTCCTGGTACAAGATCTATTTGAAATTCAACGGATCGATGTGGGGGTAATCCCGGTAATTCTTTCGGAAATACATCGGGAAATTCTTTTGCAATGGGAACATCATTGATGCTCTTTTCTTCAGTTTGTACTTTCTCGACGTGTGCTAGAACAGCATAGCAACCTTTTCTTATTAGTTTTTGTGCCTTCAAATTACTAATAAGATGTAGCTTCGTGTTGCCCTTTTCTCCGTACACCATTAAGGGTTTTCCTTTTTCTCGTATAATGCGAATTGCATTTTTGTAACAAACGATCTCTTCTTTCACTTCTTTCAACCAGTCCATACCGATTATCACATCAAAACTCCCTAATTCTACTGGTATCAAATCAATCTTAAATGTTTCGCTAACCAGTTAATTTCTCGATTCCGACATATATTATCTGCTGAAATTAATTTACCATTTGCTAATTCGAGTAAAAATTTACTATCCAAAGGCGTCAATGGACAACTTAATTTAGCACAAAAATCTCTACTCATATAGCTTCTATCCGCACCCGAATCAAATAAAACGTAAGCAGATTTATTGTCAATAAGAAATGTACCCGTAACAAGCTCTGGGTCTTCCTGTGCCTCTGCCGCATTAATATTGAAAACTCTTCCGCGGCCTTGTCCATTCATGTTCTCCTGGTTCGGGCAATTTCTAATAATGTGGCCCGGTTTTCCACATTTATAACAAACTACTCCGACACTACTTGCTCTGCCATTACTCGTTCCGACACCATTTGTTCCTTTCGTTCTATTAACCCCTGTTCCGTAGACCTCACACTTCGCCGCGCTATGACCATTTCTTTTACACTTGTTGCAAAATTTGGTGCAGAACCCCGAGTGATACTTTTCACACCTTTGGCATAGCTGCTTCTGATTGTTGTTGTTGTTGCGGTTATTATTGTTGTTGGGATGATTGTTGTAGTTACTGTTGTTGTTGTTGTTGTTTTTGTTGTTGTTGTTGTTGTTGTTGTTGGGCCGTTTGTTGTAGTTACGATTGATGTTGCGATTGTTGGGATAATTGTTGCGATTATTGTTGTAATTGCTGTTGTTGTTGTATTGGTGATTCTTATCACCATTTTCCTCCCACTTTCTTTTGACTTGCTTCACATTGGCCTCTTCAGCAGTCTGTTCTTTAATTCTTTCTTCAATCTGGTTCACTAGTTTGTGAGCCATTCTACATGCCTGTTGTATGGAGGCGGGCTCGTGTGAACTTATATCTTCTTGGATTCTTTCCGGTAATCCTTTCACAAATGCGTCGATCTTCTCTTCCTCATCTTCGAACGCTCCCGGACACAATAGGCATAATTCTGTGAATCGTCTTTCGTATGTGGTAATATCAAATCCTTGGGTTCGTAACCCTCTAAGTTCTGTCTTGAGCTTATTGACTTCGGTTCTGGGACGGTACTTCTCGTTCATCAAGTGCTTGAATGCTGACCACGGTAGTGCGTAAGCATCATCTTGTCCCACTTGCTCTAGATAGGTATTCCACCATGTTAACGCAGAACCTGTGAAGGTATGCGTAGCGTACTTCATTTTGTCCTCTTCAGTACACTTACTTATGGCAAACACCAATTCGACCTTCTCGGTCCACCGTTTCAATCCGATCGGTCCTTCGGTTCCATCAAATTCCAAAGGTTTGCAGGCAGTGAATTCTTTGTAGGTGCATCCTACACGATTTCCTGTACTGCTAGATCCAAGGTTATTGTTGGTATGTAGCGCAGCCTGTACTGCGGCTATGTTTGAAGCTAGAAAAGTACGGAATTCCTCTTCATTCATATTCACGGTGTGTCGAGTAGTCGGTGCCATTTCCTTCAAAATAGTCAAATGGAACAAGTTAATCATACAGAATATTAAGAGTAGTTAATAGTATTTCGTAGCATAATATGAACTCATTTATAAAAGCTTTTTCTTCATATTAGCGTTTTATAAGTTTAAATTCGGGTAGTACCTACCCGTTAAGTTCATACTTAGTAGCTAATATACAATTCAACTACTACAATTCTATATGAAAAACTGATTATAATAATATTTCGCGTTCAAACTTTTACACAATATTTTACAAACTTACAATACCGCTTATTTTACATATAGCATGAAATATAGCACACAATAAATTTGATACAAGATGGTTGTGAAGATAATTCTAGCTAGTACACAAGTCGTTCAGCAAAGGCAATAAAGACACGTAATTCATACGTCCAGAAACAAGTCATGCATTCTGGTTTTACTAGGACTACTTCCCATCCTTGGTCTTGTGGAACATAACCGTTATGGCCGTTGATAAGACAGCGTGTTGTAACGTCGTCAAAGGGACGAGGGTTATGTAATGTCCAACAGTCCCGTAACAATCTAAAAACCTCATTTCTTACCCCAATTACCGACTCCGTCACTTGTGGAAACGTTTTGTTTAATAGTTGTAGCCCGATGTTCTTGTTCTCACTTTGGTGAGAAGCGAACATTACTAATCCGTAAGCATAACATGCTTCTTTATGTTGCATGTTAGCCGCTTTTTCTAAATCACGAAGTCCAATATTCGGATATATTGAGTCAAAATAATTTCTTAACCCATTGCGTAAAATAGCATTTGGGTTCCATGCAATATATGCGTCAAAGTAAACACATCGTAACTTATGGATTTCCCAATGTGATATCCCCCATCTTTCGAATGAAAGCCTTTTATAAACCAAGGCATTCTTGGAACGTTCTTCGAATGTCTTACAAACTGATCTCGCCTTAAATAGTTGTGCCGAAGAATTCTGACCGACTCTAGACAAGATTTCATCAATCATGTCTCCGGGTAGGTCTCTTAAAATATTGGGTTGTCTATCCATTTTTTGTTTTTATACTGTAAAATAGACAAGAGTTAGATTCATAAAAAAAATACTTATTAATACAAGCAATTTTTACATATATCATAAAGCATAAGCACACTATATTACATATATTACACCACACGAATACAACTATCTTATTCCGACTCGCTTGTTTCTTCTTCTTCGGTTTTGGTTCGTTTTGCCAAGTTTCTAGGGATATATGATGTTCCCCTAATACGAGCCGTCGTTTTCCACATTGGTTTAGAAAAACCTGGTGGTTTAGAGGTTCCCGGGTCATTGTTACAACTTAAGGACTTCGGGGGTTGACGATACATATAAAGTTCATCGGGGTTGGAATTAGATTTCTCTATTTTTATGCCCTTTCCCTTATTATTTTCTTTTGCCTTTTTAAATTCAGTTGGGGTAATTTCTATAACATCATCGGAATTCTCGTCGGAATCCGATTCATCGGAGAATTGGTAATCCTCCCAATATTTTGCTTCCTTGGCGGAAACACCATTGACCATAATTAACCTTGGTCGGTTGGTTGAGGATTTTCTTTTACTTAAACGTTTTATTATTTCCCCCACCGGTTCTATTTCTTCATCCGGTTCCGATTCTTCTTCCGGTTCCGATTCTTCTTCCGGTTCCGACTCTTCTTCCGGTTCCTCTTCGGGAACTTGTGAATCAGTCCACGAATCATTCCAATTTACATTTGACTCTTCATTATTATTAGGTGAGTCAATGGGACTTGTTCTAGAGGTAGACATCTATCACATAATATCAAACGCGTTAAGAGATTAATATATCACATAATATTCACATGTTAAAAATATATAGTTTCCAACAAAATTTGTTAAGCAATCATTTTTCAAGTAAACACGGTCGAAGTCCAGACTCACTAATGCATCCTAACAAACTCGATAAGACACACTAATGCAAAATTCTGGTTCTCTAAGACCAACGCTCTGATACCAACTGAAATGTCCCGTTCTTATTGATTAAAAACGTTCCATATTAATTGATTTCGTTGCGAGGTTTTGACCTCTATATGAGACGTTTTTCAAAGACTGCATTCATTTTAAAACAAACCATAACCTTTATTTCATCAATAAAGGTTTAAAAAGATTTACGTAGATTATCAAATAATGATAATCTAAAATATCCTGTTTACACACGACCATTACATAATAGTTTACAATACAAATATGTTACAACAAAATAAGTTTCTTGAATGCAGTTTTTACACAATATCATACAAGCATGGACTCCAAATCTCGTCCTTATTTAAGTATGCGACAGCGGAAGCTCTTAATAATCACCTGAGAATAAACATGCTTAAAACGTCAACAAAAAATGTTGGTGAGTTATAGGTTTAACCTATATATATCAAATCATAATAATAGACCACAAGATTTCATATTTCAATACACATCCCATACATAGAGATAAAAATCATTCATATGGTGAACACCTGGTAACCGACATTAACAAGATGCATATATAAGAATATCCCCATCATTCCGGGACACCCTTCGGATATGATATAAATTTCGAAGTACTAAAGCATCCGGTACTTTGGATGGGGTTTGTTAGACCCAATAGATCTATCTTTAGGATTCGCGTCAATTAGGGTGTCTGTTCCCTAATTCTTAGATTACCAGACTTAATAAAAAGGGGCATATTTGATTTCGATAATTCAACCATAGAATGTAGTTTCACGTACTTGTGTCTATTTTGTAAATCATTTATAAAACCTGCAGGTATTCTCATCCCAAAAATATTAGATTTTAAAAGTGGGACTATAACTCACTTTCACAGATTTTTACTTCGTCGGGAAGTAAGACTTGGCCATTGGTTGATTCACGAACCTATAACAATATATACATATATATCAAAGTATGTTCAAAATATATTTACAACACTTTTAATATATTTTGATGTTTTAGGTTTATTAAGTCAGCTGTCCTCGTTAGTAACCTACAACTAGTTGTCCACAGTTAGATGTACAGAAATAAATCGATAAATATTATCTTGAATCAATCCACGACCCAGTGTATACGTATCTCAGTATTGATCACAACTCAAACTATATATATTTTGGAATCAACCTCAACCCTGTATAGCTAACTCCAACATTCACATATAGAGTGTCTATGGTTGTTCCGAAATATATATAGATGTGTCGAAATGATAGGTCGAAAGATTGTATACGTGTCTATGGTATCTCAAGATTACATAATATACAATACAAGTTGATTAAGTTATGGTTGGAATAGATTTGTTACCAATTTTCACGTAGCTAAAATGAGAAAAATTATCCAATCTTGTTTTACCCATAACTTCTTCATTTTAAATCCATTTTCAGTGAATCAAATTGCTATGGTTTCATATTGAACTCTATTTTATGAGTCTAAACAGAAAAAGTATAGGTTTATAGTCAGAAAAATAAGTTACAAGTCGTTTTTGTAAAGGTAGTCATTTCAGTCGAAAGAACGACGTCTAGATGACCATTTTAGAAAACATACTTCCACTTTGAGTTTAACCATAATTTTTTGATATAGTTTCATGTTCATAATAAAAATCATTTTCTCAGAATAACAACTTTTAAATCAAAGTTTATCATAGTTTTTAATTAACTAACCCAAAAACAGCCCGCGGTGTTACTACGACGGCGTAAATCCGGTTTTACGGTGTTTTTCGTGTTTCCAGGTTTTAAATCATTAAGTTAGCATATCATATAGATATAGAACATGTGTTTAGTTGATTTTAAAAGTCAAGTTATAAGGATTAACTTTTGTTTGCGAACAAGTTTAGAATTAACTAAACTATGTTCTAGTGATTACAAGTTTAAACCTTCGAATAAGATAGCTTTATATGTATGAATCGAATGATGTTATGAACATCATTACTATCTTAAGTTCCTTGGATAAACCTACTGGAAAAGAGAAAAATGGATCTAGCTTCAACGGATCCTTGGATGGCTCGAAGTTCTTGAAGCAGAATCATGACACGAAAACAAGTTCAAGTAAGATCATCACTTGAAATAAGATTGTTATAGTTATTGAAATTGAACCAAAGTTTAAATATGATTATTACCTTGTATTAGAATGATAACCTACTGTAAGAAACAAAGATTTCTTGAGGTTGGATGATCACCTTACCAGATTGGAAGTGAGCTAGCAAACTTGAAAGTATTCTTGATTTTATGTAACTAGAACTTGTAGAATATATGAAGAACACTTAGAACTTGAAGATAGAACTTGAGAGAGATCAATTAGATGAAGAAAATTGAAGAATGAAAGTGTTTGTAGGTGTTTTTGGTCGTTGGTGTATGGATTAGATATAAAGGATATGTAATTTTGTCTTCATGTAAATAAGTCATGAATGATTACTCATATTTTTGTAATTTTATGAGATATTTCATGCTAGTTGCCAAATGATGGTTCCCACATCTGTTAGGTGACTCACATGGGCTGCTAAGAGCTGATCATTGGAGTGTATATACAAATAGTACATACATCTAAAAGCTGTGTATTGTACGAGTACGAATACGGGTGCATACGAGTAGAATTGTTGATGAAACTGAACGAGGATGTAATTGTAAGCATTTTTGTTAAGTAGAAGTATTTTGATAAGTGTATTGAAGTCTTTCAAAAGTGTATAAATACATATTAAAACACAACATGTATATACATTTTAACTGAGTCGTTAAGTCATCGTTAGTCGTTACATGTAAGTGTTGTTTTGAAACCTTTAGGTTAACGATCTTGTTAAATGTTGTTAACCCAATGTTTATAATATCAAATGAGATTTTAAATTATTATATTATCATGATATTATCATGTATGAATATCTCTTAATATGATATATATATACATTAAATGTCTTTACAACGATAATCGTTACATATATGTCTCGTTTAAAAATCATTAAGTTAGTAGTCTTGTTTTTACATATGTAGTTCATTGTTAATATACTTAATGATATGTTTACTTATCATAGTATCATGTTAACTATATATATATCCATATATATGTCATCATATAGTTTTTACAAGTTTTAACGTTCGTGAATCACCGGTCAACTTGGGTGGTCAATTGTCTATATGAAACATATTTCAATTAATCAAGTCTTAACAAGTTTGATTGCTTAACATGTTAGAAACATTTAATCATGTAAATATCAATCTCAATTAATATATATAAACATGGAAATGTTCGGGTCACTACAGTACCTACCGGTTAAATAAATTTCGTCCCGAAATTTTAAGCTGTTGAAGGTGTTGACGAATCTTCTGGAAATAGATGCGAGTATTTCTTCTTCATCTGATCCTCACACTCCCAGGTGAACTCGGGTCCTCTACGAGCATTCCATCCAACCTTAACAATCGGTATCTTGTTTTGTTTAAGTCTCTTAACCTCACGATCCATTATTTCGACGGGTTCTTCAATGAATTGAAGTTTTTCATTGATTTGGATTTCGTCCAACGGAATAGTGAGATCTTCTTTAGCAAAACATTTCTTCAAATTTGAGACATGGAAAGTGTTATGTACAGCCGCGAGTTGTTGAGGTAGCTCCAGTTGGTAAGCTACTGGTCCGACACGATCTATAATCTTGAATGGTCCAATGTACCTTGGATTTAGTTTCCCCCGTTTACCAAATCAAACAACGCCTTTCCAAGGTGAAACCTTAAGCATGACCATTTCTCCAATTTCAAACTCTATATCTTTTCTTTTACTGTCCGCGTAGCTCTTTTGTCGACTCTGGGCGGTTTTCAATCTTTGTTGAATTTGGATGATTTTCTCGGTAGTTTCTTGTATAATCTCCGGACCCGTAATCTGTCTATCCCCCACTTCACTCCAACAAATCGGAGACCTGCACTTTCTACCATAAAGTGCTTCAAACGACGCCATCTCAATGCTTGAATGGTAGCTGTTGTTGTAGGAAAATTCTGCTAACGGTAGATGTCGATCCCAACTGTTTCCGAAATCAATAACACATGCTCGTAGCATGTCTTCAAGAGTTTGTATCGTCCTTTCGCTCTGCCCATCAGTTTGTGGATGATAGGCAGTACTCATGTCTAGACGAGTTCCTAATGCTTGCTGTAATGTCTGCCAGAATCTTGAAATAAATCTGCCATCCCTATCAGAGATAATAGAGATTGGTATTCCATGTCTGGAGACGACTTCCTTCAAATACAGTCGTGCTAACTTCTCCATCTTATCATCTTCTCTTATTGGCAGGAAGTGTGCTGATTTGGTGAGACGATCAACTATTACCCAAATAGTATCAAAATCACTTGCAGTCCTTGGCAATTTAGTGATGAAATCCATGGTAATGTTTTCCCATTTCCATTCCGGGATTTCGGGTTGTTGAAGTAGACCTGATGGTTTCTGATGCTCAGCTTTGACCTTAGAACACGTCAAACATTCTCCTACGTATTTAGCAACATCGGCTTTCATACCCGGCCACCAAAAATGTTTCTTGAGATCCTTGTACATCTTCCCCGTTCCAGGATGTATTGAGTATCTGGTTTTATGAGCTTCTCTAAGTACCATTTCTCTCATATCTCCAAATTTTGGTACCCAAATCCTTACAGCCCTATACCGGGTTCCGTCTTCCCGAATATTAAGATGCTTCTCCGATCCTTTGGGTATTTCATCCTTTAAATTTCCCTTTTTTAAAACTCCTTGTTGCGCCTCCTTTATTTGAGTATTAAGGTTTTTATGAATCATTATATTCATAGATTTTACTCGAATGGGTTCTCTGTCCTTCCTGCTCAAGGCATCGGCTACCACATTTGCCTTCCCCGGGTGGTAACGAATCTCAAAGTCGTAATCATTCAACAATTCAATCCACCTACGCTGCCTCATATTCAGTTGTTTCTGATTAAATATGTGTTGAAGACTTTTGTGGTCGGTATATATAATACTTTTGACCCCATATAAGTAGTGCCTCCAAGTCTTTAATGCAAACACAACCGCGCCTAATTCCAAATCATGCGTCGTATAATTTTGTTCGTGAATCTTCAATTGTCTAGACGCATAAGCAATCACCTTCGTTCGTTGCATTAATACACAACCGAGACCTTGCTTTGATGCTTCACAATAAATCACAAAATTATCATTCCCTTCAGGCAATGACAATATAGGTGCCGTAGTCAGCTTTTTCTTCAATAACTGAAACGCTTTCTCTTGTTCATCATTCCATTCAAATTTCTTCCCTTTATGCGTTAATGCAGTCAAGGGTTTTGCTATTCTGGAAAAGTCTTGGATGAACCTTCTGTAGTAACCAGCTAGTCCTAAAAACTGGCGTATGTGTTTCAGAGTTTTCGGGGTTTCCCACTTTTCAACAGTTTCTATCTTTGCCGGATCCACCTTAATACCTTCTTTGTTCACTATGTGACCGAGGATTTGAACTTCTTCCAACCAAAATGCACATTTTGAAAACTTAGCGTACAATTCTTCCTTCCTCAATACTTCTAACACCTTTCTCAAATGTTCACCGTGTTCTTGGTCATTCTTTGAGTAAATAAGTATGTCATCAATGAAAACAATGACAAACTTGTCAAGGTATAGTCCACACACTCGGTTCATAAGGTCCATGAACACAGCTGGTGCATTAGTTAAACCAAACGGCATGACCATAAACTCGTAATGACCGTAACGTGTTCTGAAAGCAGTCTTTGGAATATCATCTTCTTTCACCCGCATTTGATGATACCCGGAACGTAAGTCAATCTTTGAATAAACAGACGAGCCTTGTAGTTGATCAAATAAGTCGTCGATTCTCGGTAGTGGGTAGCGGTTCTTGATGGTAAGTTTGTTCAACTCTCGGTAGTCGATACACAACCTGAATGTACCATCTTTCTTCTTGACAAACAAAACAGGAGCTCCCCACGGTGATGTGCTTGGTCGAATGAAACCACGCTCTAAAAGTTCTTGTAATTGGCTTTGCAGTTCTTTCATCTCGCTGGGTGCGAGTCTGTAAGGAGCACGAGCTATTGGTGCAACTCCTGGTACAAGATCTATTTGAAATTCAACGGATCGATGTGGGGGTAATCCCGGTAATTCTTTCGGAAATACATCGGGAAATTCTTTTGCAATGGGAACATCATTGATGCTCTTTTCTTCAGTTTGTACTTTCTCGACGTGTGCTAGAACAGCATAGCAACCTTTTCTTATTAGTTTTTGTGCCTTCAAATTACTAATAAGATGTAGCTTCGTGTTGCCCTTTTCTACGTACACCATTAAGGGTTTTCCTTTTTCTCGTATAATGCGAATTGCATTTTTGTAACAAACGATCTCTGCTTTCACTTCTTTCAACCAGTCCATACCGATTATCACATCAAAACTCCCTAACTCTACTGGTATCAAATCAATCTTAAATGTTTCGCTAACCAGTTTAATTTCTCGATTCCGACATATATTATCTGCTGAAATTAATTTACCAATTCTGAATAATCAAGTCTTAACAAGTTTGATTGCTTAACATGTTGGAAACATTTAATCATGTAAATATCAATCTCAATTAATATATATAAACATGGAAAAGTTCGGGTCACTACAAACAAGACTAGTTCCCGCGTTCTCGAAATACCCAATTATGTCAACTTTAACCTTTAAACGCATACTAGCTCGTATTTTACACAAAACCCATTCCATGGTTGACCAAGTTTGACTTTATTGCTAAAACACCAAATTTTAACCTAAAATCACTTCTCGCGAGTAATTACATCAAAAGCATCATTTAACACTTAACAAAAGCGTTTAACATCCAATTAATCCAAATTAGTGTCATCCTCAATTTTGACCCAATTCAAATTGCTCATTTTGACCAAAGTCATAAAACGCCCCAAAATCACCAACGACTAGTGATTATATTTCCAAGACAACCACTAACACTTAAATCAATTATTTACCTACTTGATTTACCAAAACTCGACTTAAAACTTAATTTGACACCGAATCAAGCTTACTTGTCCCGAAATACCCATTTGACCCGTTTTGACCTAAATTAGGGTTTACACCCAAAAACTAAGTCAACACAAGTGTTCTAACGTTTAACCAATACACGCAAGACCCAAACTCATAATTTCATCACTCGAAACCCTAAGTCACCCATTTAGGCTTACTTACTTGAATCTTACCCAAAACTCCCAAATTTCACAATAAAATGGGTTTATAATTCTAACTAACACAAACCGTAACTCAAACAAGAAATCAAACACTACAATTCGGATTAGAGTTTACCTCAAGCACCAAAACGGGCTCTAGTAGCTAGAAACACCAAGGAGAACCAAAACCCGCTTCCAATTTGGGCAAAAATCACCATCTTCATCATCCATTCAAGCTTCCTCTCTCTAGAACTCACTCTCTCCCTCTAAGATAAGATGGGAGTGTTGTGTGGATGTCAAAATGATCCAAAAGTGGATCTAAAACTGATATTAAAGCCACAAATCCGTCCATAAGTGAAAGGACCAAAGTACCCCTCATTTACCCTTTAAAAAAGGCTGAAAATTGCATCAGACGGGATCGGAGCGCCGCGCCAAAGAGTGGAGCGCCGCTCCAACCTTCAGGTCAGTTTTCAGCAACTTGTTTTGCCATAACTTTTTGACCGTAGCTCCGTTTTCGATGAATCAAATATCGTTAGAAACGTAATAAGATTTTCTTTCCAATGATAAGTCTTTGAAACATCAACACAAACTTTATTGGGGGTTGAAAAGATGCGTACACACCTTGTCACTTCAGACAACGCCCAGTTTCCTTCGACGTTCGAGCAAGCAACACGTACGTGCTTCGTACACTTCATACATGCATCGTACACCATAAATACATAATGTACAATAAATATTTGGGTCTTACAATACGGGCTCGGTTTTATGGTATATTTAGATTTAGGTGAGATGGTTACGTAGTGTTATCTTTTCATTTTCATTTTCAATTTGCTCATTTTCTTTCAATCATTGTAATCGTCCTGTGTGTAGGACGAAATGAGCGAGCTATGTCAATTTCAATCATTTTCTGTTGTATGTTCCACCGGATCTTTACGATCTTTATATATATATATTAATATTTTTGCCGAAAAAAAGGCAATAATTGAAAAAATTAAAGAATCAAAATATTTTTCAATAATTCTCAATTGCACACCTGATGTAAGTCACAAAGAACGAATAACTTTAATCGTAAGATGTGTTTATGTGGATAGCTCACTAATAAAAGTGGAGGAGTTTTTTATAAAGTTTTTAGTTGTAGAAGATACATCGGGTTTTGGTATTTTTAAAGTACTACAAGAGGCTTTGAAATCCTTTGATTTAGATATTAAGTATGTAAGATGATAAGGATACGATAATTGATCAAATATGAAAGGAAAACATTCATGTGTAAGTACAAGATTGATACTGAGTTACTACTCCGTATTTTACTATGATAAAAATGTTTGATTTTCGCATTCGTAGAAAGGTCTTGTAATGCCAACTAGAACATGAACAGAGAAAATTAAAGTAAAGTTATATAGTAGCAAAAGAAGCTTTTTTTTTCTTTTTTTTTTCAAAATAAGCTTTTTTAAAAACTTACATTTTAATTTTTTTAAATTTTTTTTGGATAATTTAAAAGAAGATATTTCTTTAATCTTTTGCAAAAAAGCGGTAAAAGAGAACTGTTTTTTCAATTGGATTCGGCGGCTTTCTATAACATGTAACAATTTTTATGATTTTTATTATTACCGCTTCCGTCTCCATTTTCATGATTAGAGAAAGGGTCCGAAAGATTGATAGTGTCACAAGATATTCCGTTTAAACTATGTGTATCAGAGTTAAGAAAATAATAAATTGTTTTCTTTTATGAATTTTTAGTTTTGTCTATTTTAAACTTTTAGATGACGAATTTCTTTCAAGTTTGTTTCATCACTTTCATGACATAATTTGGATGTTTTATGATGCTTAACAGCAGGTTTATTTCCCATTAGTTTTTTGCTATTCCTTATATATCACTAGTGATGCGTTCAAAAAAGAAAATTTATAAGTTATACCGAGTATGAGTTTTGTTAGGAATAAAGCACGTGAGCCCTAACAACACTTGATAACCCTAAGTTATCAAACTCACTTACAATAGACAAAATAGTTGATGTATACGAAGAAACTAGCAAAAATCGATAAAGACGAGAGTTTAACGAGTTTATATGTAATCACGAATCATTACTTTAATTCTCGGTCACCAAAGAGAGTTCTTTTATTGATAATTTTCGTGGATACATGTATGAGTTACAATAGGATGCTTAAATAGGCAAAACAATACAAGGAACTAGCTTTGGGAACAAGAAAACGTGACTCCGGAAACTTCCCGTCAGACACCCATCGTGGTCGCAACACATGCATCGCGGTCGCGATGCGGGCTTCTCCAGAACCTTCCTTCGCTGTCCATCCATCGCGGTCGCAATGACCCTATCGCGGTCGCGATTCGCTTGTTTTCAACAACCTTCAATTTTCGTTTTCCAATTCCTAGTTTAACTCGCTTCGCACTCCAAACAATCTCCCACTCGAAGAGACGTTAAACAACACCCATTGAAACCTAACAGCATCGACATCAACATCATTATCCCACATCAACAACTTGACCAGCTAATTATACCTCCTTTTGATACCGCCGGAATTTCACCCGAATCACGCCGCACTTCACCCGATAAACTTCGAGCAAATGAAGTCTTTCGACACCAAAAAATACCGCTGAGCTAGTATTCGATCCTTTTGTTACTAGCTTGGGAAGAACTTGTCTTTGTCTATGGCACCTACCTCCTTAGTTTTTGGAGATAACGGGTCGTGTGAGTCCGACCCGACCCAATTAACTCAATCGCCCAAGCGATCCACCCGTACAAAATTCCATACACCCGATTTAACTTTCCAACAAAGAATAAACTCGTCAGTAGATCAAACGTGTGGATAACACCATCAAAGCAGCTGTGTGAGAACGCAATCACACCTTTGATCTTCCACATAACCGCATTTGCTTTCACCATTGGAACACCGACCACATACGTGCGCACGTCTTTTGACAAACCTGATTTTCATCCCGAGCCAACTCACACTGTATGGATGTATCATTAACCATGACTCTTAAGAAAACATCTTGTTCATCTTCCTCGGTCGACCACAACAAAGTTGTCATTGGAGAAGATCTATCTGAAGTACCGAAAGCTCTAGTGTACCCAATTCGACCTGAATTTCCACTAGCTACAACTTCCTTTGAGCTCCCACTCAAACAAGATCCCTCAACAATTCCGAAAAGCACTAGCACGCTAGGACTTTTGACATTCACAAAATCACCTAGCCATTCCTCCTCAGGAACTTCAACCATATACATGGTTCCCCTTTTAAACCCGCGAGCAACCACATAATCTCTCTTAAACACTACCCACTTTTGATCCCCAAGAAGACATGACAATTATCGTCATCCAATTGCCTAACCCATATCGGTCTTGAGCTTTGGAACGACCGCACATTCCTCAAGATCCAAGCATAATTCAAGTGTCTAACCACAAGATCACCAATACCCACAATATCAAGTGTACTCCCATTCGCAACTCGAACCTTACCAGAGTATTCCTTGAAATTCACCATCTTGTTCATGTATGTGGTAACATGATACGAGGCACCCGAATCTATAACCCAAGATTCATCAAGAACCTCTTTTTGGCACATCAACGCATCTTCGATCACCATAGTCGATACGCTCCCACCCGACTTAAGACTCGGGTACTTTAAATTATAGTGACCAACTTGTTGACAATTCCAACACATCACGTTCTTGCTCCTTGATGGACTTCTTGACCTAGCTCTTCCTCGACTAACACTTAGAACCGAACCTGAACTCCCATTTGAATCTTTCCTACGAATACCTTCGCTAAGAATCAAATCTCTGATTCCTTCAAAAGTTAACTAAGTAGTTCCGATGAACCACTATCCGCCGTTACCGTACCCGCCCAACTATCGGGCAATGAAGATAGCAAAAACAATGCCTCAAGCTCATCATCGAATTTAATATTCACAAATTTCAACTGTGTTATAATCGAATTAAATTCGTTAACATGATCTGCCACCGAGGAACCCTCCACAATCCTATTATTCACCAATTGCCGAATCAAGAAAACTTTATTCAAAGCGGATGGCTTTTCATACATGTTAGATAAAGCCGCAATCAATCTCGCTGTTGTGGTTTCACCCACGATGTTGTAAGCAACTTTTTTTGTCCAGAGAAAGTCGAACAACTCCTAGGGCTTGCCTATCCAACAACTCACATTCACCTTGAGTCATCTCTTCCGATTTAACACCCTTCAATGGTTGGTAAAGCTTTTTTTGATAGAGCACATCTTCAGTTTGCATCTTCCAAAAGCTAAAATCATTTCCATCAAACTTATCAATCTTCACATCAATCTTTTTCGCCATTGTTCTCGTGAAACCGAACCAAAGCTTTGATACCACTTTTTAGGAAAAAGGCATGTGAGCCCTAACAAGACTTGATAATCCTAGATTATCAAACCCACGTACAATAAACGAAAATAGTTGATGTATACGAAGAAACTAGTAAAAAACGATAAAAACAAGAGAATTTAACAAGGTTATTGTTGGGTGCAAAGAAGATCAAAACGAATGAGCTGCAGTTATCGGGTTCGGGTGATGTTTATCGTGTTCCAGTGATGTTTATCGTGTTTCAGTGATGTTTATCGTGAAACGCGACAGTACTGGAAAGTGACAAAGTGTACCGAAACGAGATAGATGTGGCAGAAGGGGATGTCTGAAGGTGTCGCGTTTGAAGCTGTTTTGTCGCGTTTGAATATGGTTTGTCACGATACGCTACAAGGTGTCGCGAAACGCGACAATTTTCGTATTCAGCAAGTAATCTAGATTGTTCCTATTTCATTTTTTGCCCTATATAAACCCTCATATGAAACCTGCATTGTACACCTATGAAAAATTTAATAAAATCCTCTTTGTTTGGCCGTGGAGTAAACCAATTCGTTTGAATTAAACGATTGGATATAACCACGTTAATTCCTTGTTCTTTACGTTTCTCGTTCTTATCTTTATTTGTGTTGAATTATTTGTTTGTTGCACGGTGGGTTTGATAACTAGGGTTATCAAGTTCTTGTTAGGGCTCACCTAGATTTCCTAACAAGTGGTATCTAGAGCACAAGGTTTGCGTGTTACCTGGAGCAATGGCAGATAAAGACACAATAAAGATAGATAAGTTTGATGGGTCAGATTTTAGCTTCTGGAAGATGCAGATCGAAGACGTGTTATATCATAAGGGTTTATATCAGACTGATCACTGGTGATAAACCTGAAGAGATGTAGCAAGAGGAGTGGGATCTCCTGGATAGAAAAGCACTCGAAGTAGTTCGGCTTTCTCTGGCCAAGAATGTCGCCTACAACATTGTGGCTGAAACCACGACTAAAGGTGTGTTTACTTCTTTGTCAAATATGTACGAGAAACCCTCGGCTTTAAATAAAGTCTTCTTGATCAGGCAGCTTGTTAATACAAAGATGAAAGAAGGATCTTCTGCAGCAGATCATGTTAATGAATTCAATCTGATTTTGACTCGTCTTAAATCAGTTGATGTTAAATTTGAAGATGAGCTGGAAGCCTTGTTTCTTTTGTCATCGTTACCCGAGAGTTGGTCTGGCACGGTTACAGTAGTTAGTGGTTCATCTGGAACTACTAAGTTGACGTTTGAAGGGGTCCGTGATTTAATTCTCAGTGAGGGAATTAGAAGAAAAGATTGTGGAAATTTGGGTTCTCTTTTGAATGCATCTGGCAGATCTAGGGGTAGAAGTAGAAGCAGGATAAGATCTAAGAGAGGTCCATCTCAGGGAAGAAACGTTGTTTCTTGGAATTGTCAGCAAGTCGGTCACTTTAGATCGCAGTGCCCGGGTGTGAAGACGGGTGAGAGCACAGCGGCGGTGATTGAAGATGCTTTGATTTGCCATGAGGAGTTTCTTGACGAATCTTGGATTTTAGATTCGGGTGCCTCATATCATGGTCCCCCTACATGAACGAGATGTTTAATTTCAGGCAGTATTCAGGTAGAGTTCGAGTTGCGAATGGGAATCTACTTGAGATTGCAGGTATTGGTGATCTTGCTATAAAACACTTGGATTATATTTGGATCTTGAGAAACGTGAGGTTCGTTCTCAAGCTCGCGAAAAGGTTAATTTCAGTTGGGCAGTTGGATGATGAAAATTGTCATGTTTCATTTAGAGATCAAAGGTGGAGAGTGTCTAAAGGCGGTCGGACCATTGTTTGTGGGGTAAGAAGGGGAACCATGTATATGGTTGAGATTCCTATTGAGGAATGGCTAGGTGAGCGAGTAGGTGCTAAAAATTCTAGCATGCTTGAACTTTCTGATTTTGTTGAGGGATCTTGTTTGAGTGGGAGCTCAGGAAGACTTGAAACTAGTGGGGAATCGGGTTTGAGTGGGAGTGTTGAAGCCACTAAAGAGTTTGGTCGATTAAGAAGCACTAGAGATTTCGAGACTTCGGTTAGATCACCTCTAATGGCAACTATGTTGCAATTAACCGGAGAAGATGAACGAGATATTCTTGTGGGAGTCATTGGTATTACAACATCCGTACAGAGGGAGTTGACTCGGGTTAAAGAATTAGGTTCGTCTGAATTTGTGCGCGCGTATGTGGTCAGTGTTCCAACGGTGAAAGGGAAAGCGGTAAGGTGGAGGATCAAAGATGTGGTAGTGTTCACTCATGAGTACCTTGATGGTTGTGTCCACGTGTTTGTTCTACCAGGTAGTCTATTCTTTTTTGGTAAGATAGATCGAGTAGATGGTTTTGTGTACGGATGGATCACTTGGGTGATGGGGTTGATAGAGTCGGGTCGGACTCTGACCCGGTATCTCACAGTCTAGTGAGATGATTGCCAGAAACAGAGAGGGTTTGGTTTATATTTGTCCCAAGTGAGTAACGGTGATTCGATTGTAGCTCAGTTTAAAGGTGTCGAAAGTCTTCCTTCGTATGGCGTGGAAGTGCGGCGTGTCTCGGGTTTGTTTATCCGGCGGTATTGTTTAAAAGGGGTTACGGTCAGGAAATCAAATTGTTGCTGTGGGATGATGTTTGAAGATTACATTTCTTGACAAGTTGAGGTGCTCTTTATCGAAAGCTGCTAGCTTGATGGTTAGAGTGTGCGTGTCCCAAGAAGTTTTCTTGGCGGTATAGACTGGTACGTTCATGTGTCGAAGTGTTGATCGAGTACAGGTTAAGGTTGTGTTTTGTTCTCCTTTGAGTGTGAGAATTGTTGGGTGCAAAGAAGATAAAAACGAATGAGCTGCAGTTATCGGGTTCGGGTGATGTTTATCGTGTTCCAGTGATGTTTATCGTGTTTCGGTGATATTTGTCGTGAAACGCGACAGTACTGAAAAGTGATAAAGTGTACCGAAACGAGACAGATGTGGCAGAAGGGGATGTCTGAAGGTGTCGCGTTTGAAGCTGTTTTGTCGCGTTTGAATATGGTTTGTCGCAATACGCGACAAGGTGTCGCGAAACGCGACAATGTTCGTATTCAGCAAGTAATCTAGATTGTTCCTATTTCGTTTTTGCCCTATATAAACCCTCATATGAAACCTGCATTGTACACCTACGAAAAATATAATAAAATCCTCTTTGTTTGGCCGTGAAGTAAATCAATTCATTTGAATTAAACGATTGGATATAACCACGTTAATTCCTTGTTCTTTACGTTTCTCGTTCTTATATTTATTTGTGTTGAATTATTTGTTTGTTGCACGGTGGGTTTGATAACTAGGGTTATCATGTTCTTGTTAGGGCTCACCTAGATTTCCTAACAGTTATATGTAATCACGAATTATTACTTTAATCCTCGGCCACCAAATAGAGTTCTTTTATTGATAATTTTCGTGAATACATATATGTGTTACAATAGGATGCTTAAATAGTCAAAACAATACAAGAAAATAGCTTTGGGAACAAGAAAACATGATTATGAAAAGTTCCCGTCAGACACCCATCGCGGTCGCAGCACATGCATCGCGGTCGCGATGCGGGCTTCTCTAGAACCTTCATTCGCTGTCCATCCATCGCGGTCGCAATGACCCTATCGCAGTCGCGATTCGCTTGTTTTCAGCAACCTTCAATTTTTGTTTTCCGATTCCTAGTTCAACTCGCTTCGCACTCCTAACAAGTTTTGCTAACGTACGTATGTTCAAATAGCATACGTTAAGGAATATTTAATGAACTCGTGATTTCTTTAATTATCAGAATTTTAATTATGCGCACATAAAATTGGTAGTTCGTAGATTGAATACTGCTTAACGTGTGCATACACATAAAATTACCATAACCAAGAAGTGTACCATAACCAAGTTATATAAACAATTTTTATTTTATAAGTGTTTTGTCTCAGGATTTAACCTAAAAGAACTAATAACCCTTTTTCCTCACAGAAAAGGGAGCATCATATCAAGGCATCTTATTCTACCATGCATAATTAAAGGGTAACAAGACACTTTTTTACAAGCTCTAGAGAAAATCAACGTTCTGTGAAAAGTATATACTTACAACTACAGTAACTTTTTAGGGTGGGACTTGTTGGTTTATTTTGGCTAGTAGAAGATATGTTTATCCTACATTGGTGGGAGGAAGATGTGAAGGGTGAGTGACTTGGTTATATAAGAGGGGCTAAGTCTTCATTCCAAATCGCACCAATCAATACACTTTAAGTATTTGATTATTTCTTTCTTTCTTACCCTTGTTTGAGAGTTGTATTAGTTAAATATTTTGGAGAGTGTAGTTGGCTTAAGAGAGTCGTCTATATCATTGTAACAATTTGTGATATAGTGTATTTTCTCTCTTTGGGGGCCGGTGATTTTTCTCCTGTTTTGGAGTTTTCACGTTAAATTTTGTGTTGTGTATTGTTCTTATTTCTTTACTATTATTGTTGGGCTGGGTGGTGGGAATTAGTGAGACCGTAATTTCCCAACAACTGGTATCAGAGCGTCAGGTTTGACGGGGGTCTCGGTTATAGGAGTCGGAGTATGCTCTGTGGTTGCCACGGGAGTGGATCGTCCACATCAGAAACGAGTTCTATTGATCGTATAGGGTATCTGGTTAGACAATATTTTTTCAGATTCGTAGTAATAGTTGGATTTGTTAGTGGCCTAGTTGTGGATTTCCGATTTAAAGGGTCCTGACTACCTGCTACATCTTTTGGCTATTCGAAACGTGAGCAAAATCAGAGAAAGTGTTGTTTATAGGATACGGATACGATGTCGAAGTTCAGTCCAATGAGGTTTGATGTTGAGAAATTTGATGGGATGATCAATTTTGGCTTATGGCAGGTTCAAGTCAAGGATGTGTTGATTCAGTCCGGGTTACACAAGGCATTGAAAGGTAAACCCACCTTTGTTCCCGAGAGTGATTCTAGCAGTAAGTTCGATGAAGAAGAATGGGATGATATGGATTTGAGGGCAGCACGTGCGATTCGTTTGTGTCTTGCAAAGAACGTGCTTGCAAATGTGCACGGGTTATCAACGGCAAAGGAGCTTTGGGTTAAACTAGAGCAGTTGTACCAGGGCAAGGGCATCTCAAATCGGTTGTGTCTTAAAGAACAATTTCATACTCTGCGTATGGATGGGGGTTCAAAGATTTCAGATCATCTAAGTATTCTTAACGGTATTGTTTCAGAACTGGAGGCTATTGGAGTTAAAACGGATGATGAAGATAAAGCTTTGAGGTTGATATTATCTTTATCATCGTCTTATGAACACATGAAACCTATTTTGATGTATGGGAAGAAAACTCTGAAGTTTGAAGACGTTACTAGCAAGCTCCTATCCGAGGAGAAAAGACTGAAAGGTAACGGGGTCTCGTCATCAGGAGATACGATAGTGTTGTGTTCGGATAGGCAGAAGAGAAACTCTAGAAAGAATCTGACATGCTGGAAGTGCGGGAAGACTGGGCATGTAAGGGTTAATTGTCCCGGTGGAGCTAATCCGGCAAATGGCTCCAAAGACGCTAACATTGTCTCCGTTGTTACGGAGAGTGACAAATTCCTCTGAAGTCACGTCATCCTCATGGTGTGTCCGCGCCACCGTGGAAAGGGATGTTCGTTAGCGGTTCCACAATTACACATGGGCATTGGTTTGGCGTTGATGCAGGTTGTGTGGTGGAAACTGATGTTGTAGCTGATGGGACTTTCGGTAAAGCCAAACAGGGAAGTTGCACCATAAAGTTTCAGCTGGTTGTTCAACAACATGTGCCGAGGTGAAATGCTTGGAATGTGATATTCTAAGTGCTATACTCTTAATGGTGGAGTATGATAATTCTTGTTAAGAGTTATGATTGTCTGTGATGACAATGATTGTCGGTTTAGACAATGTTCGATGAAGATGCAAGTTTTGTCTCTTGGGAGATAATGTCAACGGCATGAAGATGAGGATCTTGAAGTTGTCGTCGAGGAAGCGTCTACATCGGTTATCCTTGCAATGTGGAAGCATGGTTATCTTCTTCTATCCAAAAGGTGGAGATTTGTTGGTTTATTTTGGCTAGTAGAAGATATATTTATCCCACATTGGTGGGAGGAAGATGTGAAGGGTGAGTGACTTGGTTATATAAGAGGGGCTAAATCTTCATTCCAAATCGCACCAATCAATACACTTTAAGTATTTGATTATTTCTTTCTTTCTTACCCTTGTTTGAGAGTTGTATTAGTTAAATATTTTGGAGAGTGTAGTTGGCTTAAGAGAGTCGTCTATATCATTGTAACAATTTGTGATATAGTGTATTTTCTCTCTTTGGGGGCCGGTGGTTTTTCTCCTGTTTTGGAGTTTCCACGTTAAATCTTGTGTTGTGTATTGTTCTTATTTCTTTACTATTATTGTTGGGCTGGGTGGTGGGAATTAGTGAGACCGTAATTTCCCAACAGGACTTTTTAACTTTTGTCATGAAAAAGCCCTCAAAGAGTTGGGATTATGTTTTTAAATGGTTATGTTTCGGTTTGTGTTAATTTGCTTTTGGTCAGTTTGTTTTTGTTTGGAGCCTAATTTTTATTGTTAATTAGCTTATGATTTCTTTGTTGTAATCTCGATTGGTTCGTTTAGTTCTCTTAGTATAGGCTTGTTTGTCCGTGTTTTCTGCTGTATTGTTGCGATGAAGTGCTTTGGTTTAATATATTTGTTGTTTTTTCGAAAAAAGAATGGGGATTATATAGTGTAATTTACAACATTATATAAAAATAAAGACCAAGATTTGCTTGCACCCTTTTTAAGGCATTTATCGAATATGGTTTTTGTTGTTCTTTTTATGTAACATCTATACTCCACAAAATTATGCAGATAGTATCTCGTGATCTGTCCAAAGCAAATAGTCAAGTCTTTAAAAAAAATATTCTTAGTAGGTCATTCTTCATGGTTCGTCAATCTTGAGTGGACAGTCGTATAACAGTCGGTAGAAAAATCGTTAAAAAATAGCATGTTTAGTTCAATGCACAATTTATAGGGTTTCAATATTATCACCATCAATTCTATTATCGGAAAACCCTTTTAAATACTGTGTAATTGAGTAGATCTTGTTATTCCAATAGTTAATCCATGTAACAATGTAAAGAATGCCAATTCATGTTCATTTTTTTTTTCTTTTTGTGAAAATTACTTTAAACATTAAATTCGTGCCTCATAGAAGTTGGATATCATGATTACAACAATAGTACCTGAATAGTACCTGACCTAAGTGTCTTCAGAAACTTTGTACCGAGTATATATAAATAAATAAAATTAAATAAAAATGGGTCAATAGAATAGTGGTGAATAACTCACTCTCCCTTAGGGGAAGTGAGGGTTCGATAGCCACTAGGTGAAGATTTTCTAAATAATTGGATCAAAAATCATTCTTACCGGGCCCAAATGATCCCTTGGTCTCACGCATGCAAAGATTGAAACAATGACAATGCAGGTTCGTTTATCGGGCCTGACATGCTGTGGGAAAATGGGTGATGGTGTTTCGTCAGGCTCCAGTGGGCTACCGGGGACCGCTGGATGGGTTGACAAAGTCAACACAGGGCTAAGTGGCTAACATGTCTCTGCCGATACACATGTGTTTGAAACAATAAATAAAATTAAATAATACTATTCCCTCCCTATCAATTCTATTATCTAAAAAAAAAAAAAAACAGTATAATAAATACCAATATCAAATTATACTTTTTGCTTCATATATATTCATTTTACATGCCCCTTTTGAGGCTATAAAAGAAGTTTATAAGCATATTTTAATTTACTGTTTGACGTGGACAAACGGCGTTAGGTAATCTTCAAAAGCCCAACTCTGGCCCGTTATCTTAGCAGTCCAAAGTTGCAGCCCATTATCAAAATACATCGGTGGCCGCAGCAGCCCATGTTAGTTCAAGTAGAAGTCCAAGTAGCAAAAGGAGAATTAGTGGTCATACACGTGATTTTAATTAGTCTACATATTTAAGGAGTATGTATTTATGTTAATTGTTAGTGGTAGTTATTAGTTTAATAGATAGATAATTGGTAGTGGACAACTAAACAAAGCACAAAACCAATCAACCTAACAAGACACCATAGAAACTATCAAATGACAACAACAAAAACAAACCCAACAAAGCTACCAAACAACGATCAAACAACCAAAAAACTGAGCGACCATAACTCAAAAACCTTTAGACGAATCCTTCCTACGCGCCTTACCATCTAACTTGATAATATTCACCGCCTTCCCTATATGGTTGTACTATATATAGTATTTTGGTTCTTTATAATGTAAATTGTACACTCAGTATTTGACCATACATACAATTTGAAGCATTAGGGTGTTTTTTTAAAAGGGTTTATACCCGACAAATATATTGATGAAGCAAATGCTACAAAGAAGCACAAACAGACATAGAGACATGCCCCTATGCCGAACAACTACACAAAATGTCAAAACCTCAAACAAGCCAAGATCGAAAACAATTCGAACCATCGCCAAAAAACAAAAACAAAAAAACATTTCAATATTAAGGAATTTCCTAATCAGACTTTATAAGCCGAACTTGCACAGAATCCTTCCAATTTATCGACAAAATCTTCAGCCTCACAGTTGAGTAAATATCTTCAAAAACCTTATCACATGGTTTACGCTTCTTTTGAAACAACCTAGCATTCCGCTCTCTCCAAGTTTCATACACCGAAGCACCAAAAGGTAATTTGGCAATAATCACCTTTGTTGTCTTCTTTGACGCAATCGACAAGAGAATTTGAACAACATCCTTCAAAGCACCACAAGCACTAACCAAGTTATTACATTGAGCAACTCGACTCCAAACACAATTTGCAAATGGATACATAAAAAAGAGGTGTTCATGGGAGTCAGCTTCTAACTATTAGGGTTAAATCCCACACCCTTTAAGGGTTTCTCATTAAACTATTTATAATGGTTACAAGGAGTTGAAATAGAGAAAAATAAATACAATAGGAAACAAATTTTATCTACAAATATTCTAGTTTGCTCCTTAAGTCACGTTGGTGACTTGTTGACCAAGTACACCGTTAATACCCCCCTCAAGCGAATAGGTGGCGGGCCAACTTGAAGCTTGGCGCGAAAAGACTCGAACAAAGGTCTAGGCAAACTCTTCGTGAAGATATCAGTAAGCTGAAGATGTTTAGGAACAAATTTCGTGTATAACTTTCCGGAAGTAACCAACTCACGAACAAAGTGATAATCGATATCTATGTGCTTAGACCGTTTGTGCGAGACAGGATTCTGAGTAAGAAAGAGAGCACTTTTGTTATCACATAAAATAGTCGGACGATCAGGTGGCAATATTTGAAGTTCACGCAGAAGGTGCGTAATCCACACAATCTCAACTGCAGTATTCGCCAAAGCCCTATACTCAGATTCACAGCTCGAGCGAGCAACAGTCGGTTGCTTCTTAGCGCTCCATGAAACTAAATTTCCTCCAAGAAAAATAGAATATCCGTATGTGAACCGTCTTGTTTCAATACATCGAGCCCAATCAGCATCAGAATAACCAAGAATGGATGGTTTAGGCGAATGATGAAAAAACAACCCATAATGTAGCGTACCCTTAATATAGCGAATAATTCGCTTTACAGCCTGAAAATGATCAAGAGTCGGAGCCTGAAGAAATTGACTCACTTGGTTAACCGCATAGGATATGTCTGGACGAGTAATAGTGAGATACTGGAGAGCACCTACAAGCGAGCGATAATAAGTGGGATCATCAAAGGAATACCCATCTGTCGTAAATGAAGCCACGGTAGGAAGAGGTGTCGAGATAGGTTTGCTATCCAGCAACTGAGCACGAACCAAAATATCATGAGCGTATTTGGTTTGACTAAGAAATAAACCTGAGTCCGTATAGGTAACTTCTAGTCCTAGAAAATAACTCAGGTTTCCAAGATCCTTGATAGCGAATTCCTGGTGAAGTGGTGTAATAAACCCAGCAATTTTAGAAGAATTATTCCCGGTAAGAATAATGTCATCAACATAGACGAGTAGATAAAGCACACTCGTACCCTTTTTATAGACAAACAACGATGGATCCGCGCGACTGCAGGTGAAACCTAGTAGAATAAGAAAGGCACTCAAGCGTTGAAACCATGCTCGGGGAGCTTGGTTGAGTCCATATAATGCCTTCTTCAGTCGACAAACATGACCAGGAAACTTAGAATCAATAAAACCGGGAGGTTGCTCCATGAGAACATTTTCAGTAAGATGCCCGTTCAAAAACGCATTATTAACGTCTAGCTGATGCAAATGCCATTTGTGAAGCATAGCTAAAGAAAGGACAATGCGCACAGTCGAGGCTTTGACAACAGGACTGAAAGTTGCAAAATAATCGAGGCCAGGAATTTGAGTAAATCCTTGAGCAACAAGACGAGCTTTAAGCCGATCAACAGAACCATCTGCATTATATTTCATGCGAAACACCCATTTCGAACCAACAATATTACCATGAGTCGGGCGAGGAACAAGATCCCAAGTATGATTAACATGTAACGCGTCGATCTCTTCTTGCATAGCCTGGAACCAAGCAGGGTTTTTAGATGCCGATTTAAAACCCTTTGGTTCGCGAGTAGTAAGCAAAGCATGATGGAGTGGGGAGCAAGAAAGTTGTGCAATATCGACAATATATTTACGCTTAACAATACCCGCTTTTGAACGCGTAGTCATGGGGTGAGTGGCAATAGGTTCAGTTGGCAAGACATCGGGGGCTGCAACCGTTTGTTGAGACTCGACAGAAGCATCAGCAGTAGCTTCGATATCAGACACTGAAGATGAAGATGAATCAGATGCGTCGGTAATCGGTACAGCAACCATGGGAGGATGCGAAACAGTTGTCTCGGGACATAATGAACAAGATGACGATTTATTTGAAGTAGAAACCGTTGAAGGAGACATTGTAGAAATCGTAGGAGTATAGCATGGTGATGCACTATCCAAAAAAATTTGAGTAACTCAAACTACCAAGATCAACTTTGTTGGAGGTCCCGGAATAAGGAAAATTAACTTCATCAAATTGAGCGTGCCGTGTAACATATTCACATCCAGAAGAAATATCTAGACATCGATAACCTTTGTAAAATGAGCTGTAACCAATGAAAACACATGGAACACTACGAGGAGCGAGTTTGTACAGTGACTAATCACGAAGATACGGATAAACACGACAACCAAAAATTCGAAAAGTATCATAATGCGGTGTGGTCTTGAATAATAACTCATAGGGTGACATTAAGTTGAGTACAACCGTAGGCAAGCGGTTAATGATATAAGTTGCTGAACTGAATGCATCGACCCATAGAGAAGCAGGCGTATGAGCATTAAACATCATGGCAAGACCTGTTTCGGTGATATGACTGTGACAACCCGTAAATTTCCAACCAAATTTAAACTTTAATCTTTATATGTTTTCGACATGATAAGCAATATTTGTTAAGTTAAATTTCAAGAATTTTAAACTATGTTCATACATTCATTCAACCTCGACCAAGTTCCAACGATTCACGAACCATTAAACGAATATGATTATATATGTATATGTGTATATATATTATAACTTGAAACGTAAACAAAATATTAGATTAAATACTTTATATGATTGTATCTGTTTCAAAATGTTTATCAATGGAATTAGAAGATAAGATCAAATGATTGAATTATCAGATATATTGAATTATGATTACAAGTCTCTGTTGAAAGGCCCATGTTGATTTGAGAAATCTTTCCATTTTAACAATATTCGGAAAATGGTAAAGTGATTTATAAATAAGAACAAATTGTCAATCATTGAGAACTAGACAAAGGATAGTGGAAGATTGGATCTCATAAAGACTCGATTGATCTATTTAGTTTCAAACGTACAAAAACATTTTCAGTTTAAAAAGAACTTTATTATTAAAACGTATATAACTTTTATAAATATGTAGAACCACTTTTGACAACTCATTACTTAACTAGTATGATAAAGATAACGATATTTATATTTTATTTTATTAAATATATATAACGATTTAAATTAATATTATATATATTTATACGCGTATTATACGTACATAGTTTTATACTTTTACTATACTTAAACTTTACCTTTACTTTATTTTTACTTTACTTTAACTTTAATAATTCACTTTAATAATTCATACTTTAATAATTCACTTTAATAATTCATACTTTAATAATTCACTTTAATAATTCATACTTTAATAATTCACTTTAATAATTCTTACTTTAATAATTCACTTTAATAATTCATACTTTAATAATTCACTTTAATAATTCAAAAATCTATTATAAATAGAATTCAATAGGTTTCATTATTTCATAGAAACTTGAAAAATATTTTTCTCTAAACTCTCTCAATCGATTTACATATATATATTTACTCCGTATTATTTTAAGATATTATTAGTATACATAAAATATTACGACGGAGTGCTGTCCGAGTGATTTCGAAATTGTTTTTCGAGTAGGATAGGATTAAGGAAATTATGGTTTATAGCTATGGAGGTGATTGAGTATGGTTCATGGGTATGCTCGTGAGGTCAATATAGTGTTTATCATTTCCGATGCGTCTACGTACCTTTCCTGCAATATTGAATCTCAATATTGATACGTGAGTACTCATAATTTAACTTTTACATACTAATAGTGTATCCCTGACTAGTGCTCGAGTATTTAGGATTATGCATGCTTGTACTTTTGATATTGCCCTTAGACGGGTTAGGTTGAATCTTGAATTAGTTACATTTGTGGTTGAGATAAGGTATAAGATATGCATGTCCTTGGAAAGCTAGCGAAAAATTAAGAACTTTTCCTTTAGATATCGAATGGTTTCGATGAACGGATTAGAAGTTATAATCAATCGAATTTTCGATATTTTTATTAAAAATGATTATTATTATCGTCGTTTTTATCGTCGTTCTCGTTTTATCTTATTATTATCATTATTATTATCTTTATCAATAAAAGGGATTTATCATTAAAAATTGTTATTTTTTTTATTATTACTATCGTTATTATCGTTAAAGTTATAATTACTATTATTATTATTATCCAATTATTATTATTATTATTAGTATTATTATTATTATCATTATTAATATATATATATATATATATATATATATATATATATATATATATATATATATATATATATCATTATTTAAAAATGGTTATTGTTATTGTTATTATTATTATTACTACATTATCATTAAGATAATTATTAGTATTATCGTTAATAATGTTATAGTAACTATCATTATTAATATTAGTGTAATTAAAACAAATATTTGTAACACCTAATTATTTTGATTACTATTATTATCATTATTATGAACACGATATAAAAGACGATTAAAAGCTATTAAACGAAACGATTAGGAAATAATGAGTAAGAGTATCATGATGAAATTAAAATATTATAAGATATTGATTTAGATAAAATTATCGTTCTTATTATTTTTATCATTACTATTATCATTAAAAGTATCGTTAGTATTAAAACTATCATTTTAACAAAAATTATCATTTTAATAGAAATGTCATTGTTACTATAAAATATCATTATTATTATTATTATTTTAAATAGAATTATTATTTTAAAGATAATATTAAAAATTATCGTAAAAATTAAAGTTATCATAATTAGAATTATCGTTTTATCATAATGTTATCTTAGTAATTATAAATATTGATATTTTTATAATAATAATTATTATTACAAAATAATACAACTTTTACTTACTATCATTATAGATATTATTTTATCAAATAAATATGTGATACAAACATATTTTACTACGTGTAATAACTTACTTTAATAATACCTACCATATTATCTTTATGATATTAAATGAACCCTATAAATTTTATTACTTAATATATATAAAAGTATATTTTATTATATAAATTTAATATAAAAGTGTATTTATTAATAAATAAATTATATTATTTACTCTAATAAATCTTTTAAAAATATTTAAAAATATAAAATGACGATATTTAAACTATATATTAATCATGTATAGATTTTTGGAAATTATTTTGAGTCAAATTTACTTTTGTTGACTTTTGCATATTAGTCTCGAGCATTAGGATTGTGGTACACTATGACTTGACCTAATTTGTTAGACAAATATTGACCAACACATAAATATATATAATTAATTTAGGTTCGTGAATCCGAGGCCAACCTTGCACTTGTTCAATGACGTTATATGTATTTTTACTACGAAATACAGTATGGTGAGTTTCATTTGATTTCCCTTTTTACTCTTTACATTTTTGGGGCTGAGAATACATGCAAATGTTTTATTAACTGTTTTACAATAATTATATGCGTGAGTTTCATTTGCCCTTTTTACTCTTTACGTTTTTGGGATGAGAATACATGCAAATGCTTTATTAACTATTTTACAATATTTATATGCGTGAGTTTCATTTACCTTTTTACCCTTTATATTTTTAGGACTGAGAATACATGCGCTTTTATAAATGTTTGACGAAATAGACACAAGTAATTGAAACTACATTCTACGGTTGAATTATCAAAATCGAATATGCCCCTTTTTATTAAGTCTGGTAATCTAAGAATTAGGGAACAGACACCCTAATTGACGCGAACTCTAAAGATAGATCTATTGGGCCTAACAAACCCCATCCAAAGTACCGGATGCTTTAGTACTTCGAAATTTATATCATGTCCGAAGGAGGATCCCGGAATGATAGGGGATATTCTTATATGTATCTAGTTAATGTCGGTTACCAGGTGTTCACCATATGAATGATTATTTTTGTCTCTATGCATGGGACGTATATTTATGAGAACTGGAAATGAAATTCTTGTGGTCTATTAAAATGATGGAAATAAATGATTATGATAAACTAATGAACTCACCAACCTTTTGGTTGATACTTTAAAGCATGTTTATTCTCAGGTGTTAAAGAAATCTTCCGCTGTGCATTTGCTCATTTTAAAGATATTACTTGGAGTCTTTCATAGCATATTTCGAAGAACGTTGCATTCGAGTCATTGAGTTCATCAAAGATTATTATTAAATCAATTTATAGTTGGATAGTGGATATTATGAAATGGTATGCATGCCTGTCAATTTTCGATGTAAAGAAAGTTTGTCTTTTAAAAACGAATGCAATGTTTGTAAAATGTATCATATAGAGGTCAAATACCTCGCAATGTAATCAACTATTGTGAATCGTTTATAATGTATATGAACGGGTTCTTTCAGTTGGTATCAGAGCGGTGGTCTTAGCGAACCAGGTCTGCATTAGTGTGTCTAACTGATAAGTCGATAGGATGCATTAGTGAGTCTGGACTTCGACCGTATCTGCATGTCAAAAGTTTTGCTTATCATTTTGTGTCGAAAATTAACTACTTATCATCCTCAGAAAATTACATGTTTATCATTTTTAGTCTAGGACACGTCTTGCTGCATTGATTGCATGAATAGTGTATAGACAAAAATTCATATCTTAGCATATCTTCTAAATCATATCTTATCGTATCTGTTACTTTAAACTTTGCCTGACATATCTGGCAAAGTCCTCCGTAATCTACAAAATCTTTTGATCTATATATATATATATATATATATATATATATATATATATATATATATATATATATATATATATATATATATATATATATATATATATATATATATATATATATATATATATATATATATATATATATATATATATATATATATTCTATGTAATTAGAATACCATCCGTTAGCCAAAATCATTTCATATCGAAAAAGAAAAATCCTTTATCCAATCGTACGAAATGGAATTCGTCATCAGTTCAAGTCACTCAGATTCCGAAATGGAATCCCATTCAAGCTCCGAAAGCAGTGTGACCGGAATAGATCAACCAATTAGTCATCACCTATTCTGGAAGAATTGGGGATGGGTTCGTAGCCTCCTCAATCATTGGAGACAAGAAGAAGGTGATCCCTTCCATCCACCACATTGCCCTCTTGACGAAGAACCTGAAGCACTTACCGGCGAACCTGTCCGAACCACTATTTTTTCGCTCATTTTCAGAGTATCTCGTCACGATTATATATTACATCAAATTTTAGATTTTATTTATCCGCTCGTCCGAACCGACAATCACCCCGGTGTAATAGAAGAAATCAACGAGCTTCGTGCTCGGGTAGTGGCTTTGGAGAATATGGTGCAGATATTACAAACACCAGCAGCAGCATCAGCAGCATAACCAGTACCACCATCATCAACGGCAACAGTACCATTACCACCTCCAACCACAACCGTATCGTAAACCTCAACTTCACAATTTTTCCCATGAGCATCAACGTCATACGCACCATAGATACCAATGAGTACCAACAACAATAACTGACAAAGTATTAATTCATAACTTCATTGGAGAAACATTCCGCGGCGATTATGTAATCTCTAAAGTCTTAGAGATTATCTAATCTAGCCCTAACCATATATCAGTTAAGTGAACCAAAATGATAGAAGGAAGAGTAGAAACCCTGACAAAAATGGTGTGTGATTAACAAGCTAAACTTGCTTTACCAACAGCATCAACAGTACCGTCAGCGTTACCAGCATCGTCAGTACAGTCAACATCCGAATCAACAACACCGATAACATCACAAACTCCATCAGTTCAAGAATCACTGTGGACATCATTACGAATCAATAACGTGTATATTGTATCAACGAGTTATGAAGAATTAACTCATTCCCTCTGAAGAAATTATATGTATATTATATATATATATATATATATATATATATATATATATATATATATATATATATATTGAAATAAATCTTTCCGTGCTAAGCTATTGTATGTGAATCTTAACTACTCGGTTAATTCATATTACAAATATGCAATAATGTACGTCCTTCGGCCGCAACTTAACCAGCGTTAACTACAATCTCTGTCGCAATTCAACAGATTCCAATTCATAATAAATCAAGTATATATTTGATTTTGCACTTTCATCATCGATGTACCCGAAACTTTTCAGATAACATCATTCGTACTTTGCGAAATTCACAAGAATTCCACGAACCGAACATCATACATCAACAAATAACGAAGTATTCATTCATAATTTCAATGTCATTAAAGAAATACTGCGTAAAAGTTATGTACTTTTTAAAGCCTTTAGGGAATATTCAATTCTAGTTTCAACCGTAAATCAAATGAGTTTAATTTAACATTAACTCATTAAATCTATGTTACATCTGAAGAAAATATACATATATATATATATATATATTTTCATAAAGACTGTAATAAAATTCTTTTGTACAAAATATTAATTGTGAAAATTTTTTTAACGGGTAGGTAATACCCGAGAGATATATAAATTCACAATTAATATGTTACATTCTTCGAATCTGATTCAGCAAATCATCCATTATACTCCCTACCTTCACAACAATATACATTCTTTTATAGAAATCAATACAACCATACTCATTCAAAATTTAATTACATATTCTGATTTTGAAATCTCAAAATTCAACTTGAGATATGACCAGAATCATCACTCTTAGATCCTTACATCTTTCACAAGCTATATTTTAACTTCAAAACTGTGTTAGAATATCAAATGTATGTTAACGATCACAATCTGTGTTCAAACCCTTCGAAAATTTCTGAAGACACTTCGAATGATGAGCAATCGAGATGATGATCCAACCACATGTTACCCACAGTTATGTGCCCGAAAAACTCTTGAAACCAAAGTAAAAGTTTAAACAACGTATCCGCTTCAGATTCTTTGGCATTTATTAACAAAAATAACTTTGCGACTCCTATTCAAAGTAGCCAGTTTTGTCACAGCTCCAACAAATCAACTTCGACTTTTCAGTCAGACTAACCTTATTATAACCTTGAGATATACACCATCGTTACCAGGGAACCTTTTACATTCCACCACATTATTAGCAGATGTACCAACAACTTCATTACCCTTTGACTTTAGCCTCTCCAAAAAGTCATTATAATTATTCATTGAAACCCCATCATTTACTCATTCACATCTTGTAATGAGAATTGCCATACGAATCATTGGGAATTAGCAATCAGTATTTTGAAATCTCGCAGCATGTCTACGCCAACAGTTATATGTGTATATATAACGTCTATCTTCTGGACTTAATTTGAATGTGAAGTTTCTGAAAAACACTCCGAACTACGAATTGGTTCTCCGAAAATGGAAAAAATGCTGATGAAGCAGCAAAAACTATAAACGACTTTAAACGGTAAAAGCTGGATGATAATGATGAAGTGTGCTGGCAAAGCGCAGAAAAAGAGAAGTTTTGGAACTGAAAAACGGATTGAGCAAAGTAGGAAGGAGGCTGTGGACAAATTACAAAGACTGAACCTAACTTCAAAGGATCCAAATGATTCAGTACCTGCTGAAGTCATTAACGAATACCTTGCTCCTGACTCTAAACCCCTGCGGACAATATTCTTCATCATCCTCTGATATTAGAAATTCTAAAATATCATCACATCTTTCATTATAAATATCCTCCATATTTCTGAAGATATTTTCTTAATTTTTCTTATTTGAAATCATTTACCTCTTCGTGCTATCTGTATTACATCATAAAAGAAACTATTTTAGTTTCTAAATTCTGAAACATTCAAGTTTAAAATAGGAATATTTTGAAGTAGTGTTGGGAACTGAAGCATGAATTAGTATAATATAATGACACTTGATCAATGTGATTATATTACAGTAAGTCATGCTGAGTTTCTAAATAGAACGTGATGATTCACAGATCATAACATCATCATGTGCCATGTTATACGACTCTTGTTTTCTATTTAACCTCTAAAATATCAAAAAAATATTTCTTGATGATTCGGCCTTTTCCAAGGTATTCTAGTAATTTGACAAGTCAAGATCGTGCCATCACAATTTCCTTCCTAGAATATTAACAATGTTCATTCCGAAATTCATATCTGTGAATTCTGGACCATTACAAGCGGTGCTTAATCGCAAGAAGAAGAAACTAAAGGACAAAACTCCGAAATAGAAATTGGGGTATAAATTTCAACAAATAAAAGAGAGCATTAACTGTGAATGATAATGATTATAGAAGACAGAAGCAGAGACTTTGAAATATAAGGGAACATATAAAGCCCAACGACAAACCAGAAATTATAAACCATATATATCGATGCATATAGCAATATAAAGACATGGGAGAACTAGAAACACTATAAACCCAAGAGTATAGTAGAAGTAAATAGATTCTTCCAGCGGTAGATGAAAAAAAAGAAGAATGACCGATATGAAAGTTAGAAGTATATCGAGAATCAGAACTGGATGGAGCATATTGATGAATATTTTAAAATATGAGTTGAGGGGGAAAGAATAGAAGGTGATGAAACATGACTAAGAACTTAGATATCAATAGATTTAACTCACACAATGGTGGAATAAGTGAATCAAACCCTCTAGTGAATAGGTTAAGTTTTTTTTTTGATTAATTTAGTCAAACCACAACTAAATCAAGTGTAATTAGATCAACACCTAGAGCTATTATTCACCACCTGGGTGATTTGGACTGAGAGAGAATCGGAGGAGCTCACTAGATCTGAGTGTGTGTAACAAATGAGAGGCTTAACCTAAAATGAAGAACATAAGACTTTATATACCCCTGCTGTTGACTCACTCATACGATTCATTCATCACACGTACGAGTTGGCTTCATCAGCCGTACGGGTGATCACTCACTCGTGTCTTCTCATTTAGATTGTAATTATGACTTAGCTCAGCATCAACCGTGCGTATGAGCCTGTCATCTGTACTAGTGAGGCTTCACTCGTACGTCTGACTAAGTCTAACATAGTCAAACATCTAAATCTCGTTCCTGCAGTTCCTGTAACCACATACAAACACGGATAGGATAATAACGAGCAATCATGGTGGCCTGTAAACTGTTGTACCTGCAATGGACGTGGGTAGATGTCTAGGGACTTGCATAAATTGCATCAACAGAAGGTGTGAGTTGTAAGGAAATGAAGGAGGTGAATTTGTAAGAAAATCTCCGACAGAACAATTAAAATGGACGATCGCATTTAAAGCGGATCCTAATTCCCTTGATTACCGGAGAGTCAAATCTTATTAAGAAGATTTTCTTCAAATCCCTTGAAATCTGGGAATCAATCATATCTACGTCAAACGATAAGATGAATCTACACTTACTCATTTCACTCTTCTATGTTAGCTTCATTCGTACTCTTCATATAAATGGATTGTTTATCCAAATTATTCGCTGATGATAAAACTCTAATTTTCAGCCCGTATGCATCATGAAAACATACTTATTATCATTCACGACCTTTCCACTCAAATTTCGGGACGAAATTTCTTTAACGGGTAGGTACTGTGACAACCCGAAAATTTCCAACCAAATTTAAACTTTAATATTTATATGTTTCCGACACGATAAGCAATATTTGTTAAGTTAAATTTCAATAATTTTAAACTATGTTCATACATTCATTCAACCTCGACCAAGTTCCAACGATTCACGAACCATTAAACGAATATGATTATATATGTATATGTGTATATATATTATAACTTGAAACGTAAACAAAATATTAGATTAAATACTTTATATGATTGTATCTGTTTCAAAATGTTTATCAATGGAATTAGAAGATAAGATCAAATGATTGAATTATCAGATATATTGAATTATGATTACAAGTCTCTATTGAAAGGCCCACGTTGATTTGAGAAATCTTTCCATTTTAACAATATTCGGAAAATGGTAAAGTGATTTATAAATAAGAACAAATTGTCAATCATTGAGAACTAGTCAAAGGATAGTGGAAGATTGAATCTCATAAAGACTCGATTGATCTATTTAGTTTCAAATGTACAAAAATATTTTCAGTTTAAAAAGAACTTTATTATTAAAAAGTATATAACTTTTATAAATATGTAGAACCACTTTTGACAACTCATTACTTAACTAGTATGATAAAGATAACGATATTTATATTTTATTTTATTAAATATATATAACGATTTAAATTAATATTATATATATTTATACGCGTATTATACGTACATAGCTTTATACTTTTACTATACTTAAACTTTACCTTTACTTTATTTTTACTTTACTTTAACTTTAATAATTCACTTTAATAATTCACTTTAATAATTCATACTTTAATAATTCACTTTAATAATTCATACTTTAATAATTCACTTTAATAATTCTTACTTTAATAATTTACTTTAATAATTCATACTTTAATAATTCACTTTAATAATTCAAAAATCTATTATAAATAGAATTCAATAGGTTTCATTATTTCATAGAAACTTAAAAAATATTTTTCTCTAAACTCTCTCAATCGATTTACATATATATATTTACTCCGTATTATTTTAAGATATTATTAGTATACATAAAATATTACGACGGAGTGCTGTCCGAGTGATTTCGAAATTGTTTTTCGAGTAGGATAGGATTAAGGAAATTATGGTTTATAGCTATGGAGGTGATTGAGTATGGTTCATGGGTATGCTCGTGAGGTCAATATAGTGTTTATCATTTCCGATGCGTCTACGTACCTTTCCTGCAATATTGAATCTCAATATTGATACGTGAGTACTCATAATTTAACTTTTACATACTAATAGTGTATCCCTGACTAGTGCTCGAGTATTTAGGATTATGCATGCTTGTACTTTTGATATTGCCCTTAGACAGGTTAGGTTGAATCTTGAATTAGTTACACTTGTGGTTGAGATAAGGTATAAGATAAGCATGTCCTTGGAAAGCTAGCGAAAAATTAAGAACTTTTCCTTTAGATATCGAATGGTTTCGATGAACGGATTAGAAGTTATAATCAATCGAATTTTCGATATTTTTATTAAAAATGATTATTATTATCGTCGTTTTTATCGTCGTTCTAGTTTTATATTATTATTATCATTATTATTATCTTTATCAATAAAAGAGATTTATCATTAAAAATTGTTATTTTTTTTATTATTACTATCGTTATTATCGTTAAAGTTATAATTAGTATTATTATTATTATTATCCAATTATTATTATTATTATTAGTATTATTATTATTATTATCATTATTAATATATATATATATATATATATATATATATATATATATATATATATATCATTATTTAAAAATAGTTATTGTTATTGTTATTATTATTATTACTACATTATCATTAAGATAATTATTAGTATTATCGTTAATAATGTTATAGTAACTATCATTATTAATATTAGTGTAATTAAAACAAATATTTGTAACACCTAATTATTTTGATTACTATTATTATCATTATTATGAACACGATATAAAAGACGATTAAAAGCTATTAAACGAAACGATTAGGAAATAATGAGTAAGAGTATCATGATGAAATTAAAATATTATAAGATATTGATTTAGATAAAATTATCGTTCTTATTATTTTTATCATTACTATTATCATTAAAAGTATCGTTAGTATTAAAACTATCATTTTAACAAAAATTATCATTTTAATAGAAATGTCATTGTTACTATAAAATATCATTATTATTATTATTTTAAATAGAATTATTATTTTAAAGATAATATTAAAAATTATCGTAAAAATTAAAGTTATCATAATTAGAATTATCGTTTTATCATAATGTTATCTTAGTAATTATAAATATTGATATTTTTATAATAATAATTATTATTACAAAATAATACAACTTTTACTTACTATCATTATAGATATTATTTTATCAAATAAATATGTGATACAAACATATTTTACTACGTGTAATAACTTACTTTAATAATACCTACCATATTATCTTTATGATATTAAATGAACCCTATAAATTTTATTACTTAATATATATAAAAGTATATTTTATTATATAAATTTAATATAAAATTGTATTTATTAATAAATAAATTATATTATTTACTCTAATAAATCTTTTAAAAATATTTAAAAATATAAAACGACGATATTTAAACTATATATTAATCATGTATAGATTTTTGGAAATTATTTTGAGTCAAATTTACTTTTGTTGACTTTTGCATATTAGTCTCGAGCATTAGGATTGTGGTACACTATGACTTGACCTAATTTGTTAGACAAATATTGACCAACACATAAATATATATAATTAATTTAGGTTCGTGAATCCGAGGCCAACCTTGCACTTGTTCAATGACGTTATATGTATTTTTACTACGAAATATAGTATGGTGAGTTTCATTTGATTTCCCCTTTTACTCTTTACATTTTTGGGGCTGAGAATACATGCAAATGTTTTATTAACTGTTTTACAATAATTATATGCGTGAGTTTCATTTGCCCTTTTTACTCTTTACGTTTTTGGGCTGAGAATACATGCAAATGCTTTATTAACTATTTTACAATATTTATATGCGTGAGTTTCATTTACCTTTTCACCCTTTATATTTTTGGGACTGAGAATACATGCGCTTTTATAAATGTTTGACGAAATAGACACAAGTAATTGAAACTACATTCTATGGTTGAATTATCGAAATCGAATATGCCCCTTTTTATTAAGTCTGGTAATCTAAGAATTAGGGAACAGACACCCTAATTGACGCGAACTCTATAGATAGATCTATTGGGCCTAACAAACCCCATCTAAAGTACCGGATGCTTTAGTACTTCGAAATTTATATCATGTCCGAAGGAGGATCTCGGAATGATAGGGGATATTCTTATATGTATCTAGTTAATGTCGGTTACCAGGTGTTCGCCATATGAATGATTATTTTTGTCTCTATGCATGGGACGTATATTTATGAGAACTGGAAATGAAATTCTTGTGGTCTATTAAAATGATGGAAATAAATGATTATGATAAACTAATGAACTCACCAACCTTTTGGTTGACACTTTAAAGCATGTTTATTCTCAGGTGTTAAAGAAATCTTCCGTTGTGCATTTGCTCATTTTAAAGATATTACTTGGAGTCTTTCATAGCATATTTCGAAGAACGTTGCATTCGAGTCATTGAGTTCATCAAGATTATTATTAAATCAATTTATAGTTGGATAGTGGATATTATGAAATGGTATGCATGCCTGTCAATTTTCGATGTAAAGAAAGTTTGTCTTTTAAAAACGAATGCAATGTTTGTAAAATGTATCATATAGAGGTCAAATACCTCGCAATGTAATCAACTATTGTGAATCGTTTATAATGTATATGAACGGGTCCTTTCAATGACGATGTTTGTGTTCAGCCCGTCCGTTTTGCTAAGGTGTGTACGGACATGAAACTCTGTGATGTGTTCCATTATCTGAAAGAAGCTGACGAACATTATTATTGAGAAACTCAGTACCACCGTCACTTTGAAAAGCTTTGATCTTGCAGCCAAACTGTGTTTGCACTAAATTTAAGAAGTTACACAACACACCAAAAAAATCTGATTTGTGCTTGAGAGGGTAAAATCATGTAAAACGAGAGAAATTGTCGATAAATATAACATAATAACGATAGCCATGTGTAGAGACAACGGGAGCAGGTCCCCATAAATCACAATGTATTAAATCAAGCACCTTATCACACCACTTTTCATTATTATTAAAAGATAAATGCTTACTTTTTGACAACTGACAAGAAGAACATAAATCAGGTTTCGGTAATATAGATGAAATAGATAACTGTAACGACCCGGAAATTTCCGACCAAATTTAAACCTTAAACTCTATATGTTTCCGACACGATAAGGAAAAAACCTTAATGTTAAGTCTTGAAAGCTTTGAAATCTCTGTGCATATATTCAATGACCCTCTGACCAGTTTCGACGATTCACGAACAATAGATGTGTACACGTATTATTATTAATACTGGTATTATTTTTAGTTTATTTCTTATAAATATTATCATTATCAAAGATTATATATTCTTATACAATTATATTATTATCATTAGTATTATAAATTATATAAATATAACACTACGAGATAGATTAATGATTACCATTACACTGTTTAGGTTTTGTCTATTAAGTTAACTAGTCGAATCTTTCAGAGATATAGGACAATTCATTAAACCCCAAATTCGGTTATATATCTATTTCACTTTTATAATTATACTATTAATTTTCCTTTTAACTTTTTCTATGATCCCTGTATTGCTTGTGAATTCTGCATACCATAAATTGAATTCAATCGAACAACCAATTTCACCCTCACTTCATCTCTTTCTCTCTCTCTTAATAATATCCAAGAACACCATCACCACCCTCTCTTATTCTTCTCCTTATATTGATAACCGCCACCGTCGAGCCACCTTGAATTCATCACCACCATGAACCACCATGGGAGGTCACCACCACAAGAACACTCACTTCCAAACCGGACCACCACCATCGTGAACCTTCTTCATCTATCATCATCCAACACCACTTTCCTTATTTATTCATTTTTCTTCTTCTACTCTTGAACCAAGAACTATCTTCCATCAATATAAATCACTATCATAACCGTCACCACCAACCCATTACCATGTAAACTATCCATATAACTGTTTCTTCCTCGCCTTATGATTTTGTCCCACACACGCGAACACCCACGGATGTAACCTGCAACCTCCAAGTAGCTACTATAGCCATACGTTATCTCGTTTCTACTATTAACCTGTTCGAAGCAACCACCAAAACTAAATCCATATTTTTTTTTGTTTGTCACCATTGCTATTCAGAGGGTGATAACTCAAATTTGTTCGACTACTGCTGTCTCCGATTCTTTTTCTGTTACGAACAAACCCAAACCCACAACCACTTTGATAAATATCATCGAACATCTTATGAGCAATTACCTTTCACCACCACCTTGAACCCACTCAAAAATCCATCATCAACGAGCCATCAAACCACCCCTTACCGTCACTAATAAACTACTACAGCAGAGGTATCACTTTGTTTCTGTCAGGTCTTAAACACGAATCCACTTTTCTGTTGATGATATTATTTTCGTAAATTACAGCTAAAAGTCATGGGTTTTAAAAAAAAAAAAAAAAGATAAAGTTGAAGAAGACTTGTGTTATTAAATCATAATTAGTAAGGTGACAAGATTAAGTGGGGTTTGAGTAGGAGAACAAAAACTTTACAGTAGTAATGAGCTGGACGTTTTTTTTAATCGATTTAGCTATTAAATCAATAACCACCGTATTGTTTTATTTACGAGATCAGATTGGGCCAAGAGTTGTATGTTGGGCCATGTCCCTATATCCTGTTGGGCCGAAGCATAGATGAACTGGATCAATGTTGGTGGACTGCTCATTCAAACCACTGATTTGCCAGTCGCTGTTACCACATTGGTTTGGGGTCGACAAACATTGGGTTGCTAATTGTTGATAGAGAATGATAATTAAAATGATAGATGTTTCGATTCAAAGAATAACGATGATGTTTAGGAAAAAAAAAATATTTAGATATTGAAGATGATGACGAAGGGGTGATATACAAGTGTTAATGGTTGCGGTTATGAAGTGAATGTTACATAACTAATAACATTGATAATGATACATAAAATCATAGACTGAAGATGATGATAAGTAATGAAGTTTATGTTTAAGTTGATGAAGAAAGAAGATACACAGATTCTTACATAATAATAGGTAGATTAGAGTGTTAGATGTGGGCGAGAGGTCACGGGTTCGAGTCCCGTTCCAGGCAATTTAACCTCTTTTTTTTTATTTCTAAGGTATAATTTAATTATTAACATTATTATTATTATTATTATTATTATCATTATTAATATTGTTAATACAAACTAATTATTTTCACAACTATATTATTATTTAGAAATTATTATTAGTAAAAAATATCATGATTCATTATTAGTATTATTATCTTTATTATAATTGTTAATTTTACAAACAAAAGAGATTATATATATAAAAGTATACTATATATTATATTTTTATACGAAATATTAGTAATTATAATAATAACTAATTTACATATAATATATAAAATATTTTAAGATAATATAAATGATATATAAAACACATAATAATATAAAAAAAATTAATTTTGAAACATTACATATACATAAGATACAATTTAATAATATATTATAATTTATATATACAACTTGTTCGGTTACAAATATATGTGTTAATATATATACAAATATTATAGGTTCGTGAATCCGAGGCCAACCCTACATTTGTTCAATGATGTTATATGTATTTTTACTACAAAATACAGTATGGTGAGTATATAGTCCCACTTTTAAACTCTAAATATTTCGGGATGAGAATACATGTATTTTATGTTTTACGATATGGACACAAGTAACTGAAAAATATATTCTACGTTGAGTTGTACCACTGGCATACTTCCCTGTAGCTTGGTAACTAATATTTACAGCGGTATTGTAAACGCGAATCCTGTTGATAGATCTATCGGGCCTGACAACCCCAACCGGACTGGATGACCAGTATTCAACGGTTGCACAGTACTTCGTTTCGTGACTACACTTGGTACAGTGTAGTAAGATTTCATAATAAAGGGAATATGCGACGTGATTAAATGTTAAGTGTGGTTACCAAGTGCTCAACCACTTAGAATATTTTTATTAAAATGTTTATATATGAAATCTTGTGGTCCATAGTTATAACGCTGCTAGCATCAAACCTATATATCTCACCAACTTTATGTTGACATTTTAAAGCATGTTATTCTCAGGTACGAATTAAGTCTTCCGCTGTGCATTTGCTCATTTTAAGGACATTACTTGGAGTCGATCATCGCAATGGGACCAAATGTTGATGACTACGTCCAGGAGGATTAGGACGGGTCGTTACAGTTGGTATCAGAGCGTTGGTCTTAGCGAACCAGGTCTTGCATTAGTGTGTCTGACTAGTAGTTGTTAGGATACATTAATGAGTCTGGACTTTGACCGTGTCTACATGTCAAAAGTTTTGCTTATCATTTCTAGTCGGAAATCATCTACTTATCATCCTTAGGGAATTGCCTGCTTACCATTCTTAAGTCTAGACATGCCTTACTACCTTTATTGCATAGATAGTGTATAGACAAATTTATATCTTAGCGTACCTATTACGATAGACTTTGCTTAATATCTTCTGTAAATTTCTCCGTAATTTAAGGGATCCTGGTACTATATATATCTATGCATATTATGCATTGAGAATACCATCCAACTATTATTTGCTGTCACTAAGCTTTTCATACCAAAAATCTTTTCTGTGATCGCGTACGATGGCCTCTAGGAATCGACCAAGTTCTTCTGACTCCGAAGATAGCGTGACGGGAGCGCACCAACCGATCAACTATCGTGATTTCTTTAGAAAGTGGGGATGGGTTCGCGAAATACTTACCCTATGGAGAAATGAAGAAGGTACTCCATATCACGAGCCGAACTTACCACCTAACGTCGGAGTGCTCGACCCGCTCACCGGCGAACCTGTTCGCAACACCGTTTATACCCTTTTTGCAAGAATTTTTCGTCTTGAGGCTACCATTAACGGAACTAGAGAAGATATCCGACCTTTACCTCACACTGATAACCAACCAGGGTTAGTAGAAGAAGTTAAAGAACTCCGAGCTCGAGTGTTAACTTTAGAGAGCACGGTACACAATTTGCAAGCACCAGCAGTATCACCAACACCAGTAACATCACCAGCTTCAGCACCAACGGTACCAGTACCACCAATAACCCAAGTTTCAACAATCCATGCCTCACCATCTCATTCTGCACCTCGAGTATAATCATCGTTCTACGAATCGTTCTACATCGATTATCTTCGCTCGACATGGCGATTATGTAATTTCTAAAGTTTTAGAGATTATGTAATCTAGTATTAATGGTAAATCAAATGAGTTTAATATCTTATTGACTCATTAAATCCATGATTACATCTGAAGAAAATATATATGCAAATATATATTTTCATAAAGATTGTAATTAAAATTCTTTTGTACAAACTGTTAATGGTAAAAATATTTTAACGGGTAGGTAATACCCGAGGAATATTTAGATTTCACATTAATCAGCTACACGGTACATTCTTCGACTCTGATTCAACAGTCAGTCACTATCCTACTTGTATCCATAGATATACGTATCCGTTCACCACAGAATCCATTTTCGTTCAATTTCATATTTGGATTTTGACCTATCAGAATCCAACAAGTGGCATAATGAAGAAAAACATTGGACAAAATAAAATTTGTTAGAAACAAACGAATTAACTAATTGAAATTTTGTTAAGAATCTACGCTAACTGTTCCAGCTAACTGTTCCTAGCTAACTGATTACATTTTATTTATCGCAATTTAATTATCGCAATTTTATTTATCGTCATTTAATTTCTGTTATTTATTTTACGCCCTTTAAATATCGGGACACGTATACAAGGTTTTGACATATCATATCGACGCATCTGTATATATTATTTGGAATAACCATAGACACTCTATATGCAGTAATGCGGGAGTTAGCTATACAGGGTTGAGGTTGACTTTCAAATAATATATATACTTTGAGTTGTGATCGACACTGAGACCGGTACACGGGTCACGATACGTATTATTTAATTCGAATATTAAATATTAAATTATATATGAATCATTGAACTATTGAACTATCGGACTATTGGACTGCTAACTTTGGACAATTAAAATGAATTAAAATATTGATCATAACATATGAAACTAAAGAATTCTTCAAGTTTGCCACTTGATTTCATTCTAAACCTCATTTGTACCTCGACAATTACAATTCGCGTTCAAACCTTTCATGATTCTTGAAAATACCTCGATCGAGAAGTTGAACCAACTGCACCTCATCTATGGAAGAAAAGATTCTTGCATATAGTTATGCACCTGAAAAACTCTCGGAATCTGAGTCAACGCTTAACACGTAGCAGTGTTAATTCCTTTAGTGTTATTATTACCCAAAATAACTTTGCAATTCCTTTTCAAATTAGCCAAATTTTGTCACAGCTCCAGCAAGTTGATTTCGATTTTTCGTTCAAAACAACCTTGTTATAACCTCGGAATATATACGTGTTTATTTATTGTTACCAGAGAACCTTTTATAATCCACCATACTACCATCAGCGTTTAACCATCTAAAAAAAAACAATGCTCCTGAAATCACCTCGGTTTGATAACCGATGACTCGGATCTGTTAACTTCGAAAATGCTGATGAAGCAGCATGTTGTAGATGGTCTTAATGGTTAAAAGTTGATGATAAAGAAGGAAGTGTTAGAAACACTCGATAGCAAATTTGGTAATGAAAAACGGATTGAGCTAACCGTGAAGGAAACAAAGAACAAATACAAGAACTGAATCTTCTTTCAAAGAATCCAAATGATTCAGTGCCTGCTGAAATCATTAGTAAGAACCCTACTCATTATTCTAAATCTTTCCAGATGATATTCATCACCATCATCCTATCTTAGATACTATAAGATATCTTCGTATCTTCCGTTATACATATTCTCCATATTTCTTGAGATATTTTCACAACTATTCTTATCTGGGATCATTTATCTCTCCGTAACATCTGCGTTACAACATAAAAGAAACTGTGTTAGTTTCTAAGTTCTAAAACCTTCAAGTTTAAAATATGAATGTTTTGAAGTAGTGTTGGGAACTGATGCATGAATTAGTATAATATAATGAAACTTGATCAACTTCATTATATTACAGTAAGTCATGTTAAGTTTCTAATGGAATGTGATGATTCACAGTACCATCATCATGTGCCATGTTACACGGCTCTTACACTCTATTCAATCTCCAAACATATCAAGAACATATCATCTTGATAGTTCTATTTTTCCGAAATATTCTGGTAATTTGACCAATCAAAATCGTGCCATTACCATTTCTTTCTAAGAGTATTAGTTATGTTCATTCCAAATTTCATACTTACGAATTCCAGACCATTACTCGCTTGGCTCGAGGACGGGAAAAAGAAAACGAAAGGACAAAAATCCAAAATAGAAATTGGAGTATAAATCACAGCAAATAGGAGAAAGTATTAGCTGTGAATGACAATGATTATGGAAGACAGACGTAGGGACATCGAAGTATAAGGGAAGATATAAAACCCGATAACAAACCCGAAACTACAAACCATGCATATCAATACGTATTGCCACGAAAAGGCACGGGAAGATTAAAAACACTATAACCCCAAGATAATAGTAGAAGTAAATAAAATCCTCTGGTGGAAGATAAAAGAGAAGAATGACAGATGTGAAAATTAGGAGTAAATCAAGAATCAAAATTGAATGAAGCATATTTTAAAGTGTGAGTTAAGGAGAAAGAGTAGAAGATGTCGGATATGGAAATAAGGAAACGAAGGGGGTAGTTTTATAGAGAAATAACCGACAGAGAAATCAAAACAGATTTGCCGCATTTAATCAAAGGAGATACTATTTCCTAAATCGCCGAAAAACCAAATCTTATTACGTAAGATTTTCTTTAAATTCCTTAAATCTCGGAAATCAATCATAACCACGTCATCGGTTAGAACAAATCCATACTTACTCATTTCACTCTTTTATGATAAACATCACTCGTACGCTTCACATGATCGAAACGTTTTATCTATATCTCTCACTAATGATAAAAACTCCATTATCACCTCATATTCGTCATGAAAACATTCCTATTGTTATTTATGACCACCTCTACCAAGTTTCGGGGACGAAATTTCTTTAACGGGTGGGTACTGTAACGACCCGGAAATTTCCGACCAAATTTAAACCTTAAACTCTATATGTTTCCGACACGATAAGGAAAAAACCTTAATGTTAAGTCTTGAAAGCTTTGAAATCTCTGTGCATATATTCAATGACCCTCTGACCAGTTTCGACGATTCACGAACAATAGATGTGTACACGTATTATTATTAATACTGGTATTATTTTTAGTTTATTTCTTATAAATATTATCATTATCAAAGATTATATATTCTTATACAATTATATTATTATCATTAGTATTATAAATTATATAAATATAACACTACGAGATAGATTAATGATTACCATTACACTGTTTAGGTTTTGTCTATTAAGTTAACTAGTCGAATCTTTCAGAGATATAGGACAATTCATTAAACCCCAAATTCGGTTATATATCTATTTCACTTTTATAATTATACTATTAATTTTCCTTTTAACTTTTTCTATGATCCCTGTATTGCTTGTGAATTCTGCATACCATAAATTGAATTCAATCGAACAACCAATTTCACCCTCACTTCATCTCTTTCTCTCTCTCTTAATAATATCCAAGAACACCATCACCACCCTCTCTTATTCTTCTCCTTATATTGATAACCGCCACCGTCGAGCCACCTTGAATTCATCACCACCATGAACCACCATGAGAGGTCACCACCACAAGAACACTCACTTCCAAACCGGACCACCACCATCGTGAACCTTCTTCATCTATCATCATCCAACACCACTTTCCTTATTTATTCATTTTTCTTCTTCTACTCTTGAACCAAGAACTATCTTCCATCAATATAAATCACTATCATAACCGTCACCACCAACCCATTACCATGTAAACTATCCATATAACTGTTTCTTCCTCGCCTTATGATTTTGTCCCACACACGCGAACACCCACGGATGTAACCTGCAACCTGCAAATAGCTACTATAGCCATACGTTATCTCGTTTCTACTATTAACCTGTTCGAAGCAACCACCAAAACTAAATCCATATTTTTTTTTTGTTTGTCACCATTGCTATTCAGAGGGTGATAACTCAAATTTGTTCGACTACTGCTGTCTCCGATTCTTTTTCTGTTACGAACAAACCCAAACCCACAACCACTTTGATAAATATCATCGAACATCTTATGAGCAATTACCTTTCACCACCACCTTGAACCCACTCAAAAATCCATCATCAACGAGCCATCAAACCACCCCTTACCGTCACTAATAAACTACTACAGCAGAGGTATCACTTTGTTTCTGTCAGGTCTTAAACACGAATCCACTTTTCTGTTGATGATATTATTTTCGTAAATTACAGCTAAAAGTCATGGGTTTTAAAAAAAAAGAAAAAGATAAAGTTGAAGAAGACTTGTGTTATTAAATCATAATTAGTAAGGTGACAAGATTAAGTGGGGTTTGAGTAGGAGAACAAAAACTTTACAGTAGTAATGAGCTGGACGTTTTTTTTAATCGATTTAGCTATTAAATCAATAACCACCGTATTGTTTTATTTACGAGATCAGATTGGGCCAAGAGTTGTATGTTGGGCCATGTCCCTATATCCTGTTGGGCCGAAGCATAGATGAACTGGATCAATGTTGGTGGACTGCTCATTCAAACCACTGATTTGCCAGTCGCTGTTACCACATTGGTTTGGGGTCGACAAACATTGGGTTGCTAATTGTTGATAGAGAATGATAATTAAAATGATAGATGTTTCGATTCAAAGAATAACGATGATGTTTAGGAAAAAAAAAATATTTAGATATTGAAGATGATGACGAAGGGGTGATATACAAGTGTTAATGGTTGCGGTTATGAAGTGAATGTTACATAACTAATAACATTGATAATGATACATAAAATCATAGACTGAAGATGATGATAAGTAATGAAGTTTATGTTTAAGTTGATGAAGAAAGAAGATACACAGATTCTTACATAATAATAGGTAGATTAGAGTGTTAGATGTGGGCGAGAGGTCACGGGTTCGAGTCCCGTTCCAGGCAATTTAACCTCTTTTTTTTTATTTCTAAGGTATAATTTAATTATTAACATTATTATTATTATTATTATTATTATCATTATTAATATTGTTAATACAAACTAATTATTTTCACAACTATATTATTATTTAGAAATTATTATTAGTAAAAAATATCATGATTCATTATTAGTATTATTATCTTTATTATAATTGTTAATTTTACAAACAAAAGAGATTATATATATAAAAGTATACTATATATTATATTTTTATACGAAATATTAGTAATTATAATAATAACTAATTTACATATAATATATAAAATATTTTAAGATAATATAAATGATATATAAAACACATAATAATATAAAAAAAATTAATTTTGAAACATTACATATACATAAGATACAATTTAATAATATATTATAATTTATATATACAACTTGTTCGGTTACAAATATATGTGTTAATATATATACAAATATTATAGGTTCGTGAATCCGAGGCCAACCCTACATTTGTTCAATGATGTTATATGTATTTTTACTACAAAATACAGTATGGTGAGTATATAGTCCCACTTTTAAACTCTAAATATTTCGGGATGAGAATACATGTATTTTATGTTTTACGATATGGACACAAGTAACTGAAAAATATATTCTACGTTGAGTTGTACCACTGGCATACTTCCCTGTAGCTTGGTAACTAATATTTACAGCGGTATTGTAAACGCGAATCCTGTTGATAGATCTATCGGGCCTGACAACCCCAACCGGACTGGATGACCAGTATTCAACGGTTGCACAGTACTTCGTTTCGTGACTACACTTGGTACAGTGTAGTAAGATTTCATAATAAAGGGAATATGCGACGTGATTAAATGTTAAGTGTGGTTACCAAGTGCTCAACCACTTAGAATATTTTTATTAAAATGTTTATATATGAAATCTTGTGGTCCATAGTTATAACGCTGCTAGCATCAAACCTATATATCTCACCAACTTTATGTTGACATTTTAAAGCATGTTATTCTCAGGTACGAATTAAGTCTTCCGCTGTGCATTTGCTCATTTTAAGGACATTACTTGGAGTCGATCATCGCAATGGGACCAAATGTTGATGACTACGTCCAGGAGGATTAGGACGGGTCGTTACAATAACCGACCTTGTTTATTTAAAAAAGAAATAACATTAAAAGAAACATGCCCTAAACGACTATGCCATAATTCAAAAGATCCTTGTAAAGAGCCAGAATGTAAATGTGAAAGAAACGCCTTTTGTCCTCTCTCAAGCACATATAAGCCATGATCACGTCGTCCTGTGGCGAGAATTGCCTTTGTGTAACGATTCTGAATAACGAAAGTAGTGTCATTAAACAATATATCAACAGGATTATCATAGGTTAATTTACTAATAGAAAGTAAATTTTTAGTAAGCAAGGGCACAACAAGAACATCTAATAATTTGATGTCTTTAGTAAAGGAAGTGGAACCAATATTGGAGATTGACAGAGTAGTTCCATCCCCAATAGTGACCTTTTCGTTACCTGCGTACGGAGTAGATGAGTCAAGATGTGATGTAGATGGAGACATATGAGCCGTGGCCCCCGAGTCGACATACCAATTAGGAGAGTCATTCGAGACATGACAGTTCGTGTGAAATGCTTGTGCTAGATTAGCATTAATAGATGGAGTGCGACTTGCATATGTAGACAACTCGGGACAAGCAAAAGCATAATGCCCATTGTTACGACATAATTGACAGTGTGGTATGCCCGTATAATTGGAGCGACCACGACCACGACCTCGGCCAGAATAATTATTAGAACGACCTCGTCCCCTACCACGTGCATAGTTGGATGATGCACGATAAGAAGAAGCTGTGAAAGCGGCTTGTGCAGGAACCGAAGGTTGCATAGAGAACAAAAATAATTCGTGACTTTCTGCCTGAGCAAAAAGATCAGGCAAGCTTGCTCTTGGTTTAACAGTACGCTGCATAGTAGAGAAGGTTTCAAACGATTGTCCCAAGCCACAAAGAAACCAGTGGAATTTATCGAGCTCATCGACAGGTTTAGATATAGCGGCTAACTGATCACACAAACCCTTAAACTTTTTGACAAATTTCGCAACAGTAGACCTACCTTTTTGTAACGAATGTAGCTGGTCACGAAGCGTGTGAACCCGATCTGTAGAGTCGTGACTGTACGCTTTTTCTAGAGCTAACCAAACCTCACGAGCTGATTCAGAACCGACAACAACAGACATCGATTCCTCGGTAAGAGAAGCATGAAGAATCAGGATGGGTCGTTGATCACCATCGAGCCATGTAGCAAGAGCAGTAGCATTGCTAGCAGCAGAATCCGACGATGTAATAGAAGAATCAGATGAGTTAGTAGAGCCAGTGGGTCGAAGGATAGTCCCATCAATGTAACCTTTTAATTTTTGATAAGAGAGAAGGGGAATTATTTGGTTCCTCCACAACAAGTAATTGGAAGAGGAGAGTTTAATGGTTAGCATATGTAAAATAGTATTAAGAGGAAGAATTCCATCAGTTGCTTGAGAAGTCGACATGAATAATATGCCAATAATTGAATGGAGAAGAGAATTAATATCCAATTGAGTGGATAGTGGGTCGGTGATAAAGAATTGATATTCAAGACTTGGAAGTGTGCAACAAATCAAGTGATTTTATAAAGTAATATACCACCGATTGTTATGAAGAAAAGAAGCGGCTAGATAAGTGATCGTGAGGATCGAAAAAAAATAAAATAAAAAATTTAGGCTGATACCATATTAGGGTTAAATCCCACACCCTTTAAGGGTTTCTCATTAAACTATTTATAATGGTTACAATGAGTTGAAATAGAGAAAAATAAATACAATAGGAAACAAATTTTATCTACAAATATTCTAGTTTGCTCCTTAAGTCACGTTGGTGACTTGTTGACCAAGTACACCGTTAATACTAACATACAAGTGAATTCTGCACATTCCTCATCTCCCACACTTAGAGTTTTTCTTGGGTTTTTAGCTTTTCATCCATGAGCAATCAAACAAAAATGAATGTCGAGGAATATAAGGAGCAAACCAAACAATATTTGTACAACAAAAGTCTACCCTGTCCAGTATTCCACCTGTTCGCGATATAGCAACATCATGCACAAATTTCACACACTGTTGATAAGATATATATTGTCTTTCAATATGTTTGAATTGATTAAGCATTATAAAAGTTCTATTGGACCTATAAAATACAAGTGAAATTTATGTTAAAATATGGATAAACGGGTTGATTTAGGTTAAATATGTTCGTAACGGTTCGCAAATGGATAACTTTATAATGAAATAGCTAAAAAGGGAAACAAGTAAAATGGATCAAGCCGATGTACACTAACGAAAAACCTCAACCTTTACTTTAAAGAATAGAGTTATCAGTTATCACTGTAATTATGTAAAGTATGCGTATGGTACTGCATCATGTACAACCAAGGTTGTAAAAGACATGAGATGAGGTCGCAACGGTCGGGACTTGAAACGTCGCAACGGTTAAAACAAGGTCGAGACGGATGTTGACCAACGTTGACTTTATATATATATTTTCAAACATAAACATTTCAAACAAAATATGTAAAGTTAAAGGATAATATGTATATTTAATTTGAAATATTTGCCTTTAAGTTGAAATAAATGTTTATGTTTAAAATATATATTAAAAGTCAAACTTTGATCAAAATAAGTCTCCATCCGTCTCAACCCCGTCTCGACCGTTTTTTAAAGTTTAGAACTCTTTTTTTACCGTTGTTAACCGTTTTTTAATCGTTGAACCTTTTTACCCATTTTTAGATCCGTTATGACGGTACACAAGTAAATCTGTTACGACGTTCATTGCGACGGCCGTGTCGATCGTTTTTTACAACATTGTGTACAACATACAAGAAAAAGAAATACTTTTCATTAGTATTGGGGACACAAGCCATGTGTATGCACATGGCCAATCATTTCTTTTAATGATTGATATATTTATAAAAAAGAAATTATAAAAAAAAAAAAAAAAATTGGTCAGGGCAAATTCATTTGCTCCTAAACAAGTCCTAACAGCCTTTTGTTCGATCATACTCCGTAACAAAGAAGAAAATATCTGTAATTATCAATAAGATATGGGAGAGAACATGACTAATTAGTAATTACCATGACTGGCAGGGCGGTCTTAACTATTTAAATAAAAAGCTCTTGACGAAAATAAAAATGAACCCACATGTACGTTAAAATTTTGTACTATGCATAAAAAAATAATACTCCAATTTATCTATTTATTTACTTACATTGTATTTAACTACTAAAACCAAGGTGTTTTAACTTTAATTGATAATTTTTTATTTGATTTAATTAACTATATTGAAAAAAATATTTACATATTCAAAATTTTGGGCCTTTCTAAATTTTTGGACCCTAGGCGATTTCTTATCTTACTTATGTTCGAAGACACCTCTGACGACCGGGTATAAATAATCCTAAGCATCCCTCTTAATCATAGACTCAAGAAGGTCACCGAAAAGAGAGCCAAAAAGATTGAGTATACCAAACCCAATTGCACTGATAAACAAGAACATGTGTTAGCATGAGTTGCAAGGTTGTTATAATCGCCAATGGTGGATTAGTCGGCCAGAACTTGTTGGAATTAACTGGGCAAATAAGGGATGAATCGGAATGGACTTTTTATACATTTACATGATGATTTTAAAATTATGTGTATATATATATATATATATATATATATATATATATATATATATATATATATATATATATATATATATATATATATATATATATAGTGGTAGGATCAAGAGGGAAGTAACTAATTGGGGGGAAACAATTTTTTTTTTTTCGTTTTTTGAAAAAACTTTGTTCACGAACATTATAGATGGGATGAAAATATGAACATTTAGTAGAGACACTTTGTGATAAATGTTTTTATTTTGGCGGGAAAACGGTCGAAGAAGTAATATATAACAATTATCGTGTTTTTCGAGCGTATGTTGAGGTTTTAGCTATTGGGGTTTAGATATTAGGGTTTATAGGGTTTAGATATTAGGGTTTAGAAATTTAGGGTTTAGGGTTTAGATTTAGGGTTTAGATTTAGGATTTAGATTGAGTTTTTAACACGAACGGTTTAGAGTTTAGGGTTTAGGGTTTAGGGTTTGGTATTTTGGGTTTATGGAAACCCAAAACACCAAACCCTAAACCCTAAACCCTAAACCATAAACCCTAAACTCTAAATCGGGCTAAATTTTACTTCACAAAACATGGGAAAAAAAAAACGTTCATATTCTTCACGAACAATATTATCTTGAATGTTATTTTTGTCGATCGTTTTCCCGCCTAAATAATAACATTCATCACGAAGTGTCTCTTCTAAATATTCATATTTTCGTGTGATCTTGATGCCGGAAAAAAAATTCCAAAAAAAAAAAACGAAAATTTTTTTTTTTTGCTTCCCCCCGCTTCCCCCCGATTGGTTACTTCCCCATTGATCGTGCCCATATATATATATATATATATATATATATATATATATATATATATATATATATATATATATATATATATATATATATATATATATATATATCGTAAACAGATACAAACTTTAACATAATCGTCTAGAAACATAAACATAATTGTTCAAATATCCTATAATTCTAAATTTGAATTCATATTAAAATGTTAACCAACTTTTTGACCAATTAAATCTAACTTTGATCACCGTAATCCAATTTTAACTCGTTGACCGATTAATTAGACGGATTTCGAAATATCTAATCGGCCTGCTTTTACAAAAATTGAGTGGGATTTTATAGCCATGATTAGTTGAGAAGTTTTAATTTACGTAAGTAGAATTTTTTTTTTCTTCGCAAAATAACGATAACAATAATAACGGATCCGAAGATCAACAAGTACAATCGATACAATGAAATCCAAAACGAGTCTTACCAAACTAAACCACCTAAACTAACGACCTCACCAACAGGGTGAAAACTCGCTAATACTAGGATATAAAAGCAAGCAAAGACTATAACATATGGACTCAAAAATACTGACGACACTAAGACACGACCAACCAAACTAACATCAAACGATGGTGACCGGAAGAACGCTGATCACCACCGCAACAGACCAGCTAAAACAAAAAAACATACGAATAAAACCGCCATCCTCCACCGCAGCCTGCCGGAAAAGTTACCGGATAAAAAATCTGGTGACTATCCAAAAGAGTTCCACGACCACACCCAGAGCAAGAGAACGTCACCAAGAGGTCTAATCAGAAAAAGATCAAACATAGAACCGACAGTATCCACGGCTAAAAAAGGTCGGCCGTAGAAATATCATCCTACTTATTTAACTATGCGTGGATTGTTATATCCTTACAAACTAACTTATAATTAATAATTACAACAGCATAAAAGAAGCTGTTAATATGCATGTCACCCAGTGTGAAGTTTTAGCATAAAACCTCCTACATATTTTTACTCGAGAAATTGGAAACTTGTAGTTCGAAAAGTAACGTCTCTAATCATATATGACACCACAGCTATTTATAGAGAAGTATATATAAAATTCTAATTTATTCAATAAGTGCTTCAGGTCAACCCAACTCTACCCACCCAAGTGACATCTTTTTTATAGCATATGATATACACACACACATACTGTAATTTCAGGTTATCTTCCAGAAATATTGATGAACCAGATAAAATGCTTGATGAAGTTAATGAACATTTCCACCATGGTAAAATAGCAAGTTGAAGAAAATTTCCAACATTAAGATTTAATGAGCATAAGGAACTACAAAGCTTACCAGAATTTAATGCAGGTGCTGACAAACGACATCTAAGCTTAACCGAAAAAGAAGGAAGATAGCCAAATATCGTACTGCTGAGCTAAGAAAATTGAGGATTTCCTCTTTGTAACAGTAACGCCATAGCAATTAGCAACAATAAAGGCTGCTGATGCCACAGATACATCGATATCGATTTGACCCTTGTATCTGAAATCACAACAAATAGAATGAACACCATAAAAAAAATAGAAGTGAGTGTATATATTCATGGTTTGTATAGTATATAAGACCATTTGTATCGGGGGTCTAACAACCCGTTGAATCCGATTTGGCACCCCGAAAACGCCGGTCCCCACCAGTATCGCGGCGTTGCCGCTCGAATATTTTGCGGCGTTTTGGTCGATCCAACGTGAGCTCCAACGGACGTTGGAGCTAAGTGGCAACATGTAATTGGGGCATTTTTCTAGCCGTTCGGGGAGCCGTTGGTGGTAAAAAAAAAAAATTTAATTATTTTTACTATTATATATATCCCCATTTTACTCAACAAAAATACACACAATTTACTTCAAACACTCCCAATTTGAACATCGACGCTAACCCGGATGACTAGATTCACTTTATGTTATTTCATCTTTTTATATTAAGTATTTAATTTATGTATTTTTTTTATTTTGTATTTTTAATTATGTACTTTATTTTATTTTGTAACGACCCAACCCGTTATCCAACCGAATACGCACCAAAATTTTTTATTTTTTATTTTAAAACAGAAGGGTGCGCGGCGTGCGACCCTTCTTGTGCGCGGCGCGTACAGACCTCAACAGCTTCTGTCCGGATTTTCCATTTTTCGCTTAAAGATCTTCCACTTCCCGACACATTCAGACGAAACGGTTTTCACAACACATTATAATAAGTAAAACTAACACGTTTTCATAATAAAACAAGTTTTACGACCCCGGGCCCACATCGGCCCAATTTACCATCTAGTACAAAATACACTTTTCGACCACATGATTTTAACACAAAATAAAGACCGAGCATGGCGATTGGGGATACGCTACCCAATCCTAATCAATCCAAAAGCACGCCTTCTAAAGCACCTATGCGAGTCCATGAGTTCTCATGCTTACCCGAGTCACCGCCTCCGTGCGAATCTATAAAAAATGTAAACAACGAGAGGGTAAGCTAAAGCTTAGTGAGTGCGATAGTTACATACATACATATATAATTTACCTACTTGCACTCCCTTACCCAAACCACGAGATAAACCCACATGTCAATGTCTAAGTGACTAGCATCAACCTTACCATAATAATCTCGTATATCAAGCGAAAAAGCTAGTAACATCAATCGCACCATAATTACCTCGTGTATCAATTCGCACAAGCTAGTAACATCAACCCACATGTCAATGTCTAAGTGACTAGCATCAACCTTACCATAATAATCTCGTATATCAAGCGAAAAAGCTAGTAACATCAATCGCACCATAATTACCTCGTGTATCAATTCACACAAGCTAGTAACATCAATCATACAACTTGTAGAGACCCGTCCTAATCCATCTGGACGAAGTCCATATCGATTACAAACGGTTCACAATAGTTGATTACATCGCGAGGTACTTGACCTCTATATGATACATTTTACAAACCTTGCATTCGTTTTTAAAAGACAAACTTTCATGACATCGAAAGTTGACGGCATGCATACCATTTCATAATATATCCAACTATAATTGACTTAGTAATAATCTTGATGAACTCGACGACTCGAATGCAACGTCTTTTGAAATATGTCATGAATGACTCCAAATAATATCTCTAATACGAGCAAATGCACAGCGGAAGATTTCTTTCGTACCTGAGAATAAACATGCTTTAAAATGTCAACCAAAAGGTTGGTGAGTTCATTAGTTTATCATAATCATTCATTTTCATCATTTTAATAGACCACAAGAATTTCATATCCAGTTCTCATAAATATACGTCCCATGCATAGAGACAAAAATCATTCATATGGATTGAACACCTAGTAACCGACATTAACAAGATGCATATAAGAATATCCCCTATCATTCCGGGAAATCCTTCGGACATGATAAAACAACATCGAAGTACTAAAGCATCCGGTACTTTGGATGGGGTTAGTTAGGCCCAATAGATCTATCTTTAGGATTCGCGTCAATTAGTAGACTGGTTTACTAATTCTTAGGCTACCAAGTAAAAGGGGCATATTCGGCTTCGATCATTCAACCATATAATGTAGTTTCGATTACTTGTGTCTATTTCGTAAAACATTTATAAAAGCAGCGCATGTATTCTCAGTCCCAAAAATATATATTGCAAAAGCATTTAAAAAGGGAGCAAATGAAACTCACCTAATGTATTTTGTAGCAAAAATACATATGACTATAATGAACGAGTGTAGGGTTGGCCTTGGATTCACGAACCTATAACATTTGTATATATATTAATACATATACTTGTAATCGAACAATTAGGTATACATTATTATTAGTGATATAATTTTTATATTAGTAACTTATATCTTTCATTATTATATATATATATATATATATATATATATATATATATATATATATATATATATATATATATATATATATATATATATATATATATATATATTACATATAAAAATATAAATCTTGTTATGTTATGTGTATTAAATATTTTATATATATATTTCCTTTGTTTGTAAAAAAAAAGTTATAAAAATACCAAAATAATTTTAGTAATGTTTAATATAATAATAATGATAATAATATTGAGGATTCTATTAATAATGTTATTAATGCTAGTTTTAATAATACGTCTTATAATAATGATAATAACAGTAATTTTTAATAAAATGATAAGTTTACTAATAATGATAATGAAAATAATAATTTTTATAATAGTACATGACACTTAATAATAATAATTGTTGTAGTAATTTCATTACTCTTGATAATAGTAATAACAATACTTATGTTAATCATAATTAAAAATCTTCATGTTTAATTTTTAAACTAATAACTAAAGCTTCTATAATATCAATTCGTAATCCTAATCATAATAATAATAGGAATACTTATTTTAAATAATAATTATATTAATAATAATAATTAGTGATAATACTAGTACTAATAATATTAATAATGGTATTAATATTAGTGTTAATAACAATAATACTAAATATTATTACTTGGTAATGATACTACTATTAGTAATGACAATAATAATAATAATAATAATAATAATAATAATCATATTTATAATTATAATAATGATAATGATAAATGGTAACTAATACTTATCTTAGTAGTAATAATAATATGAACTATAATTCTTGTATTAATAGCATTCATTAATAATAACAATAGCAATAACAATAAATACAATAATAATAATAATAATAATAATAATAATAATAATAATAATAATAATAATAATAATAATAATAATAATAATAATAATAATAATAATAATAATAATAATAATAATAATAATAATAATAATAAAAGAGTACCCTTAGGATCTTTTTCTAAAAAGAATTGCCCGGGACAGGGCTTGAACCCAAGACCTCTCGCCTACCCGACTTAACACCCAGCCACTACTCCACCTTCTTTTTTCTGGTTTTATAGTAGTCTAATATGTATTTATACTATATCTATCTGTTATCAATTTCCCTTCTCCTTCTTCATAATTCAATCGATCCAATCAATCTTAATAATTATGAAAACGAATCTGTAGTCTTCTTTATGACTTGTAACAATAATAAAATCATAAAATTGTGATTGTGAAATATATAAAAAAATGAAAACAAAATCGAACAACAGCATACTGCCGTCGCTATAGTTTTTTTTTTAAAAAAAAAATTTTGATTTCTCAAATGGTAACGTTATAGAACAAGATCTCTACATGAAATATATTGTAATTTACGTTTAGAAACTATTAGAATCGTCCCTTTAACTGGAAACATCAAAACAAACTCGAATTTTTCGATGAACGATTCATTTGACTTTTGGACAATAAACTTTGACTCGAAAATTCGACTTCGATATTAGAAATTGGAAGTTAAAATTTTGTAGAAAGATTCAAGGGATGTATATAAATGTTTCTGCATTTATAGTTTTTGGAAAAAAATTCGAAACCGAGGTATTGCTATTTGTGGTCAAGAACAGAGATATATATCGACTTGTTCTTAGAATTTTTAATTAAATTTGAAAATTTTGAAGCTGTTGTGATTGATAAAGAGTGTGTAAAGATGAATGGTTTAATCCTCAAACATGATATACTCGATAGTATTATTAAAGAGGAAGGTATCAGCAGGCTTTATCAGACAAAGGGAAGAAACAAAGAAGATAAAAAGCAGATGGGGAGATTTAACAGATTTGTACTATAATTGCTTTTGATATCCACAAGATTAGACATGAAAATCAATTAGAGGATATACAAACAAAATAAAAGGGAAATCGATGGAGACTGGTAACAAACCAGTACGATTCTTATGATTTTTATAATTTATGTTTAATTAATATTTTTAACTAATAAATATATCTATAATAAATGTATGGATAATTTTATTAATAATACAAAAGTAAAATACTAATAATAATAGTAATAGATGTATTAATAATACTAATCAAAGTAATACTAAAAGTAATAAAATTAATGAAAATAATAATTTTAAATACGAATGATAATTTTTAGTAATGATAATAATAATAATTATAATAACACTAAAATTATAATTTTATTACTAATTATAATAATAATGAAATTAATAATGCTAGCAACTTAAATGTATCAAATCTTATATTTATATATGATATATAGTGATACTAATAATACTCATATTAATATTAACATTAATATTAATATTCATAATAACAATGAAGTAATAATAATAATATTAGTATAGATTTCTTAAGTATAATCAACTTATATATAAATAGTTATGTTTTAAATAACATGCTTTATTATTTAGATAAATATATATTAATTATATACCGAATCAAATAAACTTAAAGTATAACATTGTACATTTAATATTTTGTTAACGTTGACATATCATGCTCGAAATCACCTATGTTTAATATACTCTAAATATTTAAAATAACAAGTTGTAGTTATTTTAAGTTATCTTAAATCACATAATAGTTTATTAATACATTAAATTATATATATGGTCATTTATTTATGAAAGGACCCGTTCATATACATTATAAACGATTCACAATAGTTGATTACATTGCGAGGTATTTGACCTCTATATGATACATTTTACAAACATTGCATTCATTTTTAAAAGACAAACTTTCTTTACATCGAAAATTGACAGGCATGCATACCATTTCATAATATCCACTATCCAACTATAAATTGATTTAATAATAATCTTTGATGAACTCAATGACTCAAATGCAACGTTCTTCGAAATATGCTATGAAAGACTCCAAGTAATATCTTTAAAATGAGCAAATGCACAGCGAAAGATTTCTTTAACACCTGAGAATAAACATGCTTTAAAGTGTCAACCAAAAGGTTGGTGAGTTCATTAGTTTATCATAATCATTTATTTCCATCATTTTAATAGACCACAAGAATTTCATTTCCAGTTCTCATAAATATACGTCCCATGCATAGAGACAAAAATAATCATTCATATGGTGAACACCTGGTAACCGACATTAACTAGATACATATAAGAATATCCCCTATCATTCCGGGATCCTCCTTTAGACATGATATAAATTTCGAAGTACTAAAGCATCCGGTACTTTGGATGTGGTTTGTTAGGCCCAATAGATCTATCTTTAGGATTCGCGTCAATTAGGGTGTTTGTTCCCTAATTTTTAGATTACCAGACTTTAATAAAAAGGGGCATATTCGATTTCGATAATTCAACCATAGAATGTAGTTTCAATTACTTGTGTCTATTTCGTCAAACATTTATAAAAGCGCATGTATTCTCAGTCCCAAAAATATAAAGGGTAAAAAGGCAAATGAAACTCACCATACTGTATTTCGTAGTAAAAATACATATAACGTCATTGAACAAGTGCAAGGTTGGCCTCGGATTCACGAACCTAAATTAATTATATATATTTATGTGTTGGTTAATATTTGTCTAACAAATTAGGTCAAGTCATAGTGTACCACAATCCTAATGCTCGAGACTAATATGCAAAAGTCAACAAAAGTAAATTTGACTCAAAATAATTTCCAAAAATCTATACATGATTAATATATAGTTTAAATATCGTCGTTTTATATTTTTAAATATTTTTAAAAGATTTATTAGAGTAAATAATATAATTTATTTATTAATAAATAAAATTTTATATTAAATTTATATAATAAAATATACTTTTATATATATTAAGTAATAAAATTTATAGGGTTCATTTAATATCATAAAGATAATATGATAGATATTATTAAAGTAAGTTATTACACGTAGTAAAATATGTTTGTATCACATATTTATTTGATAAAATAATATCTATAATGAATAGTAAGTAAAAGTTGTATTATTTTGTAATAATAATTATTATTATAAAAATATCAATATTTATAATTACTAAGATGACATTATGATAAAACGATAATTCTAATTATGATAACTTTAATATTTACGATAATTTTTAATATTATCTTTAAAAATAATAATTCTATTTAAAATAATAACAATAATGATATTTTATAGTAACAATGACATTTCTATTAAAATGATAATTTTTGTTAAAATGATAGTTTTAATACTAACGATACTTTTAATAATAATAGTAATGATAAAAAATAATAAGAACGATAATTTTATCTAAATCAATATCTTATAATATTTTAATTTCATCATGATACTCTTACTCATTTATTCCTAATCGTTTCGTTTAATAGCTTTTAATCGTCTTTTATATCGTGTTCATAATAATGATAATAATAGTAATCAAAATAATTAGGTGTTACAAATATTTGTTTTAATTACACTAATATTAATAATGATAGTTACTATAACATTACTAACGATAATACTAATAATTATCCTAATGGTAATATAGTAATAATAATAATAACAATAACAATAACTATTTTTAAATAATGATATATATACTAATAATGATAATAATAATAGTAATAATAATAATAATAATAATAATAATAATAATAATAATAATAATAATAATTATAACTTTAACGATAATAACGATAGTAATAAATAAAAAAAAAATAACAATTTTTAATGATAAATCCCTTTTATTGATAAAGATAATAATAATGATAATAATAAGATAAAACTAGAACGACGATAAAAACGACGATAATAATAATCATTTTTAATAAAAATATCGAAAATTCAATTGATTATAACTTCTAATCCGTTCATCGAAACCATTCGATATCTAAAGGAAAAGTTCTTAATTTTTCGCTAGCTTTTCAAGGACATGCATATCTTATACCTTATCTCAACCGCAAGTGTAACTAATTCAAGATTCAACCTAACCTGTCTAAGGGCAATATCAAAAGTACAAGCATGCATAATCCTAAATACTCGAGCACTAGTCAGGGATACACTATTAGTATGTAAAAGTTAAATTATGAGTACTCACGTATCAATATTGAGATTCAATATTGCAGGAAAGGTACGTAGACGCAACGAAAATGATAAACACTATATTGACCTCACGAGCATACCCATGAACCATACTCAATCACCTCCATAGCTATAACCCATAATTTCCTTCATCCTATCCTACTCGAAAAACAATTTCGAAATCACTCGGACAGCACTCCGTCGTAATATTTTATGTATACTAATAATATCTTGAAATAATACGGAGTAAATATATATATGTAAATCGATTGAGAGAGTTTAGAGAAAAATATTTTCAAGTTTCTATGAAATAATGAAACCTATTGAATTCTATTTATAATAGATTTTTGAATTTTTAAAGTGAATTATTAAAGTATGAATTATTAAAGTGAATTATTAAAGTATGAATTATTAAAGTGAATTATTAAAGTATGAATTATTAAAGTAAATTATTAAAGTATGAATTATTAAAGTGAATTATTAAAGTTAAAGTAAAGTAAAAATAAAGTAAAGGTAAAATTTAAGTATAGTAAAAGTATAAAACTATGTACGTATAATATGAGTATAAATATATATAATATTAATTTAAATCGTTATATATATTTAATAAAATAAAATATAAATATCGTTATCTTTATCATTCTAGTTAAGTAATGAGTTGTCAAAAGTGGTTCTAGATATTTATAAAAGTTATATACGTTTTAATAATAAAGTTTCTTTTAAACTGAAAATGTTTTTTTGTACGTTTGAAACTAAATAGATCAATCGAGTCTTTATGAGATTCAATCTTCCACTATCCTTTGTCTAGTTCTCAATGATTGACAATTTGTTCTTATTTATAAATCACTTTACTATTTCTCGAATATTGTTAAAATGGAAAGATTTCTCAAATCAACGTGGGCCTTTCAACAGAGACTTGTAATCATAATTCAATATATCTGATAATTCAATCATTTGATCTTATCTTCTAATTCCATTGATAAACATTTTGAAATAGATACAATCATGTAAAGTATTTAATCTAATATTTTGTTTACGTTTCAAGTTATAATATATATACACATATACACATATAATCATATTCGTTTAATGGTTCGTGAATCGTTGGAACTTGGTCGAGGTTGAATGAATGTATGAACATAGTTTAAAATTCTTGAAATTTAACTTAACAAATATTGCTTATCGTGTCGGAAACATATAAAGATTAAAGTTTAAATTTGGTTGGAAATTTTCGGGTTGTCACAATTTATACATTTCTGTTCACAATTAAAGGTTCGTGAATCGTCAAAACTGGTCGAAGGTCAAATGTATATATGAATACAGTTCAAGGTTTTTGAGGTTCAATTAAATAGACTTTGCTTCTTGTGTCGAAATCAAATATAGATTAAGTTTAAATTTGGTCGAAAATTCCCGGGTCGTCACAGTACCTACCCGTTAAAGAAATTTCGTCCCGAAATTTGAGTGAGGTGGTCATGGCTAACAATAAAAATATTTTCATGACGAATATGAGTTGCAAGATAGAGTTTTATTACTATAGGGTAATATGAATAAAACAATTCGTTTATATGAGGAGTACGAGTGAAGCTATCACTAAAGAATGAAATAAGGAAATAAAGTTTTATCATAACTTTTGACGTAGATAGGGTTGATTTCCAAGTTCAAGAGATTCAAAAGAAAATCTTGGAAATCTATGAGATCTGATTCTTCGAGATTTAAGGAAATTAGGATCTCTTTAATTAAATGCGATGATCTGTTTTGATTGCTTTGTCGAATATTTCACTATAAATCCACCCTCTCCATTTCCTTTATATTTTGGAGTTCCATCCATTTGTTTTCCACTTCCCGACTTTAAGTCAAGTGAATAGTGATCCAAAATTTGTAGATTTAAAGTTTTGAATGAACATAACGAATGTTCTAAGAAAGAAATTGTAATAGCACGATCTTAATTGGTTAAATTACCAGATTTCAAAAGAAAATATAGAACTATCAAGAAAATATATTCTTGATGTGTTTATAGATTAGATAAAATGTAAGAGTCGTGTAACATGGCACATGATGGCGTTATGGTCTGTGAATCATCACGTTCCATTAGAAACTCAGCATGACTTACTGTAATATAATCACGCTGATCAAGTGTCATTATATTATACTAACTCATGCATCAATTTCCAACACTACTTCAAAATCATTCATAATTCAAATTCGAATTTTTCAGAATTTTAGAAACTAAAACAGTTTTCTTTTATGATAAATCACGAATAGTGTGGAGAGATAATTAATATCGGACGAGAATATTTATGAAGATATCTTCAGAAATATTGAGGATATTAATAAAGAAAGATACGATGATATCTTAGAATTTCAGAATCAAATTGTGATGAAGAAATTCATTCACGATGATTTAGAGCGATTAAGGAGTAAGGTATTCACTAAAGATTTCATTAGAAACAGAATCATCAGGATTATTTATGTAAAAGTTTAGTCCTTGTGATTTGTTCAGAGTCTCCTTCATGGTTTACTCAATTCATTTTTCAGTATCAAAATTTCTGACCTTTTTCGACACTCCATTATTTGTCATCAAACTTTCGACTGTTAAAGTCGTGTACAGTTTTTGCTGCTGTATTCAGCTTTTTCAGACTTTGGAGTATTGATTTGTAGACTGGATGCTTTTCAAAATTTCAGAGTGGAAGATCATAACTCTAAGAGATAAGGATTATATGTATACTTATAACTGTTAATGTAGACATGTTGCGAGATTTCAAAATACTGATTTGCTAATTCTCGGTAGTTAGTATGGCCATTCTCGTTATAAGATTGTAATTGAGTGAATGATAGGGTTTCAATGGATAAATATAGTGATTTGTCGGAGAGGTTTAAGCCAAGGAGTGACGAGGTTGCTGGTACATCTGCTGGTAATATGGTGGAATATAAAAGGTTCCCCGGTAATGATGACGAAAGGCAAACTTATATATCAAGGTTATAATAAGGCTAATCCGAATAAAAGTCGAAGTTGACTTGTTGGAGCTGTGATAAAATTGGTTAAATTGAAAAGGAATTGCAAAGTTATTTTCGGTAATAATAACGCCAAAGGAGCTAGCACAGATGCGTGTCAAACGTTTACTCAGGTTCCGAGTGTTTTCAGGTGCATAACTATATATATCAATCTTTTCTTTCGTAGATGAAGCGCGGTTGGTTCATCCTCTCGATTGAGGTGTTTTCAAGAATCATGAAAGATTTGAACGCGGATTGTAATCATCAAAATACAAATGAGGTTTAAGATGAAATCAAGTGGCAAACTTGAAGAATTGTTTAGTTTCATATGTTATAATCAATATTTTTAATTCATTTTAATTGTCCAATATTATTAGTCCACAGTCGATAGTCCACAGTTAACAGTCCAATAATTCATATATATTTTAATATATAATATTCAAATTAATTAATACGTATCGTGACCCGTGTACATGTCTCAGACTCGATCACAACTCAAAGTATATATATTATTTGAGAATCAACCTCAACCCTGTATAGAGAACTCAATCATTACTGCATATAGAGTGTCTATGGTGATTCCAAATAATATATATAGATGCGTCGATATGATATGTCAAAACCTCGTATACGTTTCCCGATATTTAAAGTGCGTAAAATAAATAACAGAAATTAAATGACGATAAATTAAATTGCGAGAATATAAATTACGATAAATAAATTGCGATAAATAAAATGTAATCAGTTAGCTAGGAACAGTCAGCTAGGATTTTGTTAGCGTGGATTCTTAACAAAATTTCTCATAGTTAATTGGTTTGTTTCTAACAAATTTTATTTTGTCCAATGTTTTTCTTCATTATGCCACTTGTTGAATTCTGATAAGTCAAAATCCAAATATGAAATTGAATAAAAATGGTTATTCTGTGGTGAACGGATTCGTATATCTGTAGATGTAAGTAGGATAGTAAATGACTGTTGAATCAGATTCGCAGAATGTACCGTGTAACTGATTAATGTGCAATCTAAATATTCCTCGGGTATTACCTACCCGTTAAAATATTTTCACCACTAACAATTTGTACAAAAGAATTTTTAATTACAATCTTTATGAAAATATACTTGCATATATCTTTTCTTCAGATGTAATCATGGATTTAATGAGTTAATATGATATTAAACTCCTATGATTTTCGGTTTGAGCTAGAATAAGTAATCTCTAAAACTATTAGGAACCACATATTATTCGCAGAATATTAATGAAGTTATGGATCAATACTTCATCGTTAACTATTAGGAATCACATATTCATCTCAGAATATTTCTTCAATGAAGTTATGGATCAATACTTCACCGTTCATTGTTATTGGTACTCCTTGGTATCTATGGTGCGTATGATGTAGATGTTCGAGGTATAGATTGTGATGTCGAGACGTGTGATGTGGATGCTGCTGTTGGTGGTACTAGTGCTGTTGGTGCTGAGGCTGGTGATGTTACTGGTGTTGGTGATGCTGCTGGTGCTTGTAAATTGTGTACCGTTCTCTCTAAAGTTAACACTCGATCTCGGAGTTCTTTAACTTCTTCTACTAACCCTGGTTGGTTATCAATGTGAGGTAGAGGTCGGATATCTTCTCTAGTTCCGTTAATGGTAGCCTCAAGATGAAAAATTCTTGCAAAAAGGGTATAAACGATGTTGCGAACAGGTTCCCCGGTGAACGGGTCGAGTACTCCAAGGTTAGGTGGTAGATTCGGTTCATGATATGGAGTACCTTCTTCCCTTCTCCATAGGGTGAGTACGTCGCGAACCCACCCCCATTTTATCTAGTAATCACGGTAGTTGATTGGTTGGTGTGCTCCTGTCACGCTGTCTTCGGAGTCAGAGGAACGTGGTCGATTTGTAGAGGCCATCTTACGCGATCACAGAAAAGATTTTTGGTATGAAGAGTTTAGTGACAGCAATTGATAGTTGGATGTATTCTCAATGCATAATATGCATAGATATATATAGTACCAGGATCCCTTAAATTACAGAAAAATTTACGAGAGATATCAGGAAAGGTCTACAGTAACAGATACGCTAAGATATGAATTGTCAGATACGCTAAGATATGAATTTTGTCTATACACTATTCATGCAGTCAATTTAGTAAAACGTGTATAGACTAAGAATAATGAGCAGGTAATTTCCTAAGGATGATAAGCAGATGATTTCTGATAAAAATGATAAGCAAAACTTTTGACATGCAGACACGGTCGAAGTCCAGACTCACTAATGCATCCTAACGACTATCAGTTAGACACACTAATGCAAGACCTGGTTCGCTAAGACCACCGCTCTGATACCAACTGTAGAGACTCGTCCTAATCCATCTGGACGAAGTCCATATCGATTACAAACGGTTCACAATAGTTGATTACATCGCGAGGTACTTGACCTCTATATGATACATTTTACAAACCTTGCATTCGTTTTTAAAAGACAAACTTTCATGACATCGAAAGTTGACGGCATGCATACCATTTCATAATATATCCAACTATAATTGACTTAGTAATAATCTTGATGAACTCGATGACTCGAATGCAACGTCTTTTGAAATATGTCATGAATGACTCCAAATAATATCTCTAATACGAGCAAATGCACAGCGGAAGATTTCTTTCGTACCTGAGAATAAACATGCTTTAAAATGTCAACCAAAAGGTTGGTGAGTTCATTAGTTTATCATAATCATTCATTTTCATCATTTTAATAGACCACAAGAATTTCATATCCAGTTCTCATAAATATACGTCCCATGCATAGAGAGAAAAATCATTCATATAGATTGAACACCTGGTAATCGTAATTAACAAGATGCATATAAGAATATCCCCTATTATTTCGGGAAATCCTTCGGACATGATAAAACAACATCGAAGTACTAAAGCATCCGGTACTTTGGATGGGGTTCGTTAGGCCCAATAGATCTATCTTTAGGATTCGCGTCAATTAGTAGACTGGTTTACTAATTCTTAGGCTACCAAGTAAAAGGGGCATATTCGGCTTCGATCATTCAACCATATAATGTAGTTTCGATTACTTGTGTCTATTTCGTAAAATATTTATAAAAGCAGCGCATGTATTCTCAGTCCCAAAAATATATATTGCAAAAGCATTTAAAAAGGGAGCAAATGAAACTCACCTAATGTATTTTGTAGTAAAAATACATATGACTATATTGAACAAGTGTAAGGTTGGCCTTGGATTCACGAACCTATAACATTTGTATATATATTAATACATATACTTGTAATCGAACAATTAGGTATACATTATTATTAGTGATATAATTTTTATATTAGTAACTTATATCTTTAATTATTATTATTATATATATATATATATATTACATATAAAAATATAAATCTTGTTATGTTATGTGTATTAAATATTTTATATATATATATTTCCTTTGTTTGTAAAAAAAAGTTATAAAAATACCAAAATAATATTAGTAATGTTTAATATAATAATAATGATAATAATATTAAGGATTCTATTAATAATGTTATTAATGCTAGTTTTAATAATACGTCTTATAATAATGATAATAACAGTAATTTTTAATAAAATGATAAGTTTACTAATAATGATAATGAAAAGAATAATAATAATTTTTATAATAGTATATGACACTTAATAATAATAATTGTTGTAGTAATTTCATTACTCTTGATAATAGTAATAACAATACTTATGTTAATCATAATTAAAAATCTTCATGTTTAATTTTTAAACTAATAACTAAAGCTTCTATAATATCAATTCGTAATCCTAATCATAATAATAATAGTAATACTTATTTTAAATAATAATTATATTAATAATAATATTTAGTGATAATACTAGTACTAATAATATTAATAATGGTATTAATATTAGTGTTAATAACAATAATACTAAATATTATTACTTGGTAATGATACTACTATTAGTAATGACAATATTAATAATAATAATCATATTTATAATTATAATAATGATAATGATAAATGGTAACTAATACTTATCTTAGTAGTAATAATAATATGAACTATAATTCTTGTAATAGCATTCATTAATAATAACAATAGCAATAACAATAAATACAATAATAATAATAATAATAATAATAATAATAATAATATAAATAATAATAATAATAATAATAATAATAATAATAATAATAATAATAATAATAATAATAATAATAATAATAATAATAATAATAATAATAATAATAATAAAAGTAATAAAAGAGTACCCTTAGGATCTTTTTCTAAAAAGAATTGCCCGGGACAGGGCTTGAACCCGAGACCTCTCGCCTACCCGACTTAACACCCAGCCACTACTCCACCTTCGTTTTTTTGGTTTTATAGCAGTCTAATATGTATTTATACTATATCTATCTGTTATCAATTTTCCTTCTCCTTCTTCATAATTCAATCGATCCAATCAATATTAATAATTATGAAAACGAATCTGTAGTCTTCTTTATGACTTGTAACAATAATAAAATCATAAAATTGTGATGGTGAAATATATAAAAAAAAATGAAAACAAAATCGAACAGCAGCATACTGCCGTCGCTATAGTTTTTTTTTAAAAAAAAATTTTGATTTCTCAAATGGTAACGTTATAGACCAAGATCCCTACATGAAATATATTATAATTTACGTTTAGAAACTATTAGAATCGTCCCTTTAACTGGAAACATCAAAACAAACTCGAATTTTTCGATGAACGATTCGTTTGAATTTTTGACAATAAACTTTGACTCGAAAATTCGACTTCGATATTAGAAATTGGAAGTTAAAATTTTGCAGAAAGATTCAAGGGATGAATATAAATGTTTCTGCATTTATAATTTTTGGAAAAAAATTCGAAACCGAGGTATTGCTATTTGTGGTCAAGAACAGAGATATATATCGACTTGTTCTTAGAATTTTTAATTAAATTCGAAAATTTTGAAGCTGTTGTGATTGATAAAGAGTGTGTAAAGATGAACGGTTTAATCCTCAAACATGATATACTAGATAGTTTTATTAAAGAGGAAGGTATCAGCAGGCTTTATCAGACAAAGGGAAGAAACAAAGAAGATAAAAAGCAGATGGGGAGATTTAACAGATTCGTACTATAATTGCTTTTGATATCTACAAGATTAGACATGAAAATCAATTAGAGGATATACAAACAAAATAAATGGGAAATCGATGGAGACTGGTAACAAACCAGTACGATTCTTATGATTTTTATAATTTATTTTTAATTAATATTTTTAATTAATAAATATATTTATAATAAATGTATGGATAATTTTATTAATAATACAAAAATAAAATACTAATAATAATAGTAATAGATGTATTAATAATACTAATCAAAGTAATACAAAAAGTAATAAAATTAATGAAAATAATAATTTTAAATACGAATGATAATTTTTAGTAATGATAATAATAATAATAATTATAATAACACTAAAATTATAATTTTATTACTAATTATAATAATAATGAAATTAATAATGCTAGAAACTTAAATGTATCAAATCTTATATCTATATATGATATATAGTGATAATACTAATATTAATATTAACATTAATATTAATATTGATAATAATAATGAAGTAATAATAATAATATTAGTATAGTTTTCTTAAGTATAATCAACTTATATATAAATAGTTATGTTTTAAATAACAAGCTTTATTATTTAGATAAATATATATTAATTATATACCGAATCAAATAAACTTAAAGTATAACATTGTACATTTAATATTTTGTTAACGTTGACATATCATGCTCGAAATCACTTATGTTTAATATACTCTAAATATTTAAAATAACAAGTTGTAGTTATTTTAAGTTATCTTAAATCACATAATAGTTTATTAATACATTAAATTATATATATGGTCATTTATATATACATTTCTGTTCACAATTAAAGGTTCGTGAATCGTCAAAACTGGTCGAAGGTCAAATGTATATATGAATACATTTCAAGGTTTTTGAGGTTCAATTAAATAGACATTGCTTCTTGTGTCGAAATCAAATATAGATTAAGTTTAAATTTGGTCGAAAATTCCCGGATCGTCACACAACTAGCGTAAACCTTAGCATATTTTCGCATATCATCTCGTAACAAAAGCTAGTATCATCGAAATCGTACCACTAGCGACATCATTAGCATAATAATCATAATAATAATTAAATGCTATCATCAACAATTTATAAAACATGGTTAACCAAGATCGCAAGGGAATGACCTCGCGAACAAGTCATCGGTGTTCATAACAACTGTTAGCTCTCAAAAACGGCTATGATATGCTAACCCCCGAGGTGTTCCAAAATGGCTATGGCATCACCCCCAAGTGTTTCTAAAAGGCTATGGCATCACTTGACAAATCGTGTGAGTAAGAACCGGCTATTCGGTTAGCGCCCAAAACGGCTATGGTATGCTAACCCCGAGGTATCCCAAAACGGCTATGGTATTTCCCCAAAGTGTTCCAAAACGGCTATGGCATCACTTAATAGCGGCTATTACTCACAACCATGTGCACAAAACGGCTATGCGCACAATTAACAAATGATAATATGTATATGTATATGTATATGTATGTGTGTATATATATATATATATATATATATATATATATATATATATATATATATCGGGTTACACAAACCTTAAATCGCATGTTATCGCACAAAATTCGGCTATGGTGACACTACTCCCAAAGGTATCCAAACGGCTATCGTCACATCGATGTGCACCAAAACCCGGCTATTGTGCACATCATGCACAAGCAAATAAATTATATACATACATGTATAATTATTCCACTCACCTTAAAATCTCGATGAAAGCAAGCCAAATCCGTTGCTCCGCCAATGAAACGTACCTATTGCATTATCATAATAACGAAAATCACAATTAGGGTGGATTACAAACCAACACATATTGACACCTAGTGCAAATCTTGACCCAATAGTACTTCCAAGCCCAACCAAAGTCTAAACTCACCAATAATCACTAACTAGAGTGATAATGGTTCTAATAACGCCAATCAAACCCAATCATAAGTGTTAAACACCTATCTTGCCCAAGATGACATCTAAACCCTAATTTTGACCCAATTCAAAATTTGTCAACCAAATACACCCAAAAGGGTTTCCAACACTTCCATAACCACTAAAATAAGTGATTACACCCAAAATCAAAGCCTAATCATGGCCAAGTCGGTTTCCAACCCAAAACCCACCAACAACAACATTAAACCCGATTACTAACATCAATAAACTCACTTCAAGAGTTTAAATGGGTTTCTCAACAAACCAAGTTCAAACCCTAACTTTGGATATCAAATCCAACAATGAAATTCGGAGTTAGAACTTACCACAACAACCAAAACGTAGCCAAGAACGAGATGAACAACTTTAATACTTGAGCTTTGGTGAGAATCAAGCTCCTTCCTCCTTGATTTGAGCTCTCTCTCTCTCTAGAAATGGATCTCTCTCTCTAAAATTTGGTGAGAGTGTTTGAGTAGGTGAAGAATGAGATCCAAATGGGATTGGATCAGCCTTTGTGGCCTCAAACCGTCCAATAAGTGAAAAGACCATTATACCCCTCATTAACTCATTTAAAAAAAATAGGAATCTGTCGGCTGGCAACGTGCGCGGTGTGCGCCCATAACCTTGCGCGGCGTGCATGATGGTCTGAACAGGTTCTGAGCTTTAATTTTACACCACGCTTTACACACCTTAAGTACATCATTTCTACTCTATGTACAATAAATGTTTGGGTCTTACAACTCTCCCCCACTTAGATTCGATCACGTCCCCGTGATCCTCGTCACTTAGCCAACCGGACCCACACTCTATGGTCCTCAAACATATGTTCCAATCTGACTTCCACAACATTCATCATTAACTCGAAGATTATCCCATTTAACCATTACACAGTTGCACGCATTCTAGAACATGCAATGCATACAATATCTGAATCTACTACAATCGCTTAGCATACATGGAATCATCACGCGTTTTCTCTAACTCCTCTAGGCAATTCTTCCTAATGAATCACCTTTATCACTCAATTGCCACCCGCGATTTCATCAAATTCCCGAATCCGAGCACTAAAACTCGCTTAATCCCATACGTCGGGAAGAACTCAACCAAAATTTCATACCGAGACATCATCTCTATCGTATACCCTTAGCAAGCATAGTGCTATAGTAACCACGTCCCCAACATGAAGTCAACAACCCAACCGATGAAGACCAACAAAAGTAAATCCTTACGGATAACACTTACCACCTAACATTCCTTGTAGTGCGCATACATGACTAATACACAACTACCGCAAAACACGGCTATTGCACCACTAATCACACGACATGGTCTTCATGACCGAACCACCGGCGTATAAAACAACTAATAGTTTTCAATACTAACACTATGAAGATTATTCAACACAAAACTCAAGGTGTACAAAAACTGCTATTGTCACACCCTCAAGTACACGAAAAGAACGGCTATCGTGATATATCCGTAGTGTTCAAAAACGGCTATTGCAACACTACCAAAGATATGTGAGCGAAACACGGCTATCGCATCACTATTACCAACGTATGAGTAAAAATCGGCTATTACTCACAACCGTGTGCACAAAACGGCTATGTACACAATTCATACGGGCAATTAAAATCATAAACATACAAGTAACTGTTCTTTCCGGAAACCGCCTACCATAAACCACAACCAAGGGTGGCTAACGAAGAGCTAATCCTTCCGGATATCACTCATCACCTAACACAAGTCAAACGTGGTCAACTGAGAGATACACCCAAATAAACACATACACATAATTATCTCATAATACACAAAATAGCTATTGTGTAACTACTACCCAAAATGTACGACAATGAGGCATTGTTCCCTCTCTCAAAGTCCCATTACGCTACCTTGGTAGGAATACAAATCCTTAATGAAGTCGACACAAATTCCTTGATATAACATTACCAACTTCCTCGTGTGGTAGTATAAACTCCCCCACTTAGAACTTCGTTCCTCAATCAAATTGCCAAGAATAAAAAGTCAAGCGATTTCACCATTTACCAACGTACACGACCATACACGGCGTCGGTCCCTCTTCTCGAATTCTCAAGAACTCAATTCAATAATAAGAACTAACGTCTACCGTCACCCATTTACGCCATTTAAGCGATGACACAATGTCAACATAACATTTATCTTTTTAGAACGAAATTACCGCTACCCGCAAGGTAGACTTTTCCAACTATCAAATTCTTTGTACCCGTCACCACTACAAAAATATCCGACCGACGATAGACACACGCTCACCCTACTGAAAAAGAGTGACTATTGCTCCAACAATGAATGCCTATCATCTTACATCCCATAACACATACGTCATCAACCTTGCTTTAACACTTAGCATACAAAAGAATTTCGGATCATCCTTCGCCACTTCATACCAATCATTCATTAACACGAACACAAGCATCACTCTTGCAGCCGTTCGACTGCTATAGCTTGTAAAATTTCCACTTAGTCACTCATGTACATAAGGGTTTCAGTAAGGTACCCTAAGTACACTGTAACCATAACCATCGAAGTCGCATAATACGCCCGCAGGTATGAGAAGGCACCTGACATTGCGTTACTTAGACTCCATTACCAACATACATCGAGGTCAAATAACTCGATCTCTAGGATTTCATTCGGCCGATGAACCTCATGGTTCACCATCTTCACTCCAAAAGCGAAGATACGCTAACAGCCTAACACCGAAGCCTGTTATCATGGCTTGGTAGAATCATTTACTCAATCACTAAGGAATGCTTGGTTGCACCAAGTCTTACGCCCTTCATCCGTGAATCCAAATGTCACCATAGGGTAATTCCATTAGGAATGTCCTTCTAACAATAATACGCACGAAAAAATCAGAACCTTAAGGGTCTCACTCGAACGAGCTTAACGACCCGATACCAACCAAATGCCTAAGCATCCAAAGACTCGAACAACAAAGCCAAGGCACAACACACTACTCATACACTCTAATGAGTGCAACCCGAAACCATAAACGTAAATCGTCCGCTCGGTACGGATTATCCCCAGGAGAAAATTGTAACAACCCTCACTTTTCGACTTCTAAATTTACTGAATTAACCCTAGGGTTATATGTCTAACTATATGTATTAAAGGTTGTTATATACAATTAAATATTGACCGCATAGTAATTTTTAGTCAACAATGTACGCTTAAATAAATAATATATTATTAATTTATATAATTTGACATAATTTAACTAAGTATATAAACATTGTATCACTTTTATTATTTAGTTAATGTATTATATATTTAACTATATAATAAATCTAATTATATATAAATGTAATAATATTTACAAACTTACTAAAACTATAGTTTAATAATTAAAATCATAATTATTATTAAAAATACAAAATACCTAATTATTTATTATTTTTATGCAAAATATATATTTATTAATTTAATAAAAAAAATAAAAATAAAAATAAAATAAAATATTATTGACAAATATTCTATGAAAAGCATTAAATCAATTTGTTTATTTATATAAAAAAATCCTTAAAATAAATGAAAAAAAATAAATAAAAAAATAAAAAAATAAATTACTTTTTAATTAAAAATTGTAATGGAAAAACTACTTTTATTATTTTATTTTGTGCATTATCCCATGACCTAACATTTAATACTTTTTAATTTTAAAATCCCATTAAGAATTAAAATATTTCTTTTTCTTTTAATTATTTTATTCTTTTTACCTAATTTTTTTCAAGTATAAATACCCCTCATTTCTCATTCAAACTCACACCAAAATTTCTCTCATTCTCTCTTTGAAGAATTACTACTAGTAAGTATTCTTTTCTTACTTTTTATTTTTTTTACTTTTTACTTCGGTTATTATTTTTACCGAAACATGTAAATAATGTTATAAATTATATGCAATTAAAAATAAAATAAATAACATGTATACACTATTACTATTACTAGCACCTATAACCTACTACTTATATTGTAACATAAAAACATTTTGGGATATGTATTAGAGATGTATAGATCTTCGAACTTTCTTGACGAATGGTTTCTATGAGATTCTAGGCAGAGGGTTTGGATTTCCGATTTAAAGGGTCCTATGGCTCAAGCCCCTAGATCTAAATTAGTCATTCGAAGGGAAAGGGGTGATTGGAAGCTTATCTAATACGGCAAGTATCCTAAAATGGAAAACACTGATAAAAGTAGAAACTCTCTAGTCATAGAAACTTAGTAAAATAAGAAACTTTCTAAAAATGAAAACTTTATAAAAATAGTAACTTACTAGGAATAGAAACTTAGTAAAACAAACACATACTTAAACTTAAACATGGGCAAAACACTTAACTACTCTTAAATGTCAATAGGTTGACTTTCCTGCTCACTCTTCAACTCTTTATTCCGAGGAATAAATCTCTCTCTACTTATTAAGGTGAATTCATAGCCCCTCTTTAATTGCTAGCAAACTTACTTACTTTTACTTGGGGTGAGACACATGCTGTTTTTACTTTTTACACTTTAGACACAAGTACAAAACTGTTAAACTATGCTATACCCGGCTATGTCTGACTAAGTCCCTACAGTGATATTTTTAATTGCTGCGGCATGCTTAATTATTGGGGGTAGGCCTATCGGGAGTAACATCCCCGATACATTTGACCAAGTCATTGTATTACTTAATAATGAAATTAAACCGACAAGGACAGACACAACTTGTCATGGGGCAAAACTTGAACGTTTAGTCTAAATATCACGCATTGGCATAACTTTTTGATCCTGCGGGAGATCAACTTTACAAACTAAATCTTGTGGTCTAAAACAACGACAAACTTTTTGTTAAACCTATGAACTTCACTCAACCTTTTTGGTTGACACTTTAGCATATTTTGTCTCAGGTGCTGTTTGATTCAAGCTCTTATACTTACCGCTTATGTGATGCTACTTGGACATAGGATCAAGAAATATCGCATTTATTACTTCTGCATGTGAACATTTACGATATTGTTATTCCTGTCATTGTAACGACATTTTATTTTCCGCTGCGTACTCATTAAAGTTAAATTCATCATTTAGTATTGTTCTCATTTATTATAATATGTTGGTATGTTTTGATATTAGTGACGTTCCTTCCAGACCCTATTGGGAGGATGTTACAGATTGGTATCAGAGCATAACCAGGCTGTTATAGAGAACCAGGATTGCATTTTTATGTGTGCCTTACTTGTTAGCTAGGGTGCCTTAGCAATCTAGGAAACTATAACCTTTCCTGCCTTAGAATTAAAGCACTTAGGATTGCCCCATAATCTTAACGATTATGCTTTAATAAACATGACTTAAAGATTCTAATCAAAATATCCTTCCTAATGTTAGGATGTCTAATTATCATCAAACGACCAAAATGAATCTTTTCAAGCCAACCGAAAAAGATACTGAAAGGTCTTCCACAGAAAGACCAGTCCAAAGTTCACCTGATGGCTTTGGTGGTCCTCCCTCACCAAATTATAGCCCAAATACTACTCTAAAGTTACATGGGTCTCCTGAATACTATCCAACCCCGAGGAATAAAGACAAGAGTAAACGTCTTGAAGAAACTGGCCCGTCAAAGAAAAGATCCCGATCTCCTTCCTACGATGAAATTGATGCCAAGTACCATCTCATGAATCTGCGAAAAACTACCGATGACCTAATTCGCCATATTTCAATGATCGATGCTCAAATGAAGGAAAAAGACCTAGCGATCAAGAAGCTCATGGAGGAAAATGCTGAGCTAAAGAAAGAGATTATATACATACATTTGTTTATCCCATGACCGATGTGGACTTTGGTTTGCACCCTTACAAGAAATGCCCGATGGGGGAAGCAATCTCTCTCCTACCTAAGAGAAGATGTTGACTTTAGATTGAAGATGGAGGAAAACCGCGTGAATAATCAACTTTCTATGAGGGACCACAAGTACCATGTAATCAACAATGGTGTTTCTAATCTTTATGATAATCTCGAATTCCTGCATGAGAAACAAAAGGCGAAGAATGAGAAAGTTGAGAAGTTTATGAAGAAGGTTGAGGACGAGAAGAAGAGATATGAAGACTACTTCAATCTTAATATTTACTAATTTATTTTCCAAATTTCTTATCTATGTAAAGGCTATGCCTTAAACTATTTCTATTTCTGAATCGTGTAATAAAGGTTTGTTTAATGCCTCGTTCTTAATAATATAAAGTGTTTCGTTCATATCATATTCATCTTTATCCCGCTTAAAAATTCTTCAAACTTATGACCTATCAGATTTATCAAACTTCTATACACCCTTATGTAGTGAAGAATCATGGTTCGTCCAACTGCACCAACTCTTACCACGATGTCTCATAACTTTCTCATTTGACCACGTCCATTTCATAACTTTCACAACTTCCATAACTTTCAAAGGTATGAAAGTTGACCAAGTCTATAAAGACTTCAACTTAAAACTAGCCAACCATGACTCGACAAGTTCGTAACTATTTTCATGGATGACGTTTTGATCTGCTCCAAGAGTGAGAAAGAACATGAGCAACATTTGCAAATTCATTCTTAAGAAGAAGAACAACTCTACACAAACTTTTCCAAGTGCAAGTTTTGGCTTAAAACCGAAATGTTGTCGATCCAGCTAAGATTACTGCTATCCTTAATACACTATATTAGAAATCATCATTTATCATATCCTGACCTTATGGAGTGACATTGGAATGAAAATATGAATTAGTGAAATATAATGACGGTGGCCAACGTGATTATATTACGGTAATTCATAGAAAAATTCCAATATCATGACGTATGGAATAGAAAGTGATTCAAAGAAAACTCTCAAGCTATCTGTTCAAAAACCCAAATGCAAGAAGAAAAACGATCATCTTGATATTAGTAGATACCAAAGACTGCGAAGCATATTCGTCAATTTTTGGGACTTGCCGGATATTATTGAAAAATTCATAAAGGATTTTTCCCTTCTTTCCAAACCTCTTACGAAGCTAACTCAAAAAGGGAAGAAGTTTGAGTGGTCCGAAGAACAGGAATCTGCTTTCAAGATTCTGAAAGAGAAGTTGACCACAGCCCCGATTCTATCTTTACCTGAAGGTACTGACGATTTTGTTGTTTACTGCGATACCTCAAAGCAAGGCTTTGGTTGTGTTTTAATGCAATGTGAAAAGGTTATTGCCTACGCATCTAGACAGTTGAAGAAACACGAGGAGAACTATACCACACACGACCTTGAGTTAGGTTCCGTGGTATTTGCATTAAAGATATGGAGACATTATCTATATGGTACCCAGTTTACGGTGTACACTGACCATAAAAGTCTTCGACACATATTTGATCAAAAATAGCTGAATATGAGGCAAAGCCGATGGCTCGAGTTATTGAACGATTATGACTGTAAGATGGAATATCATCCTGGCAAGGCAAACGTAGTTGCTGATGCCCTTAGTCGAAAAGACGATGTTAAACGTGTTCGTGCCTTAAACCTGAAAATCAAATCAAATCTTATATCACGAATCTGCGAAGCTCAACTGGAAGCTATTAAACCAACACTTATCGAAGGTGAAGGACCTATCGGTTTCGAGAACCAACTCCAAGTGAAAGCTAATGGTACACGGTACTTTGGCAACAGAATTTGGGTTCCTCGCTTCGGTAATCTCCGTGAACTAGTCTTGGATGAAGCGTATAAGACTAGGTATTCTATTCATCTGGGTTCCAGTAAGATGTACCACGATGTGAAGGAATTCTACTGGTGGCCTAATATGAAAGCCGACATTGCTACTTATGTTAGTAAGTGTCTCACTTGTTTGAAAGTCAAGGCTGAACATCAAAAGCCTTTTGGTCAGTTGACACAACCCGATATTCCGCAGTGGAAGTGGGAATGTATCACTATGGACTTTATTACTAAATTGCCCAAGACTTCTAGTGGCAATGATACTATATGGGTCATAGTAGATCGTCTTACTAAATCTGCTCATTTATTGCCGATCAAGGAGACCAACAAGATGGAGAGATTGTCACAACTGTATATCAAAGAAATTGTCTCTCGTCATGGTGTTCCTATATCAATCATATCTGATCGCGACAGTAGATTCACTTCCAGATTCTGGAAATCCTTACAAACTGCTCTTGGAACTCAACTCGACATGAGTACTGCTTATCATCTGCAAACCGATGGTCAAAGTGAACGAACCATTCAAGCATTGGAAGATATGCTTCGCGCTTGTGTTATCGACTTCGGCAAAGGCTGGGATAGACATTTACCTTTGGTTGAATTCTCTTACAATAATAGTTACCACTCAAGTATTAAGGCTGCACCTTTTGAGGCCTTATACGGACGAAAATGTAGATCCCCACTGTGTTGGGATGAATTAGAGGACAGACAGTTAAATGGTCCTAAAATCATACACGAGACAACCGAAAAGATAGTTCAGATTAAGAAACGAATAGAAACTGGCCGCAGCCGACAGAAGAGCTATGCTAATAAAGGTCGGAAAGATTTGGAATTCCAAGTTGGTGACAAAGTCATGTTGAAAGTATCCCCTTGGAAAGGCGTCGTTCGTTTTGGTAAACGAAGCAAACTAAGTTCGCGTTTTGTTGGAACCTTCAAGATTACTGAAAGGATCGGACCCGTGGCTTATCGATTAGAATTACCTGCTGAACTTAGCAGCATACACAACGTATTTCATGTCTCGAATCTTAAAAAGTGTCTCGCTGATGACATTCTCGTTATTCCTTTGGATGACATTCGCATTGATGATAAAATGCACTTCATAGAGGAACCCGTAGAAGTCATGGACCGATCTGCTAAACGCTTAAAACAAAGCACCATACCGATTGTTAAGATCCGTTGGAATTCACGACGTGGCCCCGAGTATACCTGGGAACGTGAAGACCAAATGAAACAGAAATATCCCCATCTCTTCTCAACTACTGATGCATCCGAGAAGTCTACCTAAAACTTCGGGATGAAGTTTTTATTAACGGGGAGGTACTGTAACAACCCTCACTTTTCGACTTCTAAATTTACTGAATTAACCCTAGGGTTATATGTCTGACTATATGTATTAAGGGTTGTTATATACAATTAAATATTGATCGAATAGTAATTTTTAGTCAACAATGTACGCTTAAATAAATAATATATTATTAATTTATATAATTTGACATAATTTAACTAAGTATATAAACTTTGTATCACTTTTATTATTTAGTTAATGTATTATATATTTAACTATATAATAAATCTAATTATATATAAATGTAATAATATTTACAAACTTACTAAAACTATAGTTTAATAATTAAAATCATAATTATTATTAAAAATACAAAATACCGAATTATTTATTATTTTTATGCAAAATTTATATTTATTAATTTAATAAAAAAAATAAAAATAAAAATAAAATAAAATATTATTGACAAATATTCTATGAAAAGCATTAAATCAATTTCTTTATTTATATAAAAAAATCCTTAAAATAAATGAAAAAAAAATAAATAAATAAATAAATAAATTACTTTTTAATTAAAAATTGTAATGGAAAAACTACTTTTATTATTTTATTTTGTGCATTATCCCATGACCTAATATTTAATACTTTTTAATTTTAAAATCCCATTAAGAATTAAAATATTTCTTTTTCTTTTAATTATTTTATTCTTTTTACCTAATTTTTTCAAGTATAAATACCCCTCATTTCTCATTCAAACTCACACCAAAATTTCTCTCATTCTCTCTTTGAAGAATTACTACTAGTAAGTATTCTTTTCTTACTTTTTATTTTTTTTACTTTTTACTTTTTACTTTTTACTTTTTACTTCGGTTATTATTTTTACCGAAACATGTAAATAATGTTATAAATTATATGCAATTAAAAATAAAATAAATAACATGTATACACTATTACTATTACTAGCACCTATAACCTACTACTTATATTGTAACATAAAAACATTTTGGGATATGTATTAGAGATGTATAGATCTTCGAACTTTCTTGACGAATGGTTTCTATGAGATTCTAGGCAGAGGGTTTGGATTTCCGATTTAAAGGGTCCTATGGCTCAAGCCCCTAGATCTAAATTAGTCATTCGAAGGGAAAGGGGTGATTGGAAGCTTATCTAATACGGCAAGTATCCTAAAATGGAAAACACTGATAAAAGTAGAAACTCTCTAGTCATAGAAACTTAGTAAAATAAGAAACTTTCTAAAAATGAAAACTTTATAAAAATAGTAACTTACTAGGAATAGAAACTTAGTAAAACAAACACATACTTAAACTTAAACATGGACAAAACACTTAACTACTCTTAAATGTCAATAGGTTGACTTTCCTGCTCACTCGTTCAACTCTTTATTCCGAGGAATAAATCTCTCTCTACTTACTAAGGTGAATTCATAGCCCCTCTTTAATTGCTAGCAAACTTACTTACTTTTACTTGGGGTGAGACACATGCTGTTTTTACTTTTTACACTTTAGACACAAGTACAAAACTGTTAAACTATGCTATACCCGGCTATGTCCGACTAAGTCCCTACAGTGATATTTTTAATTGCTGCGGCATGCTTAATTATTGGGGGTAGGCCTATCGGGAGTAACGTCCCCGATACATTTGACCAAGTCGTTGTATTACTTAATAATGAAATTAAACCGACAAGGACAGACACAACTTGTCATGGGGCAAAACTTGAACGTTTAGTCTAAATATCACGCATTGGCATAACTTTTTGATCCTGCGGGAGATCAACTTTACAAACTAAATCTTGTGGTCGAAAACAACGACAAACTTTTTGTTAAACCTATGAACTTCACTCAACCTTTTTGGTTGACACTTTAGCATATTTTGTCTCAGGTGCTGTTTGATTCAAGCTCTTATACTTACCGCTTATGTGATGCTACTTGGACATAGGATCAAGAGATATCGCATTTATTACTTCTGCATGTGAACATTTACGATATTGTTATTCCTGTCATTGTAACGACATTTTATTTTCCGCTGCGTACTCATTAAAGTTAAATTCATCATTTAGTATTGTTCTCGTTTATTATAATATGTTGGTATGTTTTGATATTAGTGACGTTCCTTCCAGACCCTATTGGGAGGATGTTACAAAAATAAAGTTTAGCTAAGACTTACATACACACCGCATGTTATTACTAACGAACAACATACAATATCACACTAATAGTACCTAAAGCAACATCGTTGGACTCCCGCGCTTCATTGCTCATCATCGAATACTCGCGCTCCAACCTCTTAATTCGATCATCGAACGATTCGGAACACTCCGACTTTCGGTGTCCCTCCTTCCGACAGATAAAGCCCTTGATCGTGCTCGACAGTACACCCGTGCAATCCTTTGCAAAATGTCCTTGTTCACCACACGTAAAACACATATGCACGAAACCTCCCAACTTTTTCGTCTGATTTCTAACCAACTCGGGACACTCTGGCCTCCGGTGTCCTTCTTTACGACAATTGTAACACATCACGTCATCACCTCTCGGTATCGTACACTCCCAAATCTTGTGGCCCCTCACCCCACAATTGTAACATTTAGGCATACTAGTGTCCGACTCTATCTACATCTTGCTTCTGACACCTTCGGTCATGTTACTTGCTTTCGTACTAGGGCCACTTCTTGATTCGAACTTTCTCTTACCCAAAGGGTGATCAACAAATTTTGGAGCATGAAATTTAATCCCCATAATCGCTCCTTCGTTACCGTTATCTTGAGGTTTAGGAAACCTCTTTTCGAACTCTTCCCTTACAAGTTTAACCACTTGGTCTCGGACCATTTCCGTTATTCGTCCTTCAACCAACTCCTTGGTTACTTCCCTAACTTTGTCGGTGAAAACCGAGACATACGTACAATCCTTAACGTTAACTCATCCTTCCCCTCATGAATAGGCTCACTCGTTCCGCATCCATCTTCCGTCTTCATTCTAAAGAATGCAATCGATTAAGCAACGAACGAGTACAATCATACGTACAATCCCGACCCATCTTTCTCGACAATCGTCTTACATCACTTGTCAAATACGATTTGCACCTGTAAAAATGGTAGCTAATCATTATTACGCGTACACGCCGTATCCACTCATTAGTACCACGACCGCTTTGCTCGATGATATAACCCAACACAAACACAAAATATATTAATAATATCCGCACATTAATATAAATGTTAGTCCACCTATAACTAGGACACTAACCAAATTCCCATTCTGACCCGTAATCCTACAAGTCCCGTAACAATTAAGCACACACAAAAGTCTAAGTCTAGGTACCTATCTCAAGTCACCTAAATCCCTTAGACCATGCTCTGATATCACTTGTAATGACCCAACCCGTTATCCAACCGAATACGCAGCAAATGTTTTTTTTAAACAGAAGGGTGCACGGCGCGCGACCCTTCTTGTGCGCAGCGCGCACAGACCCCAACAGCTTCTGTCCGGATTTTCCATTTTTTGCTTAAAGATCTTCCACTTTCCGACACATTTAGACGAAACAGTTTTCACAACACATTATAATAAGTAAAACTAACACGTTTTCATAATAAAACAAGTTTTAAGACCCCGGTCCCACATCGGCCCAATTTACCATCTATTACAAAATACACTTTTCGACCACATAATTTTAACACAAAATAAAGACTGAGCATGGTTATTGGGGATACGCTACCCAATCCTAATCAATCCAAAAGCACGTCTTCTAAAGCACCTATGCGAGTCCACTAGTTCCCATGCTTATCCGAGCCACCGCCTCCGTGCGAATCTATAAAAAATGTAAACAACGAGAGGGTAAGCTAAAGCTTAGTGAGTGCAATAGTTACACACATACATATATAATTTACCTACTTGCACTCCCTTACCCAAACCACGAGATAAACCCACATGTCAATGTCTAAGTGACTAGCATCAACCTTACCACAATAATCTCGTATATCAAGCGAAAAAGCTAGTAACATCAATCGCACCATAATTACCTCGTGTATCAATTCGCACAAGCTAGTAACATCAATCGTACAACTAGCGTAAACCTTAGCATATTTTCGCATATCATCTCGTAACAAAAGCTAGTATCGTGAAAATCGCACCACTAGCGACATCATTAGCATAATAATCATAATAATAATTAAATGCTATCATCAACAATTTATAAACCATGGTTAACCAAGATCGCAAGGGAATGACCTCGCGAACAAGTCATCGGTGTTCATAACAACCGTTAGCTCCCAAAAACGGCTATGGTATGCTAACCCCCGAGGTGTTCCAAAACGGCTATGGCAACACCCCCCAAGTGTTCCAAAACGGCTATGGCATCACTTGGCAAATTGTGTGAGTAAGAACCGACTATTCGATTAGCGCCCAAAACGGCCATGGTATGCTAACCCCGAGGTATCCTAAAACGGCTATGGTATTCCCCCAAAGTGTTCCAAAACAGCTATGGCATCACTTAATAGCGGCTATTACTCACAACCATGTGCACAAAACGGCTATGTGCACAATTAACAAATAATAATATGTGTGTATATATATATATATATATATATATATATATATATATATATATATATATATATATATATATATATATATATCGGGTTACACAAACCTCAAGTCGCATGTTATCGCACAAAATCCGGCTATGGTGACACTAATCCCAAAGGTATCCAAACGGCTATCGTCACATCGATGTGCACCAAAACTCGGCTATTGTACACATCGTGCACAAGCAAATAAATTATATACATACATGTATAATTATTCCACTCACCTTGAAATCTCGATAAAAGTAAGCCAAATCCGTTGCTCCGTCAATGAAACGTACTTATTCCATTATCATAATAACGAACATCACAATTAGGGTGGATTACAAACCAACCCATATTGACACCTAGTGCAAATCTTGACCCAATAGTACTTCCAAGCCCAACCAAAGTCTAAACTCACCAATAATCACTAACTAGAGTGATAATGGTTCTAATAACGCCAATCAAACCCAATCATAATTGTTAAACACCTATCTTGCCCAAGATGACATCTAAACCCTAATTTTGACCCAATTCAAAATTTGTCAACCAAATACACCCAAAAGGGTTTCCAACACTTCAATAACCACTAAACTAAGTTATTACAACCAAAATCAAAGCCTAATCATGGCCAAGTCAGTTTCCAACCCAAAACCCAACAACAACAACAACAACATTAAACCCGATTACTAACATCAATAAACTCACTTCAAGAGATTAAATGGGTTTCTCAACAAACCAAGTTCAAACCCTAACTTTGGATATCAAATCCAACAATGAAATTCGGAGTTAGAACTTACCACAACAACCAAAACGTAGCCAAGAACGAGATGAACAACTTTAATACTTGAGCTTTGGTGAGAATCAAGCTCCATCCTCCTTGATTTGAGCTCTCTCTCTCTAGAAATGGATCTCTCTCTCTAAAATTTGGTGAGAGTGTTTGAGTAGGTGAAGAATGTGATCCAAATGGGATTGGATCAGCTTTTGTGGCCTCAAATCGTCCAATAAGTGAAAAGACCACTATACCCCTCATTAACTCATTTAAAAGAAAATAGGAATCTGTCGCCTGGCAACGTGCGCGACGCGCGCCCATAACTTTACGCTACGCGCACGATGGTCTGAACAGGTTTCGAGCTTTAATTTTACACCACGCTTTACACACCTTAAGTACATCATTTCTACTCTATGTACAATAAATATTTGGGTCTTACAACTCTCCCCCACTTAGAATCGATCACGTCCCCGTAATCCTCGTCACTTAGCCAACTGGACCCACACTCTATGGTCCTCAAACATATGTTCCAATCCAACTTCCACCACAGTCATCATTAACTCGAAGATTATCCCATTTAACCATTACACACTTGCACGCATTTTAGAACATGCAATGCATACAATATCCGAATCTACTACAATCGCTTAGCATACATTGAATCATCACGCGTTTTCTCCAACTCCTCTAGGCAATTCTTCCTAATGAATCACCTTTATCACTCAATCGTCACCCGTGATTTCATCAAATTCCCGAATCCGAGCACTAAAACTCGCTCAATCCCATACGTATGGAAGAACTCAACCAAAATTTCATACCGAGACATCGTCTCTACCGTATACCCTTAACAAGCATAGTCCTATAGTAACCACGTCCCCAACATGAAGTCAACAACCCAACCGATGAAGACCAACAAAAGTGAATCCTTACGGATAACACTTACCACCTAACATTCCTTATAGTGCGCATACATGACTAATACGCAATTATCGCAAAACACGGCTATTGCACCACTAATCACACGACATGGTCTTCATGACCGAACCACCAACGTATAAAACAACCAATAGTTTTCAATACTTACACTATTAAGGTTATTCAACACAAAACTCAAGGTGTACAAAAATGGCTATTGTCACACCCTCAAGTACAAGAAAAAAAACGGCTATCATGATATATCCGTAGTGTGCAAAAACGGCTATTGCAACACTACCAAAGATATGTGAGGGAAACACGGCTATCGCATCACTATTACCAACGTGTGAGTAAAAATCAGCTATTACTCACAACCATGTGCACAAAACCGCTATGTGCACAATTCATTCGGGCAATTAAAATCATAAACATACAAGTAACGGTTCTTTCCGAAAACCATAAATACCAATCTCCAATAACATTCATTAGTATCAGATAGTTTCTATTGATAACAAGACATCCATATCAATACATCTAGTTGAAAGTTAAAATACCTGAAGAGGTTCAATGGTTCATCATTTTGAATGTGGTTGACATCTGCTCTAGAGACGAGAGTGTGAGTAAATTTCTGTGGTGAATTATGATGAATGCCGTATCGAAGATTGTGAATGTTCACAATACCTATTCGTTTTGAGGCGTTAAAGAGGTTTGATTAATGATTTGTAAATGGAGGGCAAAGGGTTTTAGAAGAAGAAGAAGAAGAGGAGAGTGTAGTAGGAATGGATTGTAATGTACGGATTTTGAGGGAATGTGAAGATGAAGTAGTAGCCATTAACAATTACGAGGTCATTGTAAGACTAATTGTAGTGGTAATTCATGTCATGTTGCCAGATTCTTGTACTTTTTTTGTTTACTAGGATATGTTTAGTTAGTGGTGTTGTTGGTTAGTGGAATGGTAACATGATATTTTATTTTATCTTTCTGTTTTATTTTTCTGTTTTATATTTTTTTTAGTTTCTAACAAATAATAATAATAAAAATAATAATAACGTTTAAAAAAAATGACTAACGGCTATATATTTAGAAAATGACGAACGACTTTATTTTTATTCTATAAATACTCCATTTCACCAACTTCAAATCATACTTCACATTTTCTACACATTCTAAACTTCTAAAACTCTCTTAATTATTTAAAATGAGTTCGTTGAATGTTGGCATACAAGTTAATTACGGAGGTGATTTTGATCATGAAGTAATGAATTATACATCTTGCTGGCAACATGATTATTTCAATGATGTCCGTGAATATGGTAAATTATTGAAGGTGGTTGAAATATTTTTGGAAGACCTACCTCTGTATTTCATACATGTTTGGTACTTCGAAACCCCAACATTCCATCCTCGCTACTTGAAGATGACAACGATTGGTTTGGATTGGTAGAGCGAGCCTTGGTACGCTATGAAACAAATTAAGATTTATATCAAATTTAAGGATGAAAGCGAAAACATTGGTGAAAGTGAAGATGAAGTTGTACCTGAATCTCCAGAAGAAGATGAAGCTGCAATATGGGCGCCTACCGATGATGAGAAGTGATCAAAGTTTATGTTGAAGATAGCCGTTAGGAATTAATGAAATCGTTTTAGGAACTAAGTTGTTTTTTCTATTTTTAGGATATAATGTAATTGTTTAAGAATTAATGCAATAAACGGCTATATTTTATGGAATAACGGTTCATAAATTTGATAAAACATAAAGTACATTAATTTAAATTACTAAAGATAAAATTACTTAATGTAAATAAAAAAATATTCATCATTTTAAAATTCCTAAACAAAACAAGAAACTACGTAAAAAATTATTCATTATTATTAGCGGAACGAAAGTAAGGTGATAAGTTCCAAACGTGCTAAGTTAAATCTGCCTCCAATTGATTGTTTACTTGTTTATCCCTTATTTCCTTAACCCTAGCATCTCGATCCCTCAAATTCCTTTCTAACTGTCATGGTAGGTTCCTTTGTATCATTCTTTCTTTTCTGCATCCAATCACAAAACTGTTGTTTTCTTGAATCATGTTATGTAATACAATACAAGCATACATATGTCTTCTAAATTTTTTAAAGTCTATAGATCTCGCCGGAGTTATTAACATTGCAAATCTACCCTGTAATACTTCAAATGCACGCTCAATATCTTTCCTTGCGCTTTCTTGAAACCGTTTGAATTTTTTGTGTAGTTCGTCAGTCGGATTATGGGGAGCTTTTACCAACATAGCCCAATCTGAGTAAATACCATCACCTAGGTAATACCCTCTCTCGTAGTGATGCCCATTTACATCAAATGGTGAAGGTGGAGCAGTGCCATCTTTTATGGTGTTAAACAACAGTGAATTATTTAAAACGTTAATATCGTTGTTTTCACCTGCCATACCAAATAATGCATGCCGTATCCACAAATATTGAGAGGCTACTGCCTCAAGCATAACAGACGGGCCTTTTTTTTTTATCACCTCTAGTATATTACGCAACAGGATAATTCTTCCACTCCCAATGCATACAATCAATACTACCAAGCATACCTGGTAAACCATGTTTTGTGCGTAAATATTATAAAGCCGAGCAATATCTTCGGCAGTTGGTTTTTGCAAATACTCTCTAGAAAACAAATGAAATACGCAACGACAAAAATTATCTAGACATAAAGCAACCGTTTTCTCACGAACTTTTATATATTCGTCAAATAAATCAGGTGTAGTTCCATACGCCATTTGGCGTCTGGCTGTTGTGCACTTTTGGAGTATTGTTAAACTTTGACAGCCAGCTGCATCGGGACGTTCCCTAAAATACATAAAATAATCCTGAATATTGCTACTATTATAGTTAGATATACCTTCGATGATTCGGAGAAATAATTGCCGACTCGTTCGAAAACGTCGCTTGAAGTTTTTTTCAGGATAAACGGGTGATTCTGCAAAATAATCATTGTATAACCTCACAGCTGCATCTTCACGATCCATTGGAATATAATCTCAGGTACGAGTGTAACACCCCAGCTTAACATGACCACAATATTGTCCGCTTTGCCCGTAGGCGCACGGCTTTTTCTTGGCGACCACACACGAGAAGCACTTTCCCAGGAGGTTACCCATCCTGGTAGTGCTCTCGCCCGAGCACGCTTAACTGCAGTGTACTCACACATCTGCTCTGCCTGTGGTCCCAAAACGAGTTGTGTCATTTAAGCGTGAGTATTACCTTATAATCCATGATCACTCATGTCTGTGGGCGATGTGAGATTTGCCTAGGGTGTTACATTCACCCCCCCTCAGGGACTCATCGTCCTTGATGAGGTTTGCCCCACCACCCCCAACAGTACATGAGTGGCTCTGATACCATTCTGTAACACCCCAACTTAACATGACCACAATATTTTCCGCTTTGCCCGTAGGCGCACGGCATTTTCTTGGCGACCACACACAAGAAGCACTTTTCCAGGAGGTTACCCATCCTGGTAGTGCTCTCGCCCGAGCACGCTTAACTGCAGCGTACTCACACATCTGCTCTGCATATGGTCCCAAAATGCGTTGTGTCATTTAAGCGTGAGTATTACCTTATAATCCCATGATCACTCATATCTGTAGGCGATGTGGGATTTGCCTAAGGTGTTACATTATAATCCCTCTCCCTCCACTTGTCGCCTCTCCCTCCACTTCTTCTTTCGTTAAACTACTAACAAAATTAACAAATTTTTCATCATCGGAATCATCAATGAGAAACTCAACATTCTGTATGCCTTTTCCATTGTGTGTGATTTTAAAGATAATTAAAGAAAGAAAGAAAGAAAGAAAGATTTGTATGTGTAAATAATAATCTGGATAGGTATACATAAAAATAAAATTATATTAAAATTTTTTTTATTCAAACCAGCAACGATTGGATTTTTTCAGCCCAATCAGAAGACCACATATGGCCAAAACGTATGTTGTGAGCTCCGTAGAAAGTCAGCCAACACAGGCAAAATGCCACATCCAAACGCCGTGATACGGCAGCTATGTGGCGTTTTGGGTGGTACACGTCGGCACCCAACGCCGTGGTCCAACCCCGATAAAAGTGTTATAATAAATCAATCGATTAATCAATCCATTATATTAAGACTCACGTATTCGTGTGTTCGATTTGTTATTTCGATATTTTGTTTAGTGTGGGGCAGTGGGGAGGGGTTTTTAGCAGCCATGCCTTCGGATTGGTCCGGATTTTCTCCAGGACAGTAAGACAGTAGTTGAGGGTGAGTTATGCAACTACGGAATATAAGCGCGTGGATGGTTAAGTTCCCCTAGATGATCACAAACTGATGCCAAGAAAAAGAAATATGGAATTGAATTTGGGATTAGGGATGACAATAAATCAATAATCGCAATGTGTGACGACTTAATTTTGGCTCCTTCATTTCCTATCTCGATTTTATTTTTAATTTTATTCGTTTGTTTACTCTTTGTTCAGTGACATGCATGATTGCAAGCGGCGTATGTTGCGGTGGTCGTTGCGGTGTTTTGGTGACTAGTTCATTTCAACTCCTTATCGACGTCTAATAAGTCGGTCAACAGTTAAAAGTCGTGTCAAAAGCGGGAAAAGTCGAGTCAAGGGCGGTCAAAAGTAAAAAATCGATTAAAGTCGGTCAAATCAATCAAAAATTGTGTAGTTTTGTTTTACTTTATTGTATTTTATATATATATATATATATACATGCTATTACTGCTAACATAATATATATATATATATATATACATATATATATATATATATATATATATATATATATATATATATATATATATATATATATATATATATATATGATAATGCTTAAATTATACATATTTTTATAATTATATAAAAGCGTTATCTTGGTATTATCTCATCATTTTAAGTATTATCTTATCAAATTCTTATTTATTCTTGTAAAAAGGTATTTTATGTTTTGGTTTAGTAAATATGTTAAAACTAGCCAAAAACATAAGAAATCTTAAAATATGGAAAGGAAGCCGCTGACTCTAAAAGGAAAAACCACCGGCTATGGTGTGCAAATTTAAGAAAGTTTTAGTATACGAAGTGACGTGAAGATCAAGAAAAAAAGTTGTTAAAGATGCCGTCTATATTCAAGTAAAGTCGCCGGTTATGGTATCTAATTTAGTATGCTTAAAGCTAAAGTCATTGAAAATAAGGAAATAGAAATCCGACCCTCGCACAAAGTAAAAGAGCCGCGGGCTATATCATTAACAGCCAACGACTATGGAGCTAAATATAGATATTCGTGGGCTTCAAGTTACTTGGTGATGTGACGACCCGGAAATTTCCGACCAAATTTAAACTTTAATCTTTATATTATTCCGACATGATAATCAAAGTTTGTTAAGTTAAATCTCAAGAATTTTAAACTGTGTTCATACATTCATTATAACCTCGACCAAATTCTGACGATTCACGAACCGTTATATATAAATAGATATGTATATGTATATATATATATATATTATAACTTGAGAATATTAACAAAGTATTAAACGTATAATACTTTATACGAACGTATTTGTTTCAATATGATTTTCGGCGAAATTAAAAAAATATATATTAAATGATTGAATTATCAGAAACATTGAATTATGATTACAAGTCTCTGTTGAGAGGTCCACTATGATTTGAGAAAATCTATTCCTCTTAACGATATTCAGAATAATTTGTAAAGCTATTTATAAATAAAAACAAAAAGTGTCATTTACGAAAGTTAGACAAAAGTTAGTGGAGAATTGGTTTCCATAATATTCTATTAATCTATTTTCAAACGTACAAAGACGTTTTCAGTTTAAAAAGAACTTCATTATTAAAACGTATATAACTTTTATAAATATCTAGAATCACTTTTGACAACTCATTACTTAACCAGTATAATAAATATAATGATATTTATATTTTATTTCATTAAATATATATAACGATTTTAATTAATATTATATATATTTATACGCGTATTATACATACATAGTTTTTATACTTTTACTATACTTTAACTTTACCTTTACTTTACTTTTACTTTACTTTAACTTTAATAATTCACTTTAATAATTCATACTTTAATAATTCACTTTAATAATTCACTTTAATAATTCATACTTTAATAATTCACTTTAATAATTCACTTTAATAATTCATACTTTAATAATTCACTTTAATAATTCATACTTTAATAATTCACTTTAATAATTCATACTTTAATAATTTACTTTAATAATTCATACTTTAATAATTCACTTTAATAAATCATACTTTAATAATTCACTTTAATAATTCATTTTAATAATTCATACTTTAATAATTCATACTTTAATAATACTTTAATAATTCATACTTTAATAATTCACTTTAATAATTCAAAAATCTATTATAAATAGAATTTAGTAGGTTTCATTATTTCATAGAAACTTGAAAATATATTTCTCTACACTCTCTCAATCGATTATATATATATATATATATATATATATATATATATATATATATATATATATATATATATATGTATATATATATATATATATATGTATATATATATATATATATATATGTATATATATATATATATATATGTATATATATATATATATATGCTCTGTATTATTTTAAGATATTATTAGTATACATAAAATATTACGACGGAGTGGTGTCCGAGTGATTTCAAAATAGTTTTTTTGAATGAGTCGAAGCTAAGGAAATTATGGGTTATAGCTATGGAGGTGATGAGTATGGTTCATGGGTATGCTCGTGAGGTTAATCTAGTGTTTATCATCTCCGTTGCGTCTACGTACTTTCCTGCAATATTGAATCTAAATATTGATACGTTCGTGAATCCGAGGCCAACCTTGCACTTGTTAAATGACGTTATATGTATTTTTACTACGAAATACAGTATTGTGAGCTTCATTTGCTCCCTTTTTAATTGCTTTTGCAATATATATTTTGGGGCTGAGAATACATGCGCTGTTTTATAAATGTTTTACGAAGTAGGCACAAGTACTAAAACTAATTCTATGTGGGTTTAAACCAGAAATATACCCTTAGCTTGGTAACATTAAACTACTTGTCTATGTACGGTAGGCGCGAATCCTAAAGATAGATCTATTGGGCCTGACAAACCCCATCCTGACTATGGGATGCTTTAGTACTTCGAGGTTATTTTAAATACACCTGATCTGGTGTACTTCAGAGGGTAAAACATGAACGTTAAGGCTTGTTACCGGGTGCCTACAACTTATAGAATACTTTTATACACTTGCGAGTGTACATATATTTATAAACGGAAATCTTGTGGTCTATTAATATATTGAAATGATTGTTATGATAAACCTATGAACTCACCAACCTTTTGGTTGACACTTTAAAGCATGTTTATTCTCAGGTATTAAAGAAATCTTCCGCTGTGCATTAGCTCATTTTAAGGATATTACTTGGAGTCATTCATGGCATATTTTGAAAGACGTTGCATTCGAGTCATTGAGTTCATCAAGATTATTATTAAGCCAATTATAGTTGGATGTATTATGAAATGGTGTGCATGCCGTCAACTTTCGTTGTAAAGAAAGTTTATCTTTTAAAAACGAATGCAATGTTTGTAGAATGTATCATATAGAGGTCAAATACCTTGCGATGTAATCAACTATTGTGAATCGTTTATAATGTATATGAACGGGTCCTTTCAGTTGGTATCAGAGCAGTGGTCTTAGCGAACCAGGTCTGCATTAGTGTGTCTAACTGATAGTCGTTAGGATGCATTAGTGAGCCTGGACTTCGACCGTGTCTGCATGTCAAAAGTTTTGCTTATCATTTTTGTCGGAAATTGCCTGCTTATCATTCTTAGTCTAGACACGTCTTACTGCATTGATTGCATGAATAGTGTATAGACAAAATTCATATCTTAGCATATCTGCTAATCCATATCTTAGCGTATCTGTTACTGTAAACTTTGCCTGACATATCCCGTAAATTCCTCCGTAATCTACGAAATCTTTTGCGCTATATATATAGATATTCTATGTAATTAGAATACCACCCGATAGCTGAAAAATCATTTCATATCAAAAAATCCTTTATTCAATCGAACGAAATGGAATTCGTCATTAGTTCAAGTCCCTCAAATTCCAATATGGAATCCCACTCAAGCTCCGAAAGCAGTGTGACCGGAATGGATCAACCAATTAGCCATCATCTATTCTGGATGAATTGGGGATAGGTTCGTAGCCTCCTCAATAATTGGAGACAAGAAGAAGGTGATCCCTTCCATCCACCACATTGCCCTCTTGGCGATGAACCTGAAGCACTTACCGGTGAACCGGTCCGAAACGCCATTTTCTCTCTCATTTCCAGAGTTTCTCGTCATGATTATATACTACATCAAATTCTAGATTTTATTTATCCGCTCGTCCGAACCGACAATCACCCCGGTGTAATAGAAGAAGTCAACGCGCTTCACGCTCGAGTAGTGGCTTTAGAGAATATGGTGCAAGGGTTACAAACACCAACAAATAACGAAGTATTAATTCATAATTTCAATTTTATTGAATAAATACTCCGTAAAAGTTATGTAATTTCTAAAGTCTTTAGGAATTATTCAGTTCTAGTTTCAACCGTAAATCAAATGAGTTTAATTTAATATTAACTCATTAAATCTATGTTACATCTGAAGAAAATATGCACATATATATTTTCATAAAGACTGTAATAAAATTCTGTTGTACAAAATATTAATTGTGAAATTTTTTTTAATGGGTAGGTAATAGCCGAGAGATATATAAATTCACAATTAATATATTACATTTTTCGAAACTGATTCAGCAATCATCAATCCCTACTTTCACAACAATATCCATTCTTTCATATAAATCAAAACAATCATACTTATTCAAATTCAATTACATATTCTAATTTTGAAATCGCATAATTCAATTCGAAATATAACCAGTATCATCACTCTTAGATTCCTATATCTTTCAAAGCTATACTTTGACTTCAAAACTATGTTAGAACATCATATGTATTAATGATTACAATATGTACTCAAACCCTTCGAAATTCCTGAAGACACTTCAACTAAGGAACAATCGAGATGATGATCCAACCACATGTTACCCACAGTTATACACCTGAAAAACTCTCAAAACCCAAGTCATAGTTCGACACGTATCCGTGTTAGACCCTTTGGCATTTACTAGCTAACATAACTTTTCAATTCTGTTTAAAAATAGACAGTTTTGTCACAGCTCCAGCAAGTCAACTTCAACTTCTCAATCAAAAAAGTCTTATTATAACCTCGATAGATACGTTGCCCTTTCGCCAACGTTACCGGGGAATCGTTTACATTCACCACATTAGCAATAAACTTACCAACAACTTCACTGATCTTTGACTTTCCAAAAAAAAAAATCATTATAATTATCGAAATCCTATCATATACTCATTCGTACCTTATAACAAGAATTGTCATACCAATTATTGAGAATCAGCAATCAGTATTTTGAAACCTCGCAGCATGTCTACATCAACAATTACATATACACACAACGTCTACCTCCAAGACTTACATTCTTTGAATGAAAAATTTCTGAAAAACACCCTAAACTGCGAACCAGTTTTCGAAATTTTGAAAAATGCTGATGAAGCAGCAAAAACTGTAAACGACCTTAACAGTAAAAAGTTGGATGATAAAGGATAGTATATTGGCAAAGCTCAGAAAAAGAGAAGATTTGGAACTGGAAAACGGATTGAGCAAAGTATGAAGGAGGCTGTGGATAAATCACAAAGGCTGAACTTGCCTTCAAAGAATCCAAATGATTCAGTACTTGCTGAAGTCATTAACGAATACCTTGCTCCTGACTCTAAACCCCTGCGGACAATATCCTTCACCATCCTCTGATATTAGACATTCTAAGATATCATCGTATCTTTCATTATAAATATCATCTATACTTCTGAAGATATTTTTATAATTATTCTTATCTGAAATCATTTACCTCTTCGCGCTATCTGTATTATATCATAAAAGAAACTATTTTAGTTTCTAAATTCTGAAACATTCGAATTTAAAATAGGAATATTCGTGAAGAAGTTTTGGGAGCTGAAGCATGAGTTAGTATAATATAATGACACTTGATCAACGTGATTCTATTACAGTAATTCATGCTGAGTTTCTAAATGGAACATGATGATTCACAGATCATAACGTCATCATGTTCTATGTTACACGACTCTTGTATTCTCTTTGATCTCTAAATACCAAGAAAATATTTCTTGATGATTCGGCCTTTTCCGAGGTATTCTGGTAATTTGACAAGTCAAGATCGTGTCATTACAATTTCCTTCCTAGAACATTAACAATGTTCATTCCGAAATTTATATCTGCGAATTCTGGACCATTACAAACGGTGCTTAATCGCAAGAAGAAGAAACGAAAGGACAAAGCTCCGAACTAGAAATGGGAGTATAAATCATAGCAAATAGAAGAGAGCATTAACTGTGGATGACAATGATTATAGAAGAAGCAAGGACTTTGAAATATAAGGGAAGATATAAAACCCAACAACAACCCAGAAATCACAAACCGTATATATCAATGCATATAGCAATATAAAGACACGGGAGAACTAAAAACACTATAAAACCAAGAGTATAGTAGAAGTAAATAGATTCTTCCGGAGGCAGATGAAAAAGAAGAGCGACAGATATGAAAGTGAGGAGTATATCAAGAATCAGCACTGGATGAAGCATATTGACAAATACTTTAAAATATGAGTTGAGAAGGTGTGAGTTGTAAGAAAATAAATGAGGTGGATTTATAGTGAAATATCCGACAGAGAAATCAAAATGGATTATCGCATTAATTCGAAGAGGATCATAATTTCCTTAATCGCCGAATAATCAAATCCAATATAGATTACAAAGATTTTCTTTTCGGAGATCAATCGTGATGAAGTCAAAAGATACGACGAATCACTATTATCTTATTTCATTCATTTACGATAACTTCACTCACACGCTTCGAGTAATTAAATTATTTTATCCATTCTTCTTGAACATGATAAAACTCTATAATCGTTATAATAACATTCTCATTGTTAGTCATGACGACCTCTATCAAATTTTGGAGACGAAATTTCTTTAACGGGTAGGTACTGTGACGACCCGGAAATTTTTGACCAAATTTAAACTTTAATCTTTATATTATTCCGATACGATAAGCAAAGTTTGTTAAGTTAAATCTCAAGAATTTTAAACTGTGTTCATACATTCATTATAACCTCGACCAAATTCTGACGATTCACGAACCGTTATATATAAATAGATATGTATATGTATATATATATATTATAACTTGAGAATATTAATAAAGTATTAAACGTATAATACTTTATACGAACGTATTTGTTTCAATATGATTTTTGGCGAAATTAAAAAAATATATATTAAATGATTGAATTATCAGAAACATTGAATTATGATTACAAGTCTCTGTTGAGAGGTCCACTATGATTTGAGAAAATCTATTCCTCTTAACGATATTCAGAATAATTTGTAAAGCTATTTATAAATAAAAACAAAAAGTGTCATTTACGAAAGTTAGACAAAAGTTAGTGGAGAATTGGTTTCCATAATATTCTATTAATCTATTTTCAAACGTACAAAGACGTTTTTAGTTTAAAAAGAACTTCATTATTAAAACGTATATAACTTTTATAAATATCTAGAATCACTTTCGACAACTCATTACTTAACCAGTATAATAAATATAACGATATTTATATTTTATTTCATTAAATATATATAACGATTTAAATTAATATTATATATATTTATACGCGTATTATACATACATAGTTTTTATACTTTTACTATACTTTAACTTTACCTTTACTTTACTTTTACTTTACTTTAACTTTAATAATTCACTTTAATAATTCATACTTTAATAATTCACTTTAATAATTCATACTTTAATAATTCACTTTAATAATTCACTTTAATAATTCATACTTTAATAATTTACTTTAATAATTCATACTTTAATAATTCACTTTAATAATTCATACTTTAATAATTCACTTTAATAATTCATACTTTAATAATTCACTTTAATAATTCATACTTTAATAATTCACTTTAATAATTCACTTTAATAATTCACTTTAATAATTCATACTTTAATAATTTATACTTTAATAATACTTTAATAATTCATACTTTAATAATTCACTTTAATAATTCATACTTTAATAATTCACTTTAATAATTCAAAAAACTATTATAAATAGAATTCAATAGGTTTCATTATTTCATAGAAACTTGAAAATATATTTCTCTAAACTCTCTCAATCGATTTATATATATATATATATATATATATATATATATATATATATATATATATATATATATATATATATATATATATATATATATATATATATTTGCTCTGTATTATTTCAAGATATTATTAGTATACATAAAATATTACGACGGAGTGGTGTCCGAGTGATTTCAAAATAGTTTTTTTGAATGATTCGAAGCTGAGGAAATTATGGGTTATAGCTATGGAGGTGATGAGTATGGTTCATGGGTATGCTCTTGAGGTCAATCTAGTGTTTATCATCTCCGTTGCGTCTACGTACTTTCCTGCAATATTGAATCTAAATATTGATACGTTCGTGAATCCGAGGCCAACCTTGCACTTGTTAAATGACGTTATATGTATTTTTACTACGAAATACATTATTGTGAGTTTCATTTGCTCCCTTTTTAATTGCTTTTGCAATATATATTTTTGGGCTGAGAATACATGCGCTGTTTTATAAATGTTTTACGAAGTAGGCACAAGTACTAAAACTAATTCTATGTAGGTTTAAACCAGAAATATACCCTTAGCTTGGTAACATTAAACTACTTGTCTATGTACGGTAGGCGCGAATCCTAAAGATAGATCTATTGGGCCTGACAAACCCCATCCTGACTATGGGATGCTTTAGTACTTCGAGGTTATTTTAAATACACCTGATCTGGTGTACTTCAGAGGGTAAAACATGAACGTTAAGGCTTGTTACCGGGTGCCTACAACTTATAGAATACTTTTATACACTTGCGAGTGTACATATATTTATAAACGGAAATCTTGTGGTCTATTAATATATTGAAATGATTGTTATGATAAACCTATGAACTCACCAACCTTTTGGTTGACACTTTAAAGCATGTTTATTCTCAGGTATTAAAGAAATCTTCCGCTGTGCATTGGCTCATTTTAAGGATATTACTTGGAGTCATTCATGGCATATTTTGAAAGACGTTGCATTCGAGTCATTGAGTTCATCAAGATTATTATTAAGCCAATTATAGTTGGATGTATTATGAAATGGTGTGCATGCCGTCAACTTTCGTTGTAAAGAAAGTTTATCTTTTAAAAACGAATGCAATGTTTGTAAAATTTATCATATAGAGGTCAAATACCTCGCGATGTAATCAACTATTGTGAATCGTTTATAATGTATATGAACGGGTCCTTTCAGGTGATCAAGAAACACGTTTTGGAGGGTTACAGATTAGGACAGCCGCCAACTATAGTTGTTAAAGCCACTGGCTATATAGCCGGTTAACCAATCCTATAAATAGATGACGAATTTTATAGTTTTAAGAACACACTTTTCAATTCAGTTTTTAGGGTTATATTACGAATTTAGCTACGAATTATCTCATAGTTAGGGTTTAATTTTCAAGTGTAATTTGCTTTTGGATTGAAAGTTTAATTCAAGTTTTGTTTTATCTATTGCTTTTAAGGTACGATTCTTGTTTATCTTTATTGCATCTATTTAAATATGTTTATCTTGTAAATGTTTGTTTTCGTCTCTAACTATGAACTAAACGTTCAAAGTGATTATTTGGACAAAAAGACGATTTTGAGATTAACTGAATGAATCCGACGGCTATGGAGTTACAGCTGCCAGCTGTGCTCCGTAGAACCGACGACTATGTGTTAGAAATTAGCAATTTCTGGTTTTTTCCAGAACTGTGTAAGTAGGTTTCTGAAATTCGTAATTGTTGGTTTATTGCTGCTATAATCGATGATTTTTATGAAATGCTCAATGTAAAAGTGAATAGATAGTTTAGGGTTCACACATCATTAATTCTAGAATAATTTGTTCGCTTGATTTATTCACTTAGGAGATTAGCCATAAACCTAGATGACATTTATTATGCAATTATATGAATTCTATGAAACTATGATATTAGCTTTATATGTTCACTTAGTTGATAGGTTTAATTCATCACAATTAAACCAAGATTAAATCCTAATAATTGATAGTTACATGATATTAGTTTTACTATTCTTAATGGGAATAACAATCGGTCTATAATTGTTATTTTTTTATTATCAATATAAGTTACGAACCTAAACAATTAAATTAATCTACAATGACTCTAAAGTCAAAATAACCACTTCTTTAATTATATATGAATTTATTACAATCAAAATTCTATCTTTCATGAGATAGTCTTATAAAAAGCTCTTAATATACTATTACATCTTATTATTTCTTTCCTACGAGATAATAATAATAAAAAACAATTTAATATAATATAATAATACAATAACTCTAATTGTTTGCTAAGAGTTAAAATAATATAAAATACAACTTTTATAACGCTTCTGCGGTCTCTTGGGACGACAACAAACTTACTATTTAATATATTACACTGATCGGGACTGTTGACTGTAATGTGTAAATTAATAAGTAAATAAGAAAATATAAATTAAAAATTTGAAACCAATTAAGCACTAGCACGATATATATATATATATATATATATATATATATATATATATATATATATATATATATATATATATATATATATATATATATATATATATATAAAAGTTCAAACGAGAAAAAAGGCGAGAATAGTAAGAACTATTAAATTACAAGGATGTTCACGTGTGAGTAGTTTGAATCACATATAAATGTTGATGAAGAGTAAGTTTGAACAAAAAATAGTTTGAAAAAAAACCTATAATTTAACTATATAAGTTCTCGTTCACATGTGCAGATGTGTTTGTGAATATGCGAACAAATCATATAATTCACAATTGAACATGTAATTTGTGACCGTGAGCATTTGTTTGTCAATGATATGAGCATTAAATAACATTTATGTATAATTTAGTGAATATAAATGCATATGAACCATGTAATTAAAAGTATTTGCAGTTTTCGCCTTTTTTTGCGGTTCTCGTATATATATATATACATATATATATATATATATATATATATATATATATATATATATATATATATATATATATATATATATATATATATATATCATCGCAATATCAGTGTATTATTAGTTTTGCACGTTATAGAACAATCATTGATTATATTTGATGAATATTGAGGATTTGGTATCTTAAGTGCTTTAGGATTCGTTTGTGTTAATTGAAGTTCAGTTATTAGCATAGTTGTGCAATATGGTTCGAATCGGGAACCAAAGCTTAAAGTCAAAAATTTTGCAGGCCAAGGTTTTTTCATAAGCGCGAGGCTGTATACGCATCTGAACTCGCGCATGCGAAAAAGGTTACGAGTGTTTCTCTAGTCGCGAAGTATTGTAAAATCGAACGTGAAGTATGAGTTTTGTGGGGCTCGTGATCGCGAAAATATAACCTTTGGGAACTCGCGATCGTGAGGATGTAGCCGGCGGGTTATTTTTGGACAAAACCTAATTTCGAGCTAAAGGAGATCATATCTTTTATTACTTCGTTCTTAAAAAGAAAAAGGCGATTTATAGGGTTCCAAGGCCATTCTTCATCAATCTCAAAGGTTCATTTATTCTAGTGATATTGTTATGGATTCTATTGTTTACAAGTCTTTGATTGATTCTCTCGTGAACATGGTTGGCTAAATTCATTAGTGTTTTCTTAAATGTGAAACTTTTATTGTTGGATTGTTCTATTTTATGAATTATGATGTTTGGATGATTATTATTGATTGAGTTTGATTAAAAAAAACATTATTGTGATTGTTTGTTGCTTGAATTAATTTACATATATTATTGACCTAATTATTGTGAGTTAATTGGTGATAAACAATTCGTGCTTCAACACGTTAAGTGATCTAGACGTTTAGGCACTTGATTTGAAGTGATTGAATTAAGTGTCTATGCGGTAATTGGATGGTAATTTAATATCAGAGTCGTGTAATTGCTTCGAGTGATCGTTATAATTAGAATTTTAAGTAAGTTTAATTTGGATTGAGTCTCAATAGTTTAATCAAACATAGTTTGGTCTTTTGAAGTAGATTAATGTGAGTAAGTCAAATATGATTAATTGAATATACTCTTATCAAACGGTTAATCGGTTTTAATTGTAAAGTACAATCCACGTTAATCGTGAATTATTTAAGTGAACACTGCTTTCTCTTTCTGGTTATTCGTTTAGTTATTTATTGCATCTTACTTCTATTCAAACTCAATTTTAAAACCTCATTTTCTTAGAATAATTATTCGTTATTAAATTCTGAGCACACTTCTCCCTATGGACGAATTCGGACTTGCTTAACTAATAACATACGATTGAGACCAGTTGCTCATTTTGTGTTAAATTGAACCATAAGCATTTGTCATAAATAAAATAGGTTGTGGTTTTACCCTCCCCCATCAACTTTTTGGCGCCGCTGCCTAATGGGTGTCGAAGTACCCGTCAAAAATAACTTAATTACCTTAAATAGTTAGGGTAAGAAGGATTCGTTCTACGAGAAACTTTGGTTTAAAAGCAAGCATTTTTTAGACTTTCATTTGACTAAAACTAAAATATGCAAAATAACTAAAAGCTAAATTAAATTATTTAACTAATCGAAACTTATACTTTAACAATTCAAGCAAAAGAGCATCAACAATTAAATAAAACTAGTTGTTGAACCCTCGTTTCGCGCCGGGGGTTCGGTTTTCAATGTATTTTATTGCATTTAATTAGTAAAATTATTTCGTGGCTAAAGAATGATGTCGTTGAAACGCAACTCGAGTCGAACTAAAAGGTATAACCCGTGAAAGATTTAAATGTTGTTTTAAATTAACAATATATGCCCATCTCCGCGTTTAGCTATGTAATTATCGGCTTTTAAAAATTTAACTCAAAATCAACGCGTATGAAAAGTACCTCAAATATTTAGCGTTTTTTAAAAGCGTCCGTTTTGCGTATAGTTAGTGACATTGTGTTCCTAAAATTATTTCGAGTTTAACGATGGTGTCAGAAAAATTTAACTCGTTGCGAGCGAGAAGATATGACCCGTTGAATATTTGGGTTGAGTTTATTTAAGATTTTTTATTATAATGGTTATTTGACACTTTACTCCCTGTTTGGGGGGTCGATTTGAATATTTGAAAAAAGTGTGGAGGTCTTTGTTAGTGTAGTGAAATTTAATTAGAATTAAAAAAAAAAGATGAAATGATGAAAATGTCCCTAATCACTATTCACCATTTTTGTGTATTAGATAATATAATATAGTAAAGTAATTAGTTTGAAATGGTAAATGGGTGATGTTTATTGGGATTGTTATGCCCCACGTTTGTAATTTTCATGGCTATGTATTTAGCCTTCGGTTTGGTAGTCACGTTCGTTAGTGAAGAGTTATTAAGTTTGGTTTGATAATGAACTACCGACTTATTAAGTTGTGTTTTAATTAATTATCGTTTTATACCCGTGAATTCATAGGATTCGATCATTCGGAGAAACAAATTGTAGTATTGATGTAATATAAATAACAACAACAATAACAAACAAAACCCAATTCCACATAAATAAAACTCAATCCCATATAAATAGAGTACTAGTTGATGTTAAAAATTCATTTTGAGAATCATTTCACCAATAAGTACTTGAATTTTCTATAGTATATTATTCAAATCATATCCAAAACAATTAACAAACTTGTATACTGAATTTTTGTTCATGTAACACTTTGATAAGGTAATTTTACCGAGTTTATATCGTTAATTTAAAATGATTATTAAAAAATTTATTTTTATTCAGATCCAAATTCATTAAGAGACTTTAAATCATTCAAATTATTTAGCACTAATTTATTCTATTTAATTTTATCAAACGCAAACTAAGAGATCAACCACTCCAGCATTTTTTCCATGCGTCGTGTGAAGAATAAGAAGCACCATAACCACATATGAGTTCGGGTCACTTCGTGAATGATTTAATTGGTGTACGCGTTTGTCGTTCAAAGAAATGATATATTAATATTATTCACGTGTTTTACTCCGAGTTTTGTACAAACAAAATAAATACAATCGGGATCATTTATGTTAAATTTTCCATATATTAATTAATACTTAAAAGCATGACTAAAGAATTGAATAATTGAACACTGAACAATAGTTGTTCAATCATGAGTTCGCATATTCATAATCTTATAATCACGTTATGTTTAATATTGATATCAACAATAGTTAATAGATTCTTTTAGTGTGAAAATTTTCATCATAACCTCGTGAAACAAAACATACGTACACCAGATCAAAGGTTCGCTTGAAGCAGACCGACTACATTTACACTTGATTAAAAGATTAACAACCCAAAAGCTCAACACTAAAAGTAAAACCCTCCATCATCTCCATATTAATCTAGTTAGGTACAAATTCACGCTAACATGTCACCTCTATTCAGTCTTCATTTTTCTAGAGATCTATCTTAAGGAAACGTAATCTACCCTAAAATACTAAAACTATATTGCACACATTCAACTTTGTAATAGTCTTAAACTAGTTGGGCGACCTGGCTTTGCGCCGGTTCTTCACCTTACATAGCTAATTATTGATAAAGTAACTATTTATCATTTTTTTGTTTCATTTTTCGTTTTGTCGAAAAGGACCCAAAATAGTTATGTAATTGATTTGTAATAAGCTTGAAAGTAATTATTCATCATTTTTTGTTTTAGTTTTCTTCTTATCGAGAGAAAAGACTCAAATGCTCAATCAATAAAGTGAGATGTACACCAACAATTGGTACAAACTATTTAATAAAATAGAAAAACTATTTATAATATATATATATATATATATATATATATATATATATATATATATATATATATATATATATATATATATATATATATATAACAAAAAAACAGTTATTAAAAAATCAGTTACATTGTTAATTTGTAATGAGAGAAAAAGGTAAACAATAATAAAGTAAAAAATTATGTGATTGATTTGATAATAATAATATTAATAATAGTAAGTAGTTATTAGATAGTGAAAAATGTGTGAGCGATTTGTAATGAATGAGGAGTTTGATGGTTAAATTATAAAATGTAAAAAAAATTGTGGTAAGTTAAAAAAAGTATGGAGGTAATTATTATAAAGGTTGAGGTTGAATTATAAAAAATATAAAGTTTGGGGCAATTTGTGAACACTTTAAAGTTGACTATTCATTTGGACTATACTTTTTAGATATATAGTAATCTGATTGATTTGATAATAATAATTTTAATAATATTAATAATATTAATAATAGTGAGTAGTTATTAGATAGTGAAAAATGTATGGGCGATTTATAATGAATGAGGAGTTTGATGGTTAAATTATAAAATGTAAAAAATTTGTGGTAAGTTTAAAAAAAGTATGGAGGTAACTATTATAAAGTTTGGGGTTCAGTTATAAAAAATATAAAGTTTGGGGCAATTTTATGAGTGCTTTAAAGTTGACTATTCATTTGGACTATACTTTTTAGATATATAGTATAATAAAGAGTTGTTATCAATAGATTAAAAACATTTATCCCTTCACAATCCCAATCACGCATGCACTCATTCAAACAAGTATTATGCTATCAAATTCCAATCGAATCTCATAGACAATAATTCTTAAGTTCACTAACACAATTATCTTGAGTACAAATTATTTAACTTAAACACTTGTCTTTGTCCTTAATCTAGATTAATTAAGTTGGATTAAGCACAATGTGTTAAATCATAACAACATGTCTTGCGATAATCAATAGTCAACAAGCTTGCATTAACAGTTATTTTATCAGTTTACAAAATTTATAATTCAAAAGACATAAGCATTAAAATCTTGAAAACCACATTAACTTAAACGAATAAAACATGCACTAATTGTCCATGGAAGGAATAAAGTTAAAGAAACTAGCCACACATTTTGGTGATAATAAACATGTTGACTTGATGATGATGCATGAAGAACTAGCCTTAATCCTTGAAACAATGATGATTTTGATGTTAGGGTTGATGTTTGATACTCAAAAACTGAATATAAGGGTGATAAAATCGTAGCCCTAGGGTATAGTATTTATAGATGTACCTAAACTTGTTCCCTAAGTCAAAACCCTCAAATTTGGACCTTCCTTATTTCTAACTGCCGGCCTTAGACAGCAAATTACGGCCCATCGTAAAGCAAGGCCGTAATATTATGGCCAGAACTGTTCTGTCTTCACTTTCTTTTGCTTGGTGGTAAATTAGGGCTAAATTGCAGTAATTTACGGCCTTTGCTAATTTTTTTTGCCTTTTTGCTTCATTTTAACTCGTTTTCTTGCATTTATCTTCAAAATTCATATTTCGCTAAAGCTTTATAAAATCTTCCGTAGCATAACTTTAAAGCTTGAACAATCTTTAACACATAACCACTAAAATGAGTGTAAAATATCAAAAGATCATTGCCGAGGAGCGGTGTTTTGTTTAAAATTTTATTTTACGTCAAGTTATTTGATCATTTTGTGCTCCTACAAAAGTTACTTGATTTTATTTTTTATTTTTGTGTTTTACTTTGCGTTTATTGGTTGTGGTGTGGTTGCAAATTTGGTGAAAGTGTATGAAATTACGTTCTGACGACGCAAAACTAGTAAATCCATTTTCTAACCCTGAGAAAACCTATCACGGATGCTACAAACCCAAGGACGAACAAATACCGTTCGGGGATTCCCAAGCATTACTATTCTATATTTCTAAGACGGATCCCGAGTCAGTTTACGAAGACGAGAAGATGGCCGATTCGGATAATGAGCTGATGTGGAATGCAAGGCGAGCAACACCTCCAGCTCTGCCAGCGACCACTACGAGATCTGCGATCATTGCAGATATCTAGAAGATTAGGGGGAAGATTATGCAAATTGTTCGAGATAATCTGTTTGAGGAAAAGAGTCGCGGCAACCCTATCGAACACTTTGAGACAATTGACGAGTTGTGTGACTTGTAGAAGCATAACGGAGTTAGTGTGGAGGCGTTCAAATTTAGAACTTTTTCGTTTTCTTTGACTGGGGAAGCTAAAGCGTGGTTGAAGTCCCCACCTTATGGTTCCATATATTCACCACAATTGAGCATCAAATACTTGTACAATATAAATAACTAAATAACTAATGCACAATTGTGATGATTTTGTCAATGTTAATGATAAGTATCATTCTTTATTTTAAAACATTGACATTAACATTAACACATAACATTTATCTTTATACTAGGATACTAGGATTCCAACAAGTTGAATATGCCTTTTGATAATAGCTTCAGGGCAAATGGGTAAGCGTGAAGTTGAAGTTTGAACAAGACGTGTTCTTATGTAACAACGAAGAACTAAACCCAAAAGTCGAATTCTCTAAATCAAACACCACAAAGTTGTCCTCGAACATGAATGTCCCAATCACAATTGCAGGTTCACTCGTTGCACCACCATCAACAAATGCTAGACATGCCACGTCTTTTGTCACTTGCTTAATCGAGTTGGATGTCGATATAGTCCACTTCTTCTCACCTTGGAGGACGAAATCAATATACGGAACTTTCAAACCAGTGTTGCGCATATTATTATTGTTGGAGGTACTAAAACAATAACCAAATGGCGCCACTGGTTCGGCTGGTTGTAATCGTCTTGTAACCTTTGAAAATCTCCGAACCACGCTATTATAAATGTCAGTTCTACGAGTGGTGTAAGCGTCAATTGTACTGAGCTTCGTAGTAGTATTTGGTGGAATTTCGACAAACCTGCTTTTAATCACAATGGACTTTACGTCGATAAAGTACCCAAACGAGTCGGGATGCTTTAGTAAAGGAGTATAAGAAAGATAACTTGTTAGGTCAACATTTGAATGAGGAAGAAGATAATAAGGTCCCGTTCCAAAGAACATAACCCCACGCGCAAACGATGTGCTAGGCAAACATAAAGATAATGATTTTTTAAGCGGTTTATATAAGTGTTCTGG